>NC_065549.1:40130864-40461609 GCF_022605725.1 Anthonomus grandis grandis | reverse complement strand
AATGTAGTCCTTAAGTGTGACAAAGAAACCTATTTGGGTTGACCTTCATTCACAAATTACTAACTGATTGATAATTGATTTGATTTATTCTTAAAGCATTAGATCTTAGAGATAGACATAGGAATTAGATGTTTGTTTTTTATTTCTTTAAATAACTTTGTTTAGTGAGTATATAATTATATTCTCCTTTAACACTGAGTCACTACTTTACGTTCCCTAAACTGTAACAACTAATGGGTTTATGTATTATGCATAATTAAACCAATATAGTATTTCCAGAAAATACACGTCTTCTAAAAAACTGATAAGGTAAACTGAAATGCTGATTTTTTCGTTTGCTATCGCCATTTGATAAATTAATTAAAGGACTACTTGGGAAACATTATTTTTTTATAAGTATTTAATTTTTAGAATATTTTGACATAGTTTTTACTTATAAGTTACGCAAATTTGATCAGTAAAATCGTCCTAATTTTTTTCATTATAGATGGTCACAAAATTGCTTTTACTTTTGTTATTGGTAATATTTGTTATTTAAATATAAAATGGCCCCTAAAATGTATAACAATCAATTTTATATTATGCGATTTACACCCTATTTAAGCAGCGTTAAATAGAAAACGCTGCTTGACGAACTTGACGAATGTCCTCGTGAGTCATGAGAAAGCCCCAGTCGTTTACGACACCAAGAGTTTTTGCCAACAGCTGTTCTTCTTCGCGAGTCAACACGCATGGACGACCCGGTGCTGCAGGATGAGTTTCCTGAAGTTTATCAATTAACGTTATTCTCGGCATCTTGAACTTCTGTCTAGCTTGTAGTTTGGACATGTCCTTTTTCACAGCATCAATAGCCTTATCCATGTTCTCCTTTCTGTAGTTGAGGTAAGGTCTACTTCCCACCTTTTTGACGTAAGTGCGCGGCATCTTTAATAAAACTTACATGCTTATAAAACTTTAATAAATTTACTGACATTAAACGTAAAAATTAAAGTAGGCCTATGATTATAAAACTTGGTGTTTAGGCATAATTTTGCATTCTAAACAACTTTTTCTTATAATTTTTTTTTATATCTTGCCTAGAAATAGTACTTTACCTACTCATAAAATTAAAACAATGCTCCCATCAAGGTATACTTTTTTTTTGATCAAGCAGGGCTGCATTTTTACGTATAAATTTGCTCATCCTGGGACACACTGTATAAACTCGCATCTTACTTAAAACAAAATTTTTATACTTACTTATTTCTAGTCTTCTTTGCCCATCCCTCCACTTAACTAAATGAAACATAAATTCTTAACAACCGCATCCATTAAGCCTCCCTCAACCTCTTATTCCTTAAACGTAATTATTCAGAAAATCCTCACAGTAATTAATAAATCCGCTGCCCAAAAAAGTAATCTGCATACTCTAGAATACCAAAACCGGAGTGAGACTTCGTAAGGGCCATTCGCCTTTATTAAAATACTTCCTAAACTTCTTTAATAACTTCTTTTATTGCCGAACCGAAATGGTTCCCTGATTAATCCAAACCAACTTCTATCTCACCCTTTTTGTTTTATAATCCCCCCGTAGTTTTACGTGGCCCTCGTTTTCAATACTCTTCGTGTTTAGTTGTCTCTTCATTTTGTTCCCCGTTGTGATTATGACTTCCTCGCCTAGTTTAATTTCACCTCGGGAATATTATGTTTTAATGGCAGTGAACAAAGAAGACCTAAATTGTCTCGTAGGTTGTTTATATCTGATGTATTAGAAGTAAAAAATAAACAAATGAAACGATAGCAAATATTGGAACAAAGGATTCTATATATTTGGGATGTAAAAAATTTTCTCAAATTTTGGCATCCCCTCTTTCTAAGTATATTCGTAAGCTATAGACGCCTAAAGGTTGAAAAATACGTTACTTGGCAGTAAAGTAGCTTACGATATAAATTAATAAAACACTAATAATAACGCAATGGAAATTGTTAAAATTATATTCTTCATAAGAAGGCACATTAACATACTTCTATGTTATTCCAAACAATCTTAAATCTTCAACAAAATCAGCAGCTATACTCATCCACGCGATTAAACATACGGCTTCAATGCATAAACAAGTGTCAGCTGCAAAATTAACAGAGTATTTTTCAGTAAATCTTTCACATTGGAAAATTTAGTAGTCAATATGACAGATAAGGAGACATTAATAACAATTTTTTTAAATGGTCTGGTCTCAGGTAAATTAGACTTATTATAATATTCCATTATTTTTTTTAACTAAGAATTAACTGATTATGTTCTATATATTGTGTTATTTTTAGTCATTGTTTATTTTATTATTAATAATTATTAACACTGTGATGTCATAGGCTGCTTAGGTAGCATTGGTATTCCTGTCTGGATAGTGACCGTATACACACAGGTATATACAAATATTAAAACAGGGGATTTTTGGGCCTATTCATTATTTCATATGTTAAGTCTGTGGTTATAATTTTGACACCCAAAAAATAAATTGGCTAGTCGTGTATAAACCTGCATAAACTTTGTGTGTATGTCTTCACACACTCACACATACAACATTTTAAGCAAAACTAGATGAATACACATATGATTTAAACCAAAGACAAAAGGCAAAAGTTTTTCATATTTACATACCATTAATATAAACGCATAAATTTAACTTCCAAAGCTAAACACTAAACTTTGAAAGAGGGGCCATGCATAAGACTTTTGTATAGAAGCATCTGACCTTTTATTACCTTTTTTTTTAGTTTAATCAAGTTTAACGAAAGGGCCTTTTATTTTTTACAATTTAAATTGTGCATGTTAAAGAATCCGTTAGTCATTAGAACATTATAAAATATATTTTTTATATTAAAATACATCACAGCAGTGTTACATATACAAATAAACTGAATATGTTTTCCACCAGCTACTCTTATATAGTAGACAAAATTATAAGTAGTTTCAATTCCAGACGTTATTACTGCTTTCTATCTCTTTTCTTGGTGTTGGTTTACATTCTTTTTGCATTATCTAGTTAATTGATTTACACCTATGTTTAAATGCATCACATATTTAGCCAGTAAATATGTTAGTTTTTAGCTAAAGAAAATTATTTTCTATACTAGTACCTGTACTTGTAACATTTAGGCCTCAGAGGACCCATTTTCCTTGTCTGTTAAAACAGCACAGTAGTAATGCTAACAAATCAACAAAAGCGACAAAGTTGTCGAAAACAGATCTTCCAATCTCTCCAAGAAAATTTTGAAACCTATTTAGGAGAGAGCAAATATATGCTCAATTGTCTCATCTTCGTCCTGCCTAGTGGGTTCGTATTTTGTTTAATTTTTTTATTGACCTATTAGGTTAAAAACAAGAGCTCTCTTGGTTAGAAGGAATTTGAATCTTGGATTTGGAGGTTGAATTACCCTTACTATGATTACGTCTCTTGATCTAGCTAACTCCTACTTTGTTTCTCATGAAAGCTTTCACCACAGTGTATTTGCATTACTGCACCAGTTCTGACAAAATGTATTGCATGACATTTAAAGCAAAAATCATATCTCACTTCATACTAATCTCATCTATAAATATTTAATTATTCACCCGTTAATGAAAAAATTTCCTAAAGAGATATGAAAAGATACACACGTAACACAAAAACACAATTTTCCTCTTCATCTCGGTCCCGTTATTTGCAGAAATTAAAGCTGCGGCACAAAAGAGCGAAAATTCACTTTGTTTCTCCCGCTGATTTCCACAAAAGAGAAACCCAGGCGCTTCGTCATTGAGGGTGTCACAGTAAGTGTGTTGTTTTTGAGTTTAAGGACTTATTCCACAAGAAAAGCAGCAAGCTCTTCGAAACAGCATGGCACGTAAGAGGCGCGACGAGACACGGAAAGTAAAATGTATCACATTGTTCGTAGTAGGTGCTTTGTTGTAAATTATTTTTATCTAATTAATTGAGCAAACATTTAACACTGTAGATTACGGATACAAGTAATAGTACTATGTCTTTTTAGGCGTTGGTATTATTTTGTAGATATGTTAAAGACTGACGAGGTTTAAAGCAGTTTATTTTGGCAGCATATTTATTCTCTTAAAATTCCTTACCAACTTCGGATTATAAATAAAATAAAATAAAATAAATAGGTGTACGTGAAGCTTAGTATCGCCTAGTTGTAAATTATATGTTTGGATTGGTTTTTAAATATAAGACGCTCAATATAATTAGGCTTCCATTAACCTCTATATCATTTCAGTTTATCATGCTACTTATACTAAGGAAAGCTGATTACGACTCGAGTATATAATAAAAGTCTCAATAAATGAAAACACCTATAATAAATCGTCAATGAAATCCGAGGACTAAATCTATAGATATAAGAGAAATAAAATTCAGGTTTTCTTTCTTGTAATATTCTAATGAACTTAAAATCAACCCAAAAATCAAAAAAGAGGCTTTGATAAAATGTAATTAATTTTCCGGAAGAATTGTTGATGCTATCTTGTCATCTAAGTAATATTTGACTTGTTAAAGGAATTAGACAGTTTGGATTATAAACTATCAGTAAGAAAGCTGGAGAGGTATAGAATTCATAGGGCAGCCTGAAAGCTAATACAATTTTACCGTATTTAAAAAAAGAGACAAAACACTTTTCCTCTAAGAATGAATTTTTCTTGAGACCGATGACCATAGTTTTCATTATTTTTTGTCAACAATCTAAATAATAAGATTTCATATTCTATACAGCAACTCAACAATTGTATCGAATTTATCTAAACTACACATTATCAGTCGTACCAAATTGTAGGTAATATGAAGAAAAACATACCAAAATACACAAATAAGGTGAGTTATGCAAAATAATATTTAAGGGCAAAATAAAATAATAATGTCAATTTGATCAAGTTTAACTGATTTTCTAAAATCTTGATTAGAAAGCAGTTGACTTACAAAATCAAAATGTAGACCTAGGGTCTTTAATGTAGTCTGAAAATTAGGCTAAAAATATTCGTCATGGCGTTACAGGAACTTATATAATCTGACTATAACGGCTTATTTGCGAGAGGGTCCATTTAAAAAACTGACTAACGACACTTAGACACGCCATAAGTGCGATTAAAATTGCGTTTTCGTAGTGGAGCCTGGCGTTCTGCTGTTGTCGACATAATTAATGCGAAAAGTTACGATGCGATTGTGGCTACCACCGTTTTTGTATAGTATTAAACCCAGACTTTATTAACTCTTTTTAATTAGGGTTTTTTATTTTGATTAATTACGATTGTTATGTGGCAAAACATGCCCCCGCGGTAATGTTGTTTGCTACACTTGTCAAGTGCGGAAGGTAAATCAATTTTAATTGCTTTTTATGCTAACACCCACGACAAAAGGTTAGTTAACACAGCGAAGAAGAAATTGTCTAGTGAAGTTGAAAGTTATAACGAGAATAAGGGAGAAGAATAGGTTTATCGAGATTATTACGAAATCTGACAAAATCAATTTAGACACTAAACATATCATATACAGGGTGTTTCAGAACTATGGGATCAAACTTCTAGGAGTTATTCACTGCAACAGTAGAAAATATTTGAGTATAGTGACCCATGTCCGAAAAAGTGTCGCTGCGGCCCTAAGACGTTAAAATTTAGAAAGATGATGAATTGCCTAAATAGCATTTAATGCATTTAATTTCTTTAATTTTTGTACATGATATCGTCCCAGCAATTGTTCAAAATATCAATGTCAATATTTAATAAAAATTATAGCCTTTAAAAGTTTATAAATCTTAAGCAATTTACAGGTGCTTGTGGGTTGTTATCTTCAAAAACGATAACAGAGATTGTTTTTTGTAGCTGCATTCCATATTGCCTTAGAGTGAAATCCATAGGAAAAAAGTTATGGCACTAGGCGGCACTGATTTGGTTCAGGTAAAAAGCCGCACTGTTGCATTGCCAAAGGTTTTTGGATTTAGCCTTGATCGAAAAATTCAAAAATTGGCTGTTGTTAGTTGAGGTTTGTTTGTTGTTTACATTACCTTTCCTTAAAATTAAGTTATACTTACATGGAATTATTTACCAAATTCCCTTAATAATAACCGCCATGTTTTTTACTTACGGGATGGGAACTAGAGCCACACGACCTCCTATAGTTCGTGCGGCACTGGGTGCTTTCAGGACAAAAAGTGCCACCTTGGTGCCTCAATGGGTTTTACAAACCTGTACTAATTTCACCAATAGTTTGTAAATTTCAACTAATTTTAAGTAAATTTCAGTAAATTTCACCCTGGTTCCGCACTCGTGCGACATTTTTTTCTCAATAGATTTTGCTATAAGTGACGGATGAAGCCTGCTTCACAAGAGATGCTATTTTTAATAGTAGGGATAGCCATGTTTGGGACGAAGATAATCCCCATGCTATTTTTCGTAGAAAATATCGGCAACGTCGGTCAGGAATTTCTTTCAGAAATTCTTGAAAATAAACTTTTCAATAAACGTTCGAAAGCATCTGTGGTTTCAGCATGATGAAGCGTCGGCTACTTTGTTGTACAGGTAAAGATTTGGCTCAACGGTTTGGGCACCATTATATTGCCAGAGGTGAAGTAGTGTCACCCGATTTAACGTCGCTAGATTTTTTCCCATGAGGACATGTACAGTCTTTGGTCTACTAAACTTCAATTAAAATAGAACAATACTTAATTGGACGAATTGTAGCAGTATTTAAAAGACGAGTATCAAATTTAGTCAACTCTGCTGAAATCATGTGCGACGGTTAAATCGGTATATTCAGGTCGGAGAAAAACATGTTGAACAATTATTGTGATTCTATTATGTACAAAAGGGAAATTTTAATGCGTCTTAGGGCCCTAGTGTCGTGTGATACTTTTCCGGACATGGGTTCCTATAGTCAAATATTTTCTTCTGTTGCACTGAATAACCCCTAGAAGTTTGATCCCATAGTTCCGAAACACCCTGTATATGGGACCAGCTTATATACATTAAAGTCTACTAGAACTCGCTATACATGAGCACTTCTTGCTTTGGATGTTTATTTCTTTTTACTCTAGGAAAAGTGATAGAGCGATACCACCTTCAGTCACTACAGCTCAATTTTTTGACTCTGCCTCGGGCGTTTTAGTATTCATCAAATCGTCCGGCTCCAAGGAATCTACAAAGAAAGATCTCAATCATCCTACAATCTACAATCATCCTTTCAATGGGAAAGTAAAACAGTCGACTTAGATCGGAGCAGGATTACCACAGAGATCTCCACTACTCCCGCTATTGTCCAACCTAGAACCACCCTTTTCGAATACGCCGGTCCCAGAAGAAAATTTGATTATTTCATGACTCTGGACCTACCTCCTTCTGCTTATGGATTAATGAGGGTTGAGTCAATGATGCGGATAGTGAGGTTGTGTTTTCTTCCGGATGATCATTATACAACATGGCAGCCTTGGAGTTCGCAAACTACGGTACTGTGTGATGGCACTTTTCTTATCATTCATATAACTTAAATTCACTTTATATATTTGAGTTATATACATAACTAATCTTATAATGCCAGTTTTCAGTCAAGTAAAATCTTCAGTTTTTACTCTCAATCCGCAGTGCCTTCTTCAAGCCTTTCAGCCTTTGATAATCTTAGTTACTAGTCCATTCAATAGCAGTGCAACAATTTAATAAACATTTATTATTAAATATCATTTAATGACAGCTTGTTGGGTATTAAAAAATACCTTAAGAAGATTTAAGCGTAAAATGAGTAGCCATCAATATACTCCGGCCCCGTATCAAACTTCATATAAGCTCATCAAAAAACTGTATCCCGCCAAGAATTATTACGATGGAAAACCCAATTTAGAGCTAATGTGCGTGTGTGCGAAAAACACCAAAACGAGAGATAAAAGGAGCGCGGGCAAAATTATTTTTCCAGGCGATTTCGGTATAAATCCAACTACGGCGCGGCGGCCTAGTTAACAGTTTAAACAGATGACTCAATTACCTGAGGAGGTTGATTGCCCGCATTTTCGTCCCCCTTTTCGGGACCAAGTTGACAGTTAAATGTATCGCGCCCGTCAAACGGTGACAAATAATTTGGGGAAACCGCATTTCTTTTACAACATTTTTTAACCAGTATTTTAATAAATACATGAGGGGCTATGGAATCTTGTGTAAAAAATATAATTAACTTAGGAGCCTCTTTCGATTTTTCAAATATGTAGGCATTGCTAGTACAAATCAGACATTTCTTAATTTTTAGGTGCTTAACACCTCCTTCTATACGAAGTAAAAGATGTAGATCCGTTAGTTCCATCCCATTTCCGAATAAAAAGTCTCTTTATAGAAGCCCAAAAGCTTATTTTCTGAAGATTTATTTAATAACAATATCACACTATACTAAAGATTGCAGCAGTTACATCAGCAGTTGTGGAATATGCAGTCGCGGTAAATGAAAGCGCATCCAGGACAACCAAGAGCTTGGATCTTTAGTAGTATTAATAAAGTGTTTGGCATTTAAAGATGATAGAGTCTATCTTCCAAGGGTTTTGTCCATAACCTGCTGCTCTCTAGATATACTGATAACCATAAAATTGACTGCCCATCTCTTTTGCAAAGGATTTGCTTTCATATACCACGCACAGGATCTAGACAGTGTCCAGCTTTTAACTTGGACACAGCCAGATCCAACATTTTGTACTAGAGTCCTATTCACTTTATGTGTCAAAACTTTAACACTATTGCTGATTTTTGTGATATTCACTATGACATCCTGGCACCTATTTTGAGTCACCTGCGTGTGGTCGGTGGGGAAGGCTACATTATTTAGTTCTTAGTTTTTGCTCTTTTGATTTAAATTGAATCTTGATTCTTATCCTAACTTAGTGTTGATTTTTTATTATTTATTTTCTCAAACTCACTACTTTTTTTATTGTATAGCAAATCTTTCATAGTTTAGTTGCATGGATCAAATACAGTTCATGCATTTGTACTTGTACATTTATATATTTAATTGATTTTCCTGTAACTGGGTTTTTGTAACCTTTTGGAAATAAAGCTTATTATAAAAGAGAACCAACCTCCATTAACATAGTACATGGCACGCATCGTAGAACTAGATCCAGGCGTGCATCAGGTAGTTTGAGTTGTATCAGTTCAATTCATCTTCAACCAACGACCGCAAAGATACAATCCTGGACATACCTCTCCTTTGTTTGCTACCACAACTTCCTATTCTGTGCAATCAGCATCTAGTTAATATTTCTACGTTTTATATTATCACGCCATCAGGTCGGAGGACGGCCTCTGCTCCTAAATGTTGTCTTGTCTCTATTCTGTTATCTTCCTAGTCCAATGATCAGCGTTTAGTCTAGCAACGTGCCTTAATTCCACTTTAAGGTAATTATTTTCTATAGTGCTTCCATCACTTTTGTTCCAACTCGCACTTCGGTTCAAGTTATTGCCATTAATGTTTAAACCTAGTTCTTCAAATTACATATATACTGGTTGATAAGTTGTTAAAAAACTTTTGAGAGATAGTGTCATCTTACCTTGGTGAGCATTTTTTCGATACGAAAGTTGTTCATATCATTTAAGTCTGACATGGGATGTAGCTTTCTCATATGTGTTTATTAATGGTGATGTATTGCTGGTCTATGCAAGAGTCAGCTAGGGATTTTAAAATTTTCTGCTGGTTGATTGTATCGAACGTTTTTGGTATTCTAAAAACACCAAAACTAACGATTTATTATTTCTTATCTTATTCCCAACATTGTTCTCTGAGCTAGTCTAAGTCGACTCGCGCTGTATTTGTTTAGTGTTATTGTGTCCAGACCATATGTTGCCACAGGTAAAACACACATATCGTGCATATATCTGGATTTCTAAAAATGTGAGCAAGTTGCACATATCTGGTTATTTCAGGCTTTTGATTCTCCTTTTCCAGCTAAATAAATCCCCAGGCATTATATTATGCCATTAAAAAAATTAATTGTCGTAATACAAACTCATTTTGTATAATATTAAACAATCAGACGCATATAACAATTTGAAATATTTATATTTTATAATATGCACTTTGTCTTAAAAGAATGCATAACGTAAATGGATACGAAGTCCTTAATAGTTCTTTATGTAATTAAATGCAAGGAAACATTAGCATTCTCTTTTTGGTAATATTTTTGTGCAAAAAATATTATTTCAAACCAATACACTATTAAATAAAAAATAAGTGTAAGAAATAAATGTCGAGTAACAACTACCTTCAACATATGTACATTAGAATTTTTATTTTATATGCTTATAATAGCATTTCCATTTCGTTACTCTCTGCAAGTTGTTCAAAATTGTTAACAAATGCATCGCACTAACATTTCTTTGAAAATAAGTGAAATTCAAATTTTTAAGAAAAAATTTGAAAATAGTGTTTTGTTGAAGACCAGTTTTATTTTTAAACAACATTGAGTTGCAAATATCTATGACTAGTTTGAGAATCTCCTACTGTACTGGTGCTAAAACCTGAGTAAGGTGTTCAACTATATATCTCATAAACTTCTACCAGGAGTACAGTTGTAATTAATATATTACAACTAATATGTTCCACCGTTTTCTCGATTAGGATTTTCAAAGTGCAAAGATGATCGTTTGTGTATTTGTGTTATATTATAATCGGAGCCTATTCCGTCGGTTGGTATTGATCTAGTTTGACAGTCAACCTGTTTCTGATTATTTTAGTAAAGAGCTTATATGTATGAGACTGCAGGCTGATCGGCCTATAGTTCCTTAGGCCAGTTCTGTCATCATGTACGAAAGTAGTACTTGCACTAATCCCTTTTTAGGTGTTATGCCTCTTGACAAGCACTCATTAAATAGTAGCTTCAGTATTTTTAGCAGTTTAATTCTTTTTGTTTGTAAGACGTCGACAAGTATCCTGTGTAGACTACAATTTTTCTTATTGGCCGTTGTTTTCCGTGTTTAACTCTTAGCGCTAATATCTGTTTATGTTCTTGTGAAATTTTATGTTTCAGTACTTTAATTTTATGACTTTCGTAACTCTCTTCCTATTGTAATTTCTTATATCGGCTTTAACAGGTTTTGAAATATTTTCATTAGGCTGCATAAAGGTGTTCAAGTTTCGTTAATATTTGTGCGCAAGTTCCCTTCTTTCCCTCATAAGTTCTCTACAACTTACTTCTAGTTTTTTGTGTTTTTTTAACATAGTGTTTTTCTTCTACGTTTTCTTTTATACCAGCTTTTATTGCATTAATTTTAATATTTACTTGTTCAATCTAGGTGTATCCTTAGCCTTTAAATGTATGTTTTTTTTTTGCAATAGTGCTGTATTTTCAGATGGTAACCAGTTCTTTGAGGTTTCCGATTGGTCTTGTTTTTTGTCTAGTTTAACGTATAGGTCTCCTATTAAAAGCGTATAGTACGTATTATGTTCTTGAAGTGCGATGTCAACATTATCATAAAATTAATCAAGTTCTTCCTCTTTCATGTTTAATGTAGACATGGGTTTGTATAACCTTAAGCTTGTATCCGGAGTTTATTTATTTTTAAAATTAGGTAGATAACTCTGGAGCTTATTGGTCTGACATCTATTATGTGTTTTTTATGTATTTCAAATCCGAAAGAATTGATCTGGCTGTAGTGCTAATTGATTTTCTTCTTTTCACCGCACCTTACTCAGGCCTAAGATATCCCAGTTTATATTTCGGAACTTTTCTTCCATTTCTAGCAGTATTTGATCTGATAGTAAAGTTCTGGTATTATAAAAAGTTATAATATCGGTACTACAACAAAATAAATATATTTATTTTGTTGTAGTACCGATAGATTCTGCGTTTTTAAAATTTTTTACGTAATCGTCTACTATGTCTACGTTTAATCCTATGTTAAATCTAACTTTCGATTACTTAAAAGTTTCGATAGGCCAGTAAGCTTTAACGAACCACGAGAAATTTATGTTGTTATGTCATCAGCAAAGAAAGTATACCTATTACTGCATGCAAATTAACAAAAATTAAGAACAAAAATAGCCTAAGGACTAATCCACCATTGTGGGAACCAATATAATCTAAGAGCAAAAAGTTTTTTGTCCTATGGTTACCTTTGCAGATCACGTTTACAGTTTCATAGTTTTCACAAGTTTATTGTCTTTCATCGCTAAACGGTTGTTTAAATATACGCAATATGATGCAAAGAGATATAACAGAAAAATATTGAATTATATGAAGTTCGTTATATCATAGTAGACAAAATAAAATATCTCGTAAGAAACGTTCGTATGATACATAGTATTGCAAATGTAATTTTATGTAGTTTTTTCTTCCTTCAGAAATTTCTTCTCTAGATCCAGTAGAAATTTATCTTGGACTGTTTCACTGCAAACACTTATTATGGCTTACCATAGCTATTTCGGTTCTAACATGTCTTATGCTTTTTAGAATTGCAGACATTCCTTAAGGGCATCTGAAGTACAGCGCAACGTAGATGTGCATAGATTATCGACAATCGTATGTTATCGACTGCTGTAGCCATTGCTTCAGTGAACTCAAAATACTCCCTTTTCCCTCTCATTATATCCCTGCTTGTCTAACGTATGTTAAAAGGATCCTGCCTCTTTTTTCAATACATGGTCAGAGAAGTAGCGCCAGTAAAACTTCTAATAAATTGACACCAATTTTTATTGAAATTGAAAGAAGTCGTCCATATTCTCAAAGAGACCTTGATATAATCATATCAAAAGAGAACAACAGAAAGTCTTTGTCTCAAAAAAATTTAATTATTAATTATACGTAAAGTGGTGACACGTGTTTGGCTCCTAGAAGCATATAATTTAATTTTTTGTGTAATTTTAAGTCGGAATTTTGGATCATATTATCTAGTGCCCTTCCTTTTTTTTCTCGGTGGTGACCTAACAGTCAACGCAGTGAATCATAACAGTTTTACTGTGAGGTTTTAGGTTCGAATCCCGATAGTTCCATCTTACTTATTAGTTGGTCGTGTTTTAACCTATTTAAAGTCTGATGATGCTCTTAGGAGCGCAACACGTGTGACCACTTTACCTATAATTAATTAATCATATTTTTTGAGACCGAGACTTTGTGTTGTTCTCTTTTGATAAAGTCATTGAGTCAATAGATCTAGGAATGGCAGTGAAGTGAGTATTATGGAATTAATATTTTTAATAAATTACCAGAGCACATTCGTAAATTTGAAGAAAATGAATTTATTAAAAAGATGTCTAATTATAAAATTATTTCATTTAATTCAGGAATAACTCGACTTAAATTTTAATTCGTGTGATAATTTTGAAAAAGTTTTAAATGCCTACTGCAAAATTAAACGTTTAAACTTTTTTGATTTTTTTACAATGAATTTGCATCTTATTATTTTTAATTTTTTATTGCGAACATTTTATAATTAAAAATCTGTTAAAACAAGTGTTATATTTTTAAAAAATTATGTACTTTTACCGACTTGTGTAAGCACCTATTGTTTAATTAATAGTAATATTTAGGTATCTAAAGGTTTTCAAAAATATTATACGATTTAAAACCCTTCAAAAAAATAATCAAAAGTTTGTTTTATACAAATTTAAAAAAAATGTATTTCCTATCCATTTAGGTTATGCATTCTTATAGCTATTATGAGTCAAATTTTTTTTTGTTTTGACAGCTTATAAAGATGCAGGATAGGTACAAATAGATACATAATACAGGTAGTTCAATACTCTAAACCATCAATTAATCAGGCTAAAAATTCGAAACACTTAAATCAAAAAAGCGGTTCACTCATTTTCAATTATGGGTTATTTTAAATCGAATTTCTTATATTGTTGTATTTTCACACTAAATACTTTTCTTATTTTGATTTTCGAAAAAATTAACGTTTACTGATATAATAATATATTTTAAACTGAGGAAGCCTGTTATATTTATATAGCCATGTCCGAAACTCTGACAAATGTATCAAATTGTAATTTTTAGAGGGTGTTTCTTTAAATAGTATAATACAGTTGGAGAAATTGTAAAACATTTTTTTAATGGAAAGTTCTACTTTTTATAACTGGTTTGGTAGTAAGTCCTTTAATCTAATGAAGGTAACATGATAACTAACAACAACATAGATATATAATTATTTGGCATTGACCACTTAAAGTATTTCGGAGCCAAATCAAAAATGGGATCATTGCCAACACAAAAGATAAGAAGTTTAATTTATTTTTATTTATTTATTTATTATATTTTATTTATTTTATTTATTTTATTTATTTTATTTATTTTATTTATTTTATTTATTTTATTTATTTTATTTATTTTATTTATTTTATTTTATTTTAATTACACCACTCCACAGAAAAACTTCCAATTATTGAGTGGGGGAAAAAAATACAATATTATACAATACTTGAATAAAAAATAATTTTGTTTATGTCTACTATCTAGGAAAAACGCACTCTTTTAATCTCGGACAAACTGCAGTTGAATATGTCACATTGATCCTGAACAGAATTAAAAGTGCCACATGCTCTACGCATTGGAGAATATTTACAAATATTCGTTTTAGGTCTAGATAGGTAAAATGTGTCAGAATTTCTAGATGATATGCGGGGCACATGAAGATTTACATGTCGTAATAAGTCTGGCGAATCAATTTTATTAATAAGAAGTTTAAATAAAAATTTCAGATCAGCAGATTTTCGCCCCTCCTCAAGACTACTAAAGGAGTACCTTTCTAGTAGGCGTTGATGTGAAAAACCAATTTCTGGGTACACTCCGTCACATTTATATAAAAGGAACTTTAAGAATTTACGCTGAACATTTTCTAGTTCATGTATATGATTCATATAAAATGGTGACCACACAGAAGAAGCATATTCCAGTATTGATCTCACATAAGAAAAATACAAAATTTTAAGACTAAAGATATTATTAAAACTATGTGCGTTCCTAATGACAAAACCCAGCATTCTGTAGCTCCGATTAACAATGTCCTGAATGTGTGGCTGAAAGGAAAGAGTGCTGTCGAATGTCACCCCCAAATCCTTGGACTCCGTTGATCTCGGGACAGTCTCACTGTCCATAGTATAGTCATACATAATCAGGTTTTTCTTCAAAGAGTAAGAAACAACTTTACACTTGGCAGCATTAAGAGGAAGTTTGTTATTTTTGCACCATGCATTGAGGAGATTAATATTATTTTGCAATTCCATACAATCTAAGATACTATTGATGCCATAATACAATTTTGTATCATCCGCATATAACAAACTATTTACAGTGAGCTGTTCCGATATACTATTAATAAATGTGTTGAAGAAGAGCGGCCCCAATATGGAGCCCTGTGGAATTCCAGACGTTGCAACTATCTGAGCCGAACTACGGCCATAACATTCCACGTGCTGAAGACGACCCGTAAGATAAGAGCTAAAAAAGTGTATTAGGTGAGAAGAAAAACCGTAGTTTTGGTCAAGATTATTTAGAAGAATACCATGATCCGGACGGTCAAAAGCCTTCGAGAAGTCTGTATAAATAACGTCAACCTGTGACCTGACATTTACTGATTCAGATATATGTTTTGTAAGACAAACTAAGTTTGTGGTGGTAGATCTACCTTTCATAAATCCATGTTGACGATGATCTATAAGACCCCTCATTGAAGGAAATAAGGCCGAATGAAGAACACGTTCAAAACATTCAGAAAAGTTGTTGATTATTGTAATTGGCCGATAGTTCTCGATGAGATTTTTATCATTTTTTTTGTGTACTGGAATTATCTTTGATGACTTCCAGAGGTTCGGGAAACATTCTTGTTTTAGAGCCAGATTAAAGAGAACTGTTAACGGTTTAGCAAAAATACAAGCACAATCATATAAGAGAAAAGCTGGTATTTTATCAGGGCCAACTATTGATTTTGGCTTGATAGTCTTTAAGGCCAGTAAAACATCATTTTCAGTGAAATCAGACAAAATTATGGACTGTACATAAGGCTTTTGAGTTATATCAACATTATTTTGCGGCGATTCACTAGTAGTGTAAGAACTCTGGAAGTAATTGGCAAATGCATTGGCAATACCCTGAGAGTACTTAACAGCTCTCTTCTCTGATCAAACATAGATTGTGGTAACGAGCTATTTTCTTTTGAGTTCTGAATTAACTTCCAAAAATTATGAGGTTTTAATTTTAACTCATCTTCAAGCCCTCTACAATATTGCTTATAAGACAGATCAATATCTCTTTTAATCTTAGAATGTAATTCTTTAAATCTGGCTAAATCTTGAAGATGACCAAAACGTTTAAATTTTTTCCACTTGTTATGTTTTTCTTTTAGGGATTTCATTATCTCTGCGGTAAACCATGGCGGATAGGTTCGTGTTCGTTTTACAGTTTTTGGAACAAGCTCATTAAGACAGGAATAAATTTTTTGATAAAAGAGCTTCAGGGCATTATTGACATCCCCAGCGACTCCCAAATCACTCCAATCAATTCGGAGGAAGCTATCATATAAAACTCTAAGATCAGCTCTCTTAAAATTATAGAAAATATTTTCATAAGTATTACATTTCTTACTCTTGACGTCATTAATTCTTATGAGTAAAGATGGATGAACTGCTTCCTCCTCCACCAAAGAATCAGAGCAACCCTCCACTGTGCAAAGCTCAGAATCAGACGAGATGACAAGATCCAATATCCTACCTTGAGAATTCCTAATAGAATTAATTTGATGCCAGTCGAAAAATTCCAAGAGGTGAATAAACTGACTTAGTCTACTGGATGAGGCAGAATTAATTGAATAAGAAGTAAACTCGGGGATATTAAAGTCACCCAAAACAAGTACTCTTTAATTATATAAATAGGTTAAAGTAGATAAGTATTCAAAAATATCTTCATATACCTGGGAGTTGAGTCCGGGCGGTATATATAATAAACAAGACAGAAAACCCAAGTTAGAACCCAACCCAACCCAACTAAGTTCCTACAATCTTGACCATATTAATAAGATTTTGAGGTAGCTTTAAATTTAAGTTAATGACCGAAAATGTTTGCTTCATGGCTAAAATAACACCGCCACCCCTCTTCTCTCTCATCTCTGCATAGTTACGATCACAGCGGTATACCGAATATTCATTTGGAAATAGTTCTGACGAAAAAATGCCATCATTCAGCCAAGACTCCGATATCGCAATAACATCGAAGTCCGTTGATACAACCGCGTTAAAAAACAACTTAGTTTTTGAACGATGTCCCCTGGCATTCTGATAGAATATACGAAGGTCGGTGGTACTGGTACATTCGCTCTGTGATTCCTCAACCGACTGCAGCCGATGACGCTCACGAGTGTTGCGAGAGGAGGAGGCCGCGATGTCCGTCCTCGGTAATTGCTACAGGGTGCCCCCAAACACATCCGATTTATATTTCGCATTGGCTTGTTTGAATGCGTAGCAGGTAGAATAATTCCACACTTCATGATTAACTGCAATATTTAATTTATATTTATTTTTTAAGGAAACGCAATTATTACATTTGTAATTACTATCGATCGCTGCGACAGAACAAGCTTTAAGTTCATGTGCCCCTGCGCAAAGTGGACAAACTGTATCACCCCTGCAAAATTTCACAAAATGACCAAAAGTGTTATATTTAAAACAGCGTATTATTGATGTTGAATCATAAATAATGCAATTGTCGAGACCTACAACGATTTTTTTAAGATCTATCAACCGCTTTACATTATCCAACTGCAGAACAGCCTGAAAGATAATTGCATTTTTTCTAGTAGGCCATATTTTAAGAACGCTCATCCTAGATGTATTATTAAAAATAAACTTATTTTGAGATTTTAAATGATTTTCAAGAACGTCCTTAGAGTAATCTTCAGATAGACCGACCAATCGTACTAATGGCATAGTCGCTTTAATTTCACGAATCTCATATTCTTCAGCGAGTTTCTGATTGGCCAAGGTTTTCATTTTGTCTGCACTATTCGCTTCAATCATAACAAGAAGACCACCATTCGAAATGTGCTTAACATGACTGAAGGTAATATTTTCATCGGATGGCTTGATGCGATTTAAAATATCCGTCTTCGTATGACTGTTATGTTGTTCGGCATTTTTGGGTTTTATGATAAGCTTCCTCTTTTGGTTGCTTAGCGCGTCGGCGTACGTGACTTTTGGTTGAGTTTCGGTGGATTGAAGAATGGTAAGTTTATCTTCAACAATCTGCAAGACGGATTCTTTGAATGAGGAGATATCAGTCTGCATGGACACTCTGATGGTATTTTTATTACTATCCAGTGGAAAGTGGCGGCAAGATGGACAACGCCAACTCATTCCGGGAACCGCAGTTATAAGATTTATAGCGTCACCCGGTATTCGCATGCATTCAGCATGGTACCGTCGCTGACAGGGACCTGCGCAGCCTAGATGCGGCTTGTTTCGAGACGAGCCCGCCGCCAAGTTGCAGAAACCACTCAAGGACATCGCCCAATGTGTGTGAATTAGAATATTGTTAGAACATTTATTTAGGCAAATAAATAAACCACGTAATTTGGTTTGAATATGTATGAGGAAAGTGATAGCAAATCACTTACCCATTAAGAGTGGTCAATACTTAGATTTTCTACAAAAATCTGTTAACCATAAAACACTCGCACAGGCTTATTAAGGGAGCGCGTGTTTTCTACGTCCGCTTGCCTCGACTGCTACTGCAAGACTTTTTGATTTATAAATTTAATACTAAAGATTTCCCAGTTAAAAGTATTATGTTCTGATCTCGTTGAGTCCCTGGAATTTATACTATTTTAAGATGATGTTTTACGTTAACTATGGCATTCTGAGATGAGTTAATCGCTACAAAACTGCACTTTTTAAATAAGACGACATACAAAAGCCAATTTTCAAGATTATGTATGAAAAACAATTTTAATATTTAACAGCTGCTTAATATAAGAAATTATTTATTTATGGCATGGGTCACAACTTTATGCAAAAATATTAGTGCTAGCATTTACCTTTAAACCAAACCATAATAGGAAAGTCTTAGTCATACATACGCACATTACAAAACCATGGTAATATTCACTAGATTAATTGCCTTTAATTTTAAAAATTGTTTGCATTTTTTTTATTTGGTTGCTTAAATTTTACTTGTGTTATATATTAATATCACTTTAAATATTAGTATATATAAATGTACGCATGTAATTTGCTTAAACGGATTCACAAATTGTGTTTTAATTCTAAATGTAATTACTAATATCACATATCTTTAGACTATACTTACTCTAAAAGTATAGTCTATAGTCTAGTTACTAAAGTATAGTGCTTACCTTACTATAAAAAAAATAAATATATGTACTACCTATAGCTATTTTTTCTTAATTCAAGTTTTAGGGTTATTGAAAATATTTATGTATTTTTTTTTAAATTTTAATGAGTACTTTATAACCCTGAAATATTAGACCCATATCTTAACTCGTTTCAAAATGGCGGCCTAATAAAAAAGTATTTTTTTTAATTTTAACGTTTTACATTTTTATGATTTTTGAATAGGTAAAAATCAGTGTACGAAAATAAATGCATCACTATTTTATTTTGACATAAAAACGACAGTTCTAAATGTCAAAATAACACATAAGCGCCATCTTGAAATAAATGCATTAAATAGAAATCTTGTGTTACCTCATTTAAAAGGTTTTATTGAGTACTTTTAATATTTATTACATGGACTCGGTGGACTCCGTTTTGACCTGTCTAAAAGTAACAGCCAAAAAAATACACTGTTGCGATTTTATTAACGTTTTTAATAATAATATACAAATAATTTATAATTTTTGAATTTTGGATTTAAAGATTAACTTTTTGGTTTCTAAAGACTTACTGAACCGCCCTCGTATGTCACATTTCACGTTAAAGGTTATTGAACATTATTTAGACATTCCAAACGTGAAATGTGAAATGTGACATACGAGGGCGGTTCAGTAAGTCTTTGGAAACCAAAAAGTTAATCTTTAAATCCAAAATTCAAAAATTATAAATTATTTGTATATTATTATTAAAAACGTTAATAAAATCGCAACAGTGTATTTTTTTGGCTGTTACTTTTAGACAGGTCAAAACGGAGTCCACCGAGTCCATGTAATAAATATTAAAAGTACTCAATAAAACCTTTTAAATGAGGTAACACAAGATTTCTATTTAATGCATTTATTCAAGATGGCGCTTATGTGTTATTTTGACATTTAGAACTGTCGTTTTTATGTCAAAATAAAATAGTGACGCATTTATTTTCGTACACTGATTTTTACCTATTCAAAAATCATAAAAATGTAAAACGTTAAAATAAAAAAAAATACTTTTTTATTAGGCCGCCATTTTGAAACGAGTTAAGATATGGGTCTAATATTTCAGGGTTATAAAGTACTCATTGAGACCTTTAAAATGAGGTACCACACGACCCCCCTTTCTATTTAAAACTTTTTCTCAAGATGTCGCCCAGCCGCCATCTTGGAATTTACAACTACCTAGTTTACAGTGAAAAATAGTATCTATAGACCAATTTACTTATGCCAAGTTTCAAAAATTTTTTTTGACCCGTTCAAAAAATAAATGGGGGGGGGGACTTCAAAGAAAAGCACTGTATATACAATCTATATACATAGATAATTATCTATTTATATTAATTCAAAATGACTAATCAAAATATTTTCATCACTTTGTGAAAGTGGCTAGTTTCTCGGTGTGCTTTTTATAGTAACAATCAAATCAATATATTTTTCATGATATATTGAAAGGCTTGAATATTTATGTATATTTACGAAATACCTTAAACTAAATTCTACCACAAATATGTTGCTTTCTTTACTTAAAAGAAAGCCAATGGAACATTAATAGAAAACAAATTAAAATGTTAAAAGATTACTAATTCCTATATAAATAGCTAGTTTTTTCCTATTTCCTCATTTGGAGTCTCTTTTTAGCCCCTGTTTAGATTATCTTTATCAAAGTTCGTAATTCTTCAAAATTAGGAGTGCAATATTTGCCTATTAAAAAGGTAACTTTATATAAATGAATAATTTAATATCCAATAAATGAAACACCTATTTAAAAAAAAGAATCACTATATTTGACTATTTAAACAATATTTTAAAGATTTCCCTATGATAATTTTCCCTCTCGTTCATCTAGTTTAAATTTAAGACGCGCCCTTTTGCTCCCGATTTCGATCCTTTTTTTTATTATTTTCGCTCCAATCACGCTCTTTTTAATTCCTTACTGCTCTTTTCTTTCTTTATCGCTTGCGAGAGCTGTAAAGAAAACCGTTTTTATTATGTAGCTCTTGACATTTAATGGTTATTCAGCAGTATTTTCTCGGGCGTTATTCGTTGCCGTCAACATTTCCATTATACTTGGCAAATAAAGTTCACTTTGTCTTAACTGTTACATGTACTTCAATAATATATTACATTTGCTCATTCAATGTGTATATTAAGGTTAAACAGAAGGCTTACAAATTATAATTAGTAGTTGAAAATATTTTTATAGATAAAATGGTTAAAATCTGAAATATGCAGAAGGTCTCATCAATAACTTGGAAAAACTAAGTATGACCTTCTCCGCATAAAATAGTTATTTAGGTCATAAGAGTGCTAACACTAAGATGATATTGAGGTGCAATGTTAGTATTCTTTAATTGATTCAGCTGAAGTTGTTAAAATAATAAAAATTCTTAAAAACAAATAAACCATAGGTAACGATTAAATTCCTAGACAGCTCACAAAATTGCAAAATCGTTGGGATATATAATAAATGTATCCTTTGTAACAGGTCATTTTCCTACAAAATTAAAGCACAGCTATATTAACCTCATTCATAAAAAAGGGGATAGAGATATTGAACAGAACTATCATCCTATCTCATTACTATCTAATATAAGTAAAATTTTTGAAAGTGCTATAAATAGCAGGCTATTCATTTTAAAATAGTAATAAAATGTAATCACCGGAAGTCAAAATGGTTTAAGAAAGGGTAAGTCGACTATTCGCACTATTTATTAGGCTGTGATAAATAAACTAAATTCAGTAAATGATAAAAAAGAAAGTGTAGGTGTGTGCTTGGACCTTTATAAAGCTTTTGATAGGGTACGCAATAAGCAACTAATAAAAAAATTGGATAGGCTTGGTGTAAGGGCGTTGCATTTAGTTTGTTAAAATTATACTTGGAAGATAGAGCGCGGAGTGTTGTGCGAGTAGATTCTAAGGGTCAAAAAATATTTTCCGAAAATGTTAATGTAGCAAAGGGTGTTTCCCAGGGATCAATTCTGGAACCTGTGCTGAATATTCTGTATACAAATGAGCTAGATGGTGTTGAGGAAACTACGGTACTCTACGCAGATGATATTCCTATTACATTTAGTCAAGAAAATATGAAATACTTAGAGAATTGAGTACTTGAGTACTTAAGTATGTTGGTGCCTAGTTTCAGGCTAATAACTTGCTTTTAAATGTATACAAAACTCAGTGCGTACTCTTTGAAAATCGAAAAAATGTTACTTTCAGATTTAGTTATATTAATAACACAATTTCATCTACTGAAAAGATTTAATTTTCAGGTATTAATGGTAATCAAAATTTGGATTGGAAAGCGCATATCGGGGAAGTTGTTACTGGGATAATGCGATTTTGTTATGCCCTTAGCATTTTCACAGAGTCGGTAAAAGTGCCGCAGTATCGGCATATCATGTTTTAATTTATTTATTTATTCATTCTCGAATGAGGTACTTACAGACCTATTTTGTTTGGAAATTCTGCTGAGGTAGAAAACGTGTTTTTTATTCAAAAAAGATGTTTGTGGATAATTCTTAAAATCCTTAATTCTTAAAATAATAACAAGGAGATTCATGTAAGCCTATTTCTATATAACAAAAAATATTACCATTAATCTCAGTGTATTATATTAGACTGTGTTTTGTTTGGCGCTACGACCTTGCGGATGGTCTCGTTAAATTCAGAACGACTAAGACAAAACCGTTGGAATTTTCCCGATAGCTCCCATAGAAGCCGAGATATCGACCTTCAAAGTTTCGAATTTTTCATTTTTCGGGTATACCCCCCCGTATCGAATTTTTTCACCAAAAATTGATTTTTTTCGAAAATAAACTAAGTATACCAGCGTCTTATTTGGGTCACCTAGATTACGAAAACACCGGGTTATAATAGGATCCGAGCAGATCTAAGGGAATGAGAGCACTTTGAAAATCCTGAAAAAGTCGTTTTCGACGTCCGTTTTTGAGGCCAAAAATGGGCATATAAAATGCCATATCTCAGCTATTAGAGGAGCTACGACCTTGCAGATGGTCTCGTTGGATTCAAAACGACGAAACTAAGACAAAACCGTTGGAATTTTCCCGATAGCTCCCATAGAAGCCGAGATATCGACCTTCAAAGTTTCGAATTTTTCATTTTTCGGGTATACCCCCCCGTATCGAATTTTTTCACCAAAAATTGATTTTTTTCGAAAATAAACTAAGTATACCAGCGTCTTATTTGGGTCACCTAGATTACGAAAACACCGGGTTATAATAGGATCCGAGCAGATCTAAGGGAATGAGAGCACTTTGAAAATCCTGAAAAAGTCGTTTTCGACGTCCGTTTTTGAGGCCAAAAATGGGCATATAAAATGCCATATCTCAGCTACTAGAGGAGCTACGACCTTGCAGATGGTCTCGTTGGATTCAAAACGACGAAACTAAGACAAAACCGTTGGAATTTTCCCGATAGCTCCCATAGAAGCCGAGATATCGACCTTCAAAGTTTCGAATTTTTCATTTTTCGGGTATACCCCCCGTATCGAATTTTTTTACCAAAAATTGATTTTTTTCGAAAATAAACTAAGTATACCAGCGTCTTATTTGGGTCACCTAGATTACGAAAACACCGGGTTATGATAGGATCCGAGCAGATGTAAGGGAATGAGAGCACTTTGAAAATCCTGAAAAAGTCGTTTTCGACGTCCGTTTTTGAGGCCAAAAATGGGCATCAAAAATGCCATATCTCAGCTATTAGAGGAGCTACGACCTTGCAGATGGTCTCGTTGGATTCAAAACGACGAAACTAAGACAAAACCGTTGGAATTTTCCCGATAGCTCCCATAGAAGCCGAGATATCGACCTTCAAAGTTTCGAATTTTTCATTTTTCGGGTATACCCCCCCGTATCGAATTTTTTCACCAAAAATTGATTTTTTTCGAAAATAAACTAAGTATACCAGCGTCTTATTTGGGTCACCTAGATTACGAAAACACCGGGTTATGATAGGATCCGAGCAGATGTAAGGGAATGAGAGCACTTTGAAAATCCTGAAAAAGTCGTTTTCGACGTCCGTTTTTGAGGCCAAAAATGGGCATCAAAATGCCATATCTCAGCTATTAGAGGAGCTACGACCTTGCAGATGGTCTCGTTGGATTCAAAACGACGAAACTAAGACAAAACCGTTGGAATTTTCCCGATAGCTCCCATAGAAGCCGAGATATCGACCTTCAAAGTTTCGAATTTTTCATTTTTCGGGTATACCCCCCCGTATCGAATTTTTTCACCAAAAATTGATTTTTTTCGAAAATAAACTAAGTATACCAGCGTCTTATTTGGGTCACCTAGATTACGAAAACACCGGGTTATGATAGGATCCGAGCAGATGTAAGGGAATGAGAGCACTTTGAAAATCCTGAAAAAGTCGTTTTCGACGTCCGTTTTTGAGGCCAAAAATGGGCATCAAAAATGCCATATCTCAGCTATTAGAGGAGCTACGACCTTGCAGATGGTCTCGTTGGATTCAAAACGACGAAACTAAGACAAAACCGTTGGAATTTTCCCGATAGCTCCCATAGAAGCCGAGATATCGACCTTCAAAGTTTCGAATTTTTCATTTTTCGGGTATACCCCCCCGTATCGAATTTTTTCACCAAAAATTGATTTTTTTCGAAAATAAACTAAGTATACCAGCGTCTTATTTGGGTCACCTAGATTACGAAAACACCGGGTTATAATAGGATCCGAGCAGATGTAAGGGAATGAGAGCACTTTGAAAATCCTGAAAAAGTCGTTTTCGACGTCCGTTTTTGAGGCCAAAAATGGGCATCAAAAATGCCATATCTCAGCTATTAGAGGAGCTACGACCTTGCAGATGGTCTCGTTGGATTCAAAACGACGAAACTAAGACAAAACCGTTGGAATTTTCCCGATAGCTCCCATAGAAGCCGAGATATCGACCTTCAAAGTTTCGAATTTTTCATTTTTCGGGTATACCCCCCCGTATCGAATTTTTTCACCAAAAATTGATTTTTTTCGAAAATAAACTAAGTATACCAGCGTCTTATTTGGGTCACCTAGATTACGAAAACACCGGGTTATAATAGGATCCGAGCAGATGTAAGGGAATGAGAGCACTTTGAAAATCCTGAAAAAGTCGTTTTCGACGTCCGTTTTTGAGGCCAAAAATGGGCATCAAAAATGCCATATCTCAGCTATTAGAGGAGCTACGACCTTGCAGATGGTCTCGTTGGATTCAAAACGACGAAACTAAGACAAAACCGTTGGAATTTTCCCGATAGCTCCCATAGAAGCCGAGATATCGACCTTCAAAGTTTCGAATTTTTCATTTTTCGGGTATACCCCCCTGTATCGAATTTTTTCACCAAAAATTGATTTTTTTCGAAAATAAACTAAGTATACCAGCGTCTTATTTGGGTCACCTAGATTACGAAAACACCGGGTTATAATAGGATCCGAGCAGATGTAAGGGAATGAGAGCACTTTGAAAATCCTAAAAAAGTCGTTTTCGACGTCCGTTTTTGAGGCCAAAAATGGGCATCAAAAATGCCATATCTCAGCTATTAGAGACCTAATACATAATGTCCAGATGATTGAGATGGTTTTGACCTATACATCGAGAAACCGACTCTCGAGTGATCAAAATGGTCTGAAAACAAAATCCGGAAGAGACAACATCGTTGCAGATCTGAGAGCGATGAAAATAGAATACGATTCTAAATTGATGCATGATAGAAAAGGGTGGATAATGATCGTGTAGTCAGCCAAGGATCTAATCAAAGACTGTAGATGATGAGCAGTCTAAATATAGGCTTTAATATGTATATCGTCAAAAAGAGTGTCAAAAAAATTAATTTAAGTATTTTATTGTAAAAATTATAATTAATATAAAATCAAACTTTCTAATTTTGTTTATCGATATAAAAAATTATGTATTTGTAGATTTGAATTCGCACATCTTACATGCAAATCTGCTAGCATAGGCATAGCCAGATATACTGGCAGGAAAATTTTTTAATCATAGCTCTATTATTTTATTGCATTGCTATCATTTATTTTTTAATATTGATAATAATAATAAATTTCTTATATTCGCAAATTTACAATATTTTCTACAAATTTAATTATTCATCAAAGTACTTACCAGAAAAGTAAAGCCCAGTATAACTAAAGGCTGACTCTACCGAACCTGACTGATCGGACAGACTCAAACTAAATAGTAATAAAAAGAAAAAAAAAACAACAAAGAAAATACACATTCTACAAGAATTCATATGACAGGTTCAATTAATATTACTTAAACTTCGATTTAGAAGAGTCTTTATTATTTATGAAATCCGATAAGGAATTGTTATCCTACTAGATCTATCACTGGCGTGAATATTGAAGCACGTTTTAAATTTTGATTTAGAGGATATTAGAAACAACGGGTTTAATAGAGTCCTTAGTAAAAAGTTTCCTATATTTTGCAACTCCCTATGCCTGTCCATCCTCAACCAGTTAAGTTTTCTAAAATTATGAAGAAAGTGATTATATTTTCGTAATCCAATTACTATTCGTGATCATGTATTTTGTATTTTTCGATTTTTATGAATGACCTCTAAGCACGGACTATAAATAAAATTACAATAATTAAAATTGGACAGGAGCAGAGATTCACAAAGTATCCTGCGAACATGAACTTTAATAATATGACGATTATTGTATAAAATTTGTAATGATAAAAATGACTTTTCAATAAAGAATCTTATATATTTACGAAATCTTAATTTAGTATTCAGAACAGCACTTAAATTCTTGACACTATCAATCTTCACCATCCAGGTTAATTTGGCCCTAAGAGAATCTTTCTTGGGGCCAAATATCATAAATAGTTAAAATTTTAAGTTTAAGGTTATATGTAATAAGAGTTGCTTAAGATGATTTATATCCTGATTCAATAAATGCTATAGATTTTTAGTCACATTTTCTTTGGAAAAACAAAATAGATAACTGCATGATTTTGTGATTATGGATATGACTACTGATTATAAATTTTTTCGTCTTCAAAAATTCAAAATAATCCAAAGTCTTGAGAGTGTAAAGTGCTCATTTTACGACGGATGGTATGACATCCAAAATACATTAAAAATATGAAATATTGGTTTTTAATTAATTAAGTTTTTGTGACACCATTTCCTAATATCAGCTAAATTCTCTTCATCATATTTATTGCAGTGATTTTGCAAAAGAATTTCATTAAATATTTGAAGTGGAGTTTAAATACTGGATAAGTAAATTTTGTGTCAATTTTTTTAAATGCCGAAATTTTCTCCCTTTTGTAAACAGATTATACTATTCTGTAAGCAGATATACGTGTAATTCACAGATTAATCAATATACCTTGACCGTTAAAATTAATAAAAAATCGCTGAATAAATATGTATTTAATGATAATAATATATGATGTGTTGCTTGGATACTTACCATAATTAAACTAAAAGAATTTTTGTTTTTTATCTTAGCATAAATAATTAATAAAAGTCCTAAATTAAATAATAGTCAGACTTTGATTAGAGAGCATTTGCAAAGGAAGATCTATAGGATATTTTTGCATTTAGTGAATTTAGTTGGGAATAAAATATTGGCGAAATGACCTTTATTTCGCGGAATATTGTAAATCTTATTCTTAAATCTATTCTTATCAAATTAAGCAGTATTTCCTATTGTAGGAACCTCTATTTTTAACAAACTTTACTATCTGTTAACAAAAATATTGAAAAACAGTAATATTTCTTGTAATACTGGTTATTATATTGTACACTCATTAAAACGAGATGCTTTTCTACGTTTTTCGCGTCTTGTTATCTCATTAAAACTGCAACTTTCAGTTCTATAGTGAGGCAAAAATTTGTATTTGTATTCAGCGGTATGGCTCACTCGCTATCTACCGCAGATAGGTATTTTTGAAAGCAAAATCTATTTTCTGATAGCAATTTCCATTAGTAAAGGGGTCGGCAAAACGCTAAAAAACCAGCAACAGAATTTTTTTTCTTATTTTATTTCCATTATATTTACGTTTTGTAGTTAGAAAAAATTCTAAAGCTTTAACATTTTAGTGAAAAGTATTTTTAATAAATTAAGAGAATTCTTCATAGCGGTTCATCAACATTTCGAAAAACAAGGATATTAGCTTAAAAATTCTCTATAGACATGTGTTTGGATATGCATGAGTTTCTCTCTCTTGTCCCTTTACACTTGAGAGAGTATGGTGATATCAATTATGAGTATCAATTGTTCGTTTTTCTCTTCATCCCTTTATAGTCCTTATAGCACTCTTTTAGACCCTAAATGCTTTAATAGCTTGTGATGATTGGCCTCATACTACTGCCCGTAATGTAGTATAGCGTAAAAATTAACAAAATAAAAAGTATTTATAATCTCTACGAAAACGTTTTTTTTTTAGTTGTCTTAATAAAATAATTTGCTTACTTAATCAGTTACGCAGCTCATCTATATGGCATTTTTCATTTTGATCAATGGTTATTCCTAATAATTGTACATATTTTCTCTCACCTTGGTAATATGCGAAAGAAAAATTACTGAGCTTATGTCTTATCACACGTTACCTTAAGTGAACCAGCTCTTAGCCATTTCTATGGCTTGGTCAGTATTTTGAACGAGTTTAATGGCACTCCTTGGCAAAACAAATCATCATGGATTATCGGCGTATAGTACACTTTGAATGGGCAATATATTAGCATTTAAATCATTTGTATAAATAATAAAAAGGAGTGGCCCCAGTTTTGAACCCTGAGCTTACCATCTACATACATAATTTTTTCTCTGTTCTTCTGGTAAGACCTGATTGGAGAAAGTGCTGGACCGTTTATACCCTTGTAATTCATCTTATCCAAGAGAGCAAGATCAGGGACATTATTAAACCACTTCGTAAGGTCGCAAAGCAGCGCTGTTCATAGCTATCTATAGTCAAAGCCCTCAACCACGTATCTCACAACCTTCAAGGCAGCCTGAATAGTGGATCAGCCCTGAATGAAACTAAACTGATTAACTGTAAAAACATGGAATTTCGTTTAACAAGACATTCATTTTTTTTGCAAGATCACCTTGATCACCTTACCAAACAGAGGAATAATAGATATAGGTCTATACTTATTCATATTATCTCTATATCCCTTTTTAAAAATTGGCAATGCTCTACTTATTTTGAATGAATCAGGGAATTCACCTTCTGAAAAGACTTCTTTATTAATTTTAGTGAATACACGACGTTGACTGAAATTTTTAGCATTTTTATGTTTATATTATAAATAACACAGCTATTGGAATGCTTTTATCTATTTATAGCATTATAGACATCGGTCTTTCATAGAGGCCCTAAAAACAGAAAAATAATAAATAATCGCATAGAATTTAGGAATTTCAAAATATAGAGCGAGCAACAAGCAACAAACTAATTAAATTTTATTTATTTAAAATCAAAATTGATCATGCTGCTACATTTTGAGGTTCCCAAATTATTAAAAGCCTCGCAAAAAACCCGGATCTTTTTTTTTTTTGAAACAAAATTTTTAATATTATGGTCATCTAAATTACACATCAAAAAATTTTCAACATTCTTTCGATAGTATATATTACTACTATATGTTTTTGAAGGTGGTAGACAATGGTACAGTGAAAACATCTTGTCGAACTTGCATTGTCTTATTTATTTAATGTAACACGACGTTTCGGTTGGTAAGTATCTCCGACCGTTATAAAGTGTAAACTGAGGTGAAGCAGAAACTCCTGAAGTGCTTTTTTCTCTTTGTCCCAGATGATGAAGGTGTCGTCCACATATCGAAGCCAGAGCTTGGGTTTGCAATGAGAGGCATCTATTGCATGTTCCTCGAACCATTCCATGATTGGATTCCATGTGATTATGGACCTGGAAACCTACGAAAACAAGGTTGAGGAAGTTTTGAACAAAGGCGAATACAGGCTACAATCTAAGGATCCGACGACAACCATAGAAGGTCGAATTTACAGAGCACTTAAAAAGTACTCCTCAACATCTTGTATATAATATATATTATCATATAATATATATATAATATAATATCTAGTATATAATATATGCCTATAGAATAGTAGTTTGCTGTCAGTTTACACTTGATAACGGTTGGAGATACTTACCAACCGAAACGTCGTGTTACATTAAATAAATAAGACAATGCAAGTTCGACAAGATGTTTTCACTGTACCATTGTCTACCACCTTCAAAAACATGCTTCAAATACCTCACATCATATATGCAGAGCCTTGCAATAAACATTTATTGAGCATGATACTCCTAAAATTTAGATTTTTAATAAACTTTGAATCGGATATAAAAATATGGCTAAACAGAATCGTATCTAATATTTAAAGCGTCTTTAAACAAAACACAACTTTTTTTTATTTTTGTACAAAGATTCTTGATAATTCACTTAGTCCACTGTCAGTTTCTGTACTAAAAGTGAGAGTCACTTAACTGCAAATAATTTTTCTTATATTATCTACTCTTGTGAATTGGTAACCAAAGATTTTAAATTAGATGTGCTGATTTATAGCTAAATTGATCATATGATAAGGAAAACTATTTATTTTTTAGTAACGCTTCGAATTATATTTAACTCATATTCGAAGTCGTAGTTTTTTTGCCTTAACTTAAAACAGTACATATCACAGGGATAAAAAACGTAGATATCAGAGTTTATAGAATAAATACAATAAAAATTAAATATTTAATATGAACAAACTAGTAGACTAGACAATTAAGTACTAGCTTTTAAAACTACAGCATAATCCTTCTTAATTTTTATATTACATTGGTGTTCACCATATACAAATATATAATTTTTAATTTATTTGCACTTTTATAGAGTTTACTAAAATATATCAGTATGATTGTATATATCAAAATATAAATAAAAATAAGTAATTTTAAATAAAATAGTCAATAGGTTAATTTCGGCATAGCATGTAAGGCTAGAAATGTAAAAATATCATTTAACAATGTAAAGTCCACTAAAACTAGAGACATTCGAATATTCTTTTTCTAATGAACAAATTTCTTTTCCATTTTAAGTAAGTTAAACACAAACAATTTTTTTATTACTAATCTAAATTCATTACATTTTGTAAAAAAAAATACAAATACAATTTAAATATTATTTCTATTCATTACCCTAATATGCCTAAAGCATTGACAACATTTCCTTTCAAATTAATTTGAATATATAAAAATATGGGTCTAATAAAAAAAGCCTATCATTATTTTCCCTCATATTATCGATTCGAAGCGACAAAATGAACCAGACATTTTTGATTTATAGGTAGATTAAAACACGGAAACAACAAAAAACTTTTGTTTCGGAATATAATAATATACACATGGGAATAAATTAACAAAAATATTATGACAATTTTTTTTTAATTATTATAAATTACTTATTAATTTTTTTAGGGTGGAATCAGATACCTAAAATGCACTATTTTATAAAATCCCCAAGTTGTGAACAGGTCATGATAATAAGCTTCAAAAATCAATTTTTAAATACCTTAGGGATCCATGTTGGACTTTTACATTTTATATTATAGACAACGGACTTAGAAAGAATTGTAAATAGCTACTCAATAAACAAGTTCGTAGACGATATACAGTTAAGCTAGTTTAAAGTTCAAAATTAAAATTAAGCTTCTTAAGAGTTATTATTGCTTAATGTTGAAAAATTAAAGTCTGAGATGGATACATGCTCATAATAGTTCATGGAAAAATCCTTACCAGTAAACCCTGTAAAAACTTTTGATCTTTTAATAGAAAAGAGAAATATAGAAAATCCTATTGCTCCGTTAGGAACTCTTATAAACATAGACCTATTTTAACACAAGCCATGAGGAATAAATTATGTGATTTACTGGTTTCAAGTCTTGCCAACTATGGTAATTTAGTATTTGAACCCATTTTCGATGTACAAATCAGTAATCCTATTTAAAAAATTACATTTTTTAGCATCCTTGTTAGTAATACTGGTATTTTATGATGCGAAGATTTCCATGAGAAATATCTTCTTGGTACTTGGAACCCAATAAAATAATATCGGGCTTTTCTGGGTTATAAAAGTGGAAAACGCATAACTCCACTAGAGAAGGTATCTATCATTCACCATCACAGACTCTATTTTCTGTGAGACATAGAAAAGCACGAGCAGTTTATCCAAACCATAATATGTAAACCGCAGATGGTAATACAGAATTTGTTTAGCAGCATTATTTCATTCGATTGAGCTTAAGTCGGCCAAGCTGATGTTACGCTGTGGGTTATCGTCTCTGGCTGGGAGTATCAGGCTATACAGGATGTGTCAATATTTTTTCTGGAAAATACGATTCTTGTAGACAATCGACTACACCATCCTAACAACTCATTACAAATCTTTCGGACCTCCTAAAGTTCTGATGACTTTAGGAGGACGAAAGTGTATTTAAAGGAAAAATGGAGAAAGAACACAGAGTGTAGTGGTTTATTCATATGTTCTTCCATAAATCTGCCTTTTTTAGCGTTCCTTATTCTAACTCTTACACCAACTACACTCTGGTCAATTTTCGATGAAGTTCGAAGTATAAAATTGTCTGCCACTCCGATAAAAAATGCGGCAGCTCCTGCAGACATACTTCTTAAACTTTCTACGACATCCCTATTATATAGACTCTTAATGTTTATCAATCCACTACTTCCAAGATGGCGGAGAACGTACAAGCGTTGAACTTGTACGTTCTTACCTTGAGTGCAAGCTTTGGTGAATATTCATCATTTTCTGCGTTTCTGGATCGAGTTTATCAACGTTTCATTGTAGAATATTAAACGAGTACGATAGTATCGGTTGCCTTGCTTTTAAGCGAGAGACTAGATTTCCAGATCTGCTGGAAGCGTGTTTTATACTTACAGTAGAGAGCATATTTTACAGTTTAAACGTTCTGCATGCCACTCTGAAAAATTTCCAAAAACCTATACCTCTCTACGGTATTTAGCTGGCTAATTATGCTACCGAAAATGTGAATACTTTATCCAGGTCACTTTATCAGTGTCACTTCCTTAGCCGAAGAAGCATAGAGCATAGAGATCATCCATATCTGGTAAATGGGTGATCGTTACTTGATGTCTACCTGATGGTCTGACCGCATGTATTCCTTGCTTATCCTTAGCTTGATAGAGAAGAGAAGAAAGTAAGATGCACAAGAAAAGTGTGCTCAGAGAGTCGTCTTGTAAAACCCTTCTTTTATAATAATCTTTAATAATAGTGCTGCTTTTTTAATCACAAACCTTAATCTCTAAGTTTTGGTTTTGACAATTTGACTTCCACAAATATTGGTTCGGTATTTTTTTTTCTCACTTTATCAAGTGGTTTTTGATATTTCTTTTTTGGGATGACCTGATGATAGGCTGTACCAAGTCGTCTCAGAATCTATTACTTAAATCGACGAATGATCGTACTATATTGCATGTTTTAAGCATAACAGTATTTTGTAGGAGGATGTTGTGATTAAGTTTCCAAAGTTAACCTTTCGTGGCTAATTCCATATAATTTTCTATTTTTTAATTATATTTAATTCGAATGTGGTCGAATAGGATTGTTAAAGTCCAGTGCAACGATATATTAGAATGGTCACCCGTCAAAACACCATCAGTCCATCTGCCAAACAATGTAAATAGAAGGTGGATGACATTGTTTGGCAGATGGACTGATGGTGTTTTGACGGGTGACCATTCTAATATATCGTTGCACTGGACTTTAGATATTAATATATCTATAAGATTATATAGCATATTTTTTTTAGTTTGAAAAAGGATCTTTGATCAAATGCATGGTATTGTATTATCTGTGTGAATTTCTACGTCATTGGAATTATTAATAAATAAAAATGGTTGGTGAATATTTGTAATATAGTGTTTCCGCTTTATTCAGGGAATGAGGGCACTTTAAAAATTCGGAAAAAGTCATATTTCGACCTCGTTTTTGAGCCCAGAAATCAGCCCTAAAATATCAGCGGCTTGCTCCCTACATTACAAAAACACCGGGTTATATTGGGACTCGAGCAAAACTAAGTAATAAGAGCACTTTAGAAAATTCGGAAAAAAGCAATTTTTTTACCTCTTTTTTTGAGCCCAAAAATTGGCTCTAAAAATGTGATATCTCGGCTAATATTAAAGCTACGACCTTGCGGATGGTCTTGTTGTATTCGGAAGGCCGAAAATAATGCAAAGCGATTAAAGTTTTTTCAATAGTTCCCACAGAAGCCGAAATATCGACCTCCAGAATTTGGAATTTTTTATTTCTTGGGTATACCTCTTCGTATCGATTTTTTTCATCAAAAATTGATTTTTGTTCGAAATTAAACTGACAATACTGGTGGCTTGCTCGCATTATCTATATCACGAAAACACCCTGTTATAACGTGATTCGAGCAGAACTAAGGGAATAAGAGCACTTTGAATATTCGGAAAAAGCCATTATTTGACCGCGTTTTTAAGACCCAAAAATAGGCTCTAAAAATGTAATATATCAGCTAACATGAGAGCTATGACCTTGTGGATAGTCTTGTTGGATTTGGAAGAACGAGACTAATTCACAGCAGTTATAATTTTTCTAATAGTTTTCATAGAAGCCGAGATACCGATTTCCAAAATTTGGGATTTTCCATTTCTTGGGTATATGCCTCCGTATCGAATTTTCTCACCAAAAATTAATTTTTTTTCGAAATTAAACTGAGTATGCTGGTGGCTTGCTCGCATTATCTAGATTACAAAAACACCTAGTTATGACGTTACTTGAGCAGAATTAAGGGAATAAGAGCACTTTGAATATTCGAAAAAAGCCATTTTTCGACCTCGTTCTTAAGACCCAAACATAGGCTCTAAAAATCTAATATCTCAGTTAACATGAAAGCTATAACCTTGCGGATAGTCTCGTTGGATTTGGAAGAACGAATCTAATTTAAAGCAGTTAGAATTTTTCCAATGGTTCCCATAGAAGCCAAAATATCAATTTCCAAAATTTGGGTTTTTCATTTCTCGGGTATAACTCTCTCGTATCGACTTTTTTCACCAAAACTTTTCTCGAAATAAAACTAACTATACTAGCGGCTTGCTTGCATTATCTATATATACGAAAAAAAGGGAATAAGAACACTTTGAAAATTCGGAAAAAGCCATTTTTCGACCTCGTTTTCAAGCCCAAAAATGGACTCTAAAAATACGATATCTCGGCTAATATAAGAGGCCGAGGAGCTGCTGCAAATGCTTGATGAATAATTTTAAAAGTTTTCCATTGTCGAGCCATTTATACGAGATTTTTTTAATATGTTGTCGTGCTATATATTGCATCTATATTTTCCATGTAGTCCCTTTCAAATCATTCTTCTATGTGTTAGGGTATAGGTAGAAGATAGATCAAGAAGTGTGTAATTTTTGTCAGCTTGCAGCATTAGGGACTGTTTGTTCACAGTGGAAGATTTTCCGAAGTTACTGGATCTGTTTTGTAGGTAGTGCTTCAATATCTTTTCCTTCTTCTTTTCTGTTTAATGGTATTTTTACTTTACAAGATTTAGAATGGTTTTTTCTGTATTTTGTGATCTCTGATATTGTGAATATATGGATACTTTGCAGGTTTGTTTGAGTTTATTTGATTGTATTAGAAGTTCTTGGTAACCTCTTTCAAGTAGAGTTTTAAGAATGGTCTTTGTTTGTATTGTTTCTTTAATGGTGTCTTTATTTCTGTGTGGTTTATCGTAGTGTTTTCTAAATATTCAAGATAATTGCTCCCAATGCCAGAAAATTAATACTCTTTATTATTTTAATGATTAGGATTTGGCTTATAGTCGTCATGGTAGTCAATACTGTATACTGAGAAAAAAAATTAATTAAAAAAATATATATTTCAGCTATTTAAATTCGAATGCATGCATGCACGCAAATTTCTTATTTAGTTTCCATGAAACAACTGGAGATTCCTTACTATCCCTCCATATTATTTAATTGATATTATTAAAGTTATTCATCTATCTGTTTAGTGATTATTAAAATAAGCTTTTGTATTGGTCAACTTTTTAATAATAATATATTAGAGTAGTTGTATAGCCAGTTTTAACATATAGAAAATCAGCTACTTAAAGTTAGTAGTTATAGTTTAGAATAGTACATCAGAGGTTATCTAAGAATCTGAAAAGAATAAGTTAAGGGCAAGGAAATGATACCCTTTGCATAGTTGAGCATTTTATGTGGAATTTGTTAGAGGGTATGAAAAATAATTTGGGCTAACAATAATATGAAGAAAATTATACGAATACTTATGCAGTGTTTTTTAAAAACTTTCAGGGCTATTTGAATTAAGGCTTAAAACTATTATATAAACTACCAGTATTAAGATATACTAATGTTTAAATTAAAAAGTAGTTTAGCGAAGTGATAATCCTGTTTTCAGAACCAACAATAGTTTTTTTAGTAAAATCATTATATATAAAGTTAGACATTTCAAAACTAAAAATGACAATTTATCTGCCCGCCATGAAAGTAGAAACGTGTAGATCAAACCGTGACAGCAGGCGTAATTAAAACCAAAAGAGTAAACGAATAATTGGAAAACGGTGATTCGGAAGAATTTCAATTTCAGTGAATTGCAAAATCGGGCTTTTATATCGCAGCAACTCATGACAAACTTTTTCTGAAAGTTTTACGTTAAGTATACAGTTAATAAAATACATGATAGATTTTTTGAATTATTGTATGCAATAACCAAAAAATAATCAGTATATAAGAAAAAGAAATATGACTTATTTACAAGTTAAATTTACTTAAAAACCAATATACTCCTATTTTCCTATAAAATTATTCAACTACCTTGACGTGAAATGTAACTAATAATGCACCTATAGCAGCGTAAAGATAAATACATCAAAATGACATTCGCGTAGAGTTGATAAAAGCTAAATGAACGAAATGAATAACCAGTTTCAATAATTGACTTGACTATCACACGACAGTTTGGTTAACAATCAATTTGTTTTACTTATTGAATAAAGGCTGCAAACAGTCCAAACGATCCTTTATTTGTTACGGTAATATTACGGTGACAGCTGGAACATGTACGCCAACATTTGTCAGTATCTAGGGAATAATGTTTGTTATTCTAAAATTTGCGTAGTGTAATAGTTAATTGTTAATTTAGTTAGGGCCTTATAGGCAGACACAATCAATGTTATTTATACCATAGGAACTTTAACATTACTTTTATTAAACACATAAGTTATAATGCAATTTTTGTATTTAACTGTACATGTTATTAATATTTTTAACAAAAAAAAATGCCAGACCCAATTAAGTTATGCCAAGAATAAATGCCTACAGCCTAACGTAATATAAATAGCATTATAAATTAAGGGTTTTTATTCTAAAATAATATATTTTTTTATTTATTAAGAAGCGGTCCTTGATACCCGAAAAAAAAAACGAAAAAGAAAAATCCGATTAATCTAGTTAATTTTTTAGCTGATTTATGTGAAAACTTACGGTTTTCACAGACTTTGCTCGAGATTGTATAATGGAAGTTTAAAGAGCTATTTAATGAGAATGAATGGGTCAAATAATTTCCGAAGAAAAACTCTTAAGAAGTTACAAAATTTTTAGAAGTTTTTCTTAGGAATTTTAGGAAGTTGGATAGAAAATCTGGACGTAGGCTTTTTAGTTTTTAATTAGAGGTTCTTAAACAAAGGTAAATCATTTTAAAATAGAACCGTAATACATTATTAAGTATATTTTTTAAAAATTAAGATGCAGTAATATTATTATCTCTTTAATATTGGATATATTTAGTACCAATTATATGCAATGAATATAGAAATAATAAACCATTTAGTTGGTTTATTTAAGTCACTACACAACTATTGACGACTTATGAATAGACTTTTTTTGCTAGTTTCTACCAGGGATTCATTTAATTTAATAACAATTAATAAGTACAAAATCTGAAGGTTACCTAATAATAAAAGATGCTCTATAAAATATCCATTACACCTCTCGGGAAAAAAAGGAAAAAATGTTTCCTACTACAAAATTTTTTTTTATATTACATCTCATTACTCCACTATGTACAGGGTGTCCCAAATTCAAGGGTGACCATTGGAATCTCGGAAACCGTAAGAATTACAAGGTCGGTTAAATGGAGGTAAAGTTGCGCAATTTGAAGTTTAATAAAATGACGTTTAAATCATTTTAAAATTCCGGAGTTATCCGAAAAAAATCGAAAATTTTCAAAATGGTTTTTACCTTTTATCGACTTTATTGAAACAGACATCGGAAAACTAGAAGCAGCTTTTCATTGCCACTTTTGATGTCCTACAACGTGACGCAAAAAAAATTAATCCGACGTTTCGTTTTTTTCGATCATCATCAACTTTATTTTTTCTTATGGGCGCCACATTGGATTTTCTCATTTTTAAAAAGTATGTTTAATTGCCTTTAAAATGAAGTATCGCACTTGCATGTCCGATTACTCCTTCTAGTACTTCCCATAAGTACTCCATAAGTGCAAGGGAGAGACATATATCAGTGGGATTTCCAAATAAATTGATTTTATATAAACTGAAACTATAAAATACTCTGTATTTGATATAGTTTTTTTCTAACCAATTCAATAAAAATGCACCTGGTCCTGATTGTAATTTTTGATGAATAATTATGGTTTGAAGAGAATTTTTATTATAAAAAACTATAAGTATTATTCTACACACATGACCAGGAGGATATAGAATATCCATCTGTAAAGTGGTTCCAGAATTTTCAAGTACATATTTTTAAAGGTCTATACTTTTAGAGATAGAAGCGTTTTAAGACTGATTAATAATATTGTAATAAAGTTAATGATACTTAAAAGCTACTTCATCCTATGCCAAAAAAAGCGGCAGTTTTATAAGCCCGTTATAAATATTTTTCATTCTAGCAACATCTCGTCTCGAAATAGTATTCAAGCTTTCTAAGAAAACTATGCAGGCTTTTAACCTTCCTCTAATACCTATCGTCATAAAAGCCACTACACAATATCTGGGCTGCGGCGGCCAATTTTGGAGCTACTTTATAAGCAATGAAATTTTAATAAAGCTCATTAAGTCGGCATTTATATTCATGCATAACCATCTCGTTTACTTTCTCAGTTTTAAATATATCGAATCAAAAATTTTATTTTCGGTCTTGGAACATCATAAAAAGGATATGCGGAAAAGATCCTATGAAAAATATAGTATGTATATTATAATATAGATTGCGTTTCATGTATTATAATGAGAAAAAAATTAAATTATTTAAATTTATGTGCAGCATAATTAAAACAACTTTAAAATGAAATTTAAATCTTGACAAAATCTCAAAATTCCTGGATTATTTCTGCAAACTCACTTACTGAAATCCTGGCATCTTCAACAACATACATAAGTTTTAATTCATTGATAACATATTCAACGGGAAGTAATTCAGATGGTTCCAAATAAGTCTTTCAATCTTGTTTACCCGCACCTGCTCCTTCATTTCTTTTTAGCTCAAGTTTAACTTTAAGCGCAATATTTTTATTAGCAATTAGTTTGGGGTTCTTGGATTTTTTGGCATCAAATGCAACAAGATGCTTTTTAACAATCTTATTAGTTCCTTAGAAGCTACTTCCACATGACCTTTATTTAACTTTAGTAGATCATTGATCTACAAATAGATCCGGAAAAAGTTTTCTTTAGTAAACAATCAACAGTAGGCAGTCAAGCATTCACTAAGTCTAGATCAAAGATAAACTTCAATCTTTCAATCAATCAATCAATCACATGCTTTATTGTCAAAAAATTACACATTTTTGTAAACGAAGCTAATAAAAAAACATATAAGAACAAAACAAAACAAGACACACAAAATAAGAAAATAAAAAATAAATATACAAACAAAATAAATACATGCAAAACTGTACAAAAATAATGTACCTGGTCAATATACATCATGATGTATAAAATGTCCATGAAAATAAACACAATATTTAATAACAGTAAATTAATTAAATATAGAATGAGAAGTGCAATTTATTTACTAAAAAAAAAAGAAAAAAAACTAATATATTCTCTATTTTAAGATATAAAAAAAACTAGTGTGTGTGTGATACCCAAAAACTTATCCTAGCAAATAATCCTCCACTGCGTACAAGGCTTTTTCCAGAAAGTACGCCTTCAAAGCATTATGAAATCGAGAAAAAGAAGTAATTGATCTAATTTCCAAAGGCAAATGATTATGCTTTTTTTTGGCTCTGTATAGAATAGAGCTTTTTACTAACTCGGCCGAGGGGTTTGCAGATAAAGATCATGCACTGCGTTGCGAAGTGAATAATTGTGAGACGGCCTACTCGGCATTTCTGACTTATGTTTGCCTACTAAGCAAATAGATTCCAATATGAATAAAGGCGGAAGAATAAGTATCTTATATTTTTTAAAGATTTCTTGACAGTGAGCTCTACTATTAAGTCCAAGCAGATACCGAACTGCTCTCTTTTAGAGTTTAAAGATGCGCTCAAATTGAGTGACACTACATGTGCCCCAGAATGGAAGGGCGTAACGTAGATGTGACTCAAAAAGAGCATTATAAACTGTTCTTGATGTTTGAAAGCTTAATTCCCTGAAAACTGATTATAAGGCAAAACATGCTGAACTTAATTTTTTATATAAGGCATTAATATGCAAAACCCATTTTAAGGAATAGTCAACATTAAGTCCCAAGAACTTCACAGATTCAACGACGTCCAAACTGGTGTTGTTAAGTACAAAGGGTTGAATAGTAGTTTTATATGATAAGACTCTAGTTTTTGAGACATTTAAGCACAGAAGATTAGAATCGCACCACGATTTAATGGTAATTAAGTCATTAGAAATAGTAGCATGTAGTGCCCTAGCATCCGAATTGCTCCATGTAAAGCTAGTATCGTCAGCAAAAAGACAGATTTTGCCACTGATGTTAAGATTGGCCATGTCATTTATAAAGATCAGAAACAAAATAGGGCCCAGGACTGAACCTTGAGGTACCCCACATTCTATTGGTTTGCAAGAAGACTTCGTCGTATCAACCTTTACAAGCTGATTTCTGTAACTGAGATACGACTTAAACCACTCAAGGGGCGTTTCTCTGAACCCATAGTGATTCAATTTGTCAATTAAGATGTTATGGTTTACACAATCCAAGGCCTTGGAGAAATCACAAAAAATTGTTCACAAATCACAAGAATCCAAATTGGTGAGGAGTAAGAATTTTATATTCAAACAGAACTGATAAGAGCCTTTTTTTAATCAATCGTTCAATGATCTTTGATAAAGTGGGAAAAAGTGCGATTGGGCGATAGTTTGAAGCTTGTTGTTTATCTCCTCCCTTATGCAAAGGAATAATTACTGCAGTCTTAAGGCAGGTAGGAAAGACTCCATTTTGGAATGACTTGTTAATTAAGTTTGTTAGATGGCTTAAGGTGCAATTTGGCAGATTGGAAAACATTTTGAGAGTGAGCCATCTGTACCAGATGACGATTTGTTTTTTTATTTCATTTATTGTAGTTTGAAGTTCGAAGAAATCCGGAACTAAAAACCGTACAATCTACGAATTTAGGAGCAAAAGATGACACGACATAGTCGATGGTACTAGAACTATTTCTAGTTATTCTGGTAGGAAAGTTAATATGCATTACTATACCCATTGAGATGAAAATAGAGTGATGAGATTCTTGAGCAGCACACACACTAGAAAAATCAATATTAAGGTCGCCACACAAAATTAATTTACCTTTTAAGGGCAAGAATTCTAGCAAGCTTAGTAGTTTTTGAAGGAAAGTCTGTAAGTCAGCGTCAGATATTCTATATACACAAATAATATAGAGGTCGTATGTATTATGCTAAACTATGGAAAATTCAAATACTTTTTCTGATAAAAAGTTATCAAACTTAGTTACCAGTGCAAAATTGTTGTTTATAGACATAATCATAGTGCCCCTATGAGATAAATTAGGTCTATTAAATCTTGCTATTGTAGTGTAATTTTGAACAAAAACAGGTTCATCAATATTTAGCCAGTGTTCGGTTATAGCAACTATTTCTGGAAAATTTAGCTCTTCTAATAAAAGAAATAATTCATTAGTTTTGTGTCTTAAGGACGGAATGTTAAGAAGAAATACGCTAAGCTTGCTATCATCCGATTTATCAGAGGGTGCTTGATCCTCTAGTCGCGTCACGTTATTTAAACATTTTTGTTCCTAGATGAGGAACCACTGGAAAAATAATTAGATTGGCTTTCTCGTATTTTTTGAAGCCTTAAAATTTTTTCTGAAGAAAAGGAGGATCCAAAAGCGGAGAGGTCTTTCTCCACTTCAGCTGCACCAATTCCATAGACGTCGTGGAAACGGATATACAAGCGTCGGAGGGAGTCATGTTAGTAGGTAGGCCCTCTGAAGCTAGCATTAGCTTGACACTGGTCTTGGTGTGGCCTTCGAGACAGACGTTGGAAGGCTGGTCATAGAGGTATGCCAAGTAGAGTCTAAGAGTTTTTAAGATGGTGGGGTCTCTCAGTCTAGCCAACAGGTACCATCCATTTTCCGCATCAGATTTTTGGGATAGTCGCACTACTGGAGGAGTCATCGGGTCCATAATTTGCAGTCCATCATCATCGTTGGCCTTCTCCACAAGTTTGAAGCTGACATTTTCTTGCCCAAATGACTTAGATGCAGCTATCGCATCTTTATCTGAACCAATTTGAAGCATATTGAGCTGATTTGAGACAGGTTTGAGAGTTAAGGTTTTATTAGCTTCCGGTGGAGAATTTAACGGTGGTTATAGACCCATCCTCCGTTTATTCACTACAGCACCAGCCGGCCATACGTTCGTCTCTTTTAGCTGGCTAAAAAGATCCTACACCTACTTTAAAGCTGGAGTTCACACTGTCTTCATTTTGCGTGAAGGGAAAACATCGAATAGAAGCATTAGTCTGGAGCTTATCTTTAACGTAGTGAGCGAGCAATGCCATTTTTCCCTAGTTATGGTTTTCTGAGGTGAAACCATTATTCTTTTTATAGGGGACGAAACTTCTGATTCCTGATCGGTCTGTATAGAAATGGAAATGGATCTTTTTGCTATTGGTGGAATGTATTTAGGGATTTCTTTTTCCTTAACTGTCAACTTTTCCATTTTAAGGGCCATTTGATTAATACTCTTCCGTAAATCTTCTATTTCCTTGGCAAGTTCTTGTTTGGGGGAATCATGAATCTGGATCTTAACGGATTTGTCGTGATTTCCCAAAAGAAGTGAAGACAGGTTAAAGAGCTCTTGTTTCATATCCCTGATTGAGTGAAACATTGACTCTTGACCATTTTCAGATCTACTATTGGCAAGCAAGTTGTGAATGTCATCCATTTTCTCAAACAAAACCTTCCATTTGGGATCATTTTGACTCAAGACGTCATTTAGTTCTGTAATGACAGGGTAGAGATCTGTATTCTTTTTGAGACATGAACCCAAAGCATCAACAATGTCTAAAGGAATCTACGCTTTTTGTAACTGTGAAACATTGTCGTAAAGGTATTTTAAAGTAGGAGAGTCACCAACTCTGTCATTAAATTTAATAGTCATAAATTACGATAGTAGTAAGATTTGGTAAGTTAATGTTTATATTTAAAAAAGACATATTTTCCCTTTATTCTAAAGGACTAAATATTAAAATAGAAATATAACTTCTATTTTAAAATAAATATTTCAATAATTTTCAAAAAAATTATCAACAAATATTCCTGCCACGTGCTCATCCTGTCCAGTGAATGCCAATTTGGATTTCGTAATAACAAAAATGCTTTATTTGATCGCTGGACTTTTGTGTCTGATGTTCATAATTTAGTCCTCTCTTGCGACCCCAATAAAGCTTTTGACGAATCCTAAACATACATTTTAACTTCTCAAGATTTGATCCTATCTATAAGGCAGATATCAGGATAATATTACCATAGCTGTATCTCAGGTGTCAATTATGAAGCATATGCTGTTCTTAAAACATATTAATGATTTACCACTTATTGGTGCAAATGCTAATTGAACCTCTTTGATGACAAAACTATGAATGTGTTGAGTTTAGCAATTTGAATGTTTCTTTAAGAGGTTTTAGGAGCAATTAATTGTTTTTGCAATGAATCCAGTTCTCTTTTTTGTTTTCGACCTCCACATGACCCATGACTGAGGAAATGCAGCTGCTGCTTACCGTGTATTTACTCTCTAAAGAAAAGCAATTTGGCTAAAATTAATCGTTAGACTTACATATAAGGACTAAAAGGCACCATTACGACTTCTGGTTTTCGCATTTTTAACAAATACCTGCGACTTAAAAAATAATACCAAATATAGATTTATGTTAGTTTACCGTATTAGCATACACATTATGCATTCATCCTATTAAAACGTCAACGGGCCATAGATAAGCTACTGTCGAAAATGTACCGATTTTTTATATTAAATAACTCAGTAAATGGACAGCAGCGACAGCTATATCTTAGCTTGAGAAACAAAGGCAGGCACTGGAAACAATTGCTGGATCTTGTGGGAGAACAATTGAAAACTCAGTTTCTCATTCGTCAAAGTCGCTTAATGAATAAAATGTGGCGGTTATACGCTTCGAATATACAGACTGGGGAACATTTAATTTACCTTTTGTTTACTTTCAGGATTAAAGGTTAGATTTTAGTCCTACTTAAAGTGAGGGAATTAAATCTGGCACTATTGTCTTGCCTTAAAAGGTATATGCTTTAGTTTTAATAGCGGATGATACAGTAATTATGAAGCATAAGGGTAGTCGTACAACGTCTAAGTTAGTTAATAAATTCCAAAAGAGAAAAGCAGTAATTTATTCACTTTAGGTGATTTGCTAGAAATATATTTTTGTAAAAGTAAGCAATTGAAGCTTAACCACAAATTAAAAATTTCGATAGCAATCATATGGTGTGAAAGAAATTGAGTGTTTCCCCCACGTATAGTTTAGTTTTATGAGTAAAATAACTTGTTTTTTAAAAGGTTATATGGCTTCTAGCCATCAGTAATTTAGTGCACCTTTTAGTCGATGATCTAAACGAAGTCTTGGATATATTTGCTTTCTTTTATCACTTGACAAAAGCCTTCGACTATGTTTCGCATATAATTTTACTTGAAAAACTACTCTGCCACAACTTTTTTACTAACAGTAAGTTAAATGTAGAGTGCTATAGGAGTTAATGCTAGATTTACTTTTATCTCTCTTTAATTTCCCGCAAAATACTTAACCTGCAAGAAATGGTTCATACACAAACGATTTCCGATTATGGTTTATTAGTTTATTATAGTTTATTTTAATATTAAAGGTCACTTAACGGACAAGATTGTACATGAATCTTTATTTTTGACAACTTCAAAAATGTTTCAAGTTTTTTTATTTAGGGTCAAAATCTGACAACATTTTCAGAACTATTAAGCTCTTGCTGTACGCGTATTGTTCAATTTAATTTAATTAATTTTAATTCTAGACACGACACGCAACGTAAACATTAAAAAACTCCAGTGTAAAATGTTCACCTTGTTTTAAAGTGCTCTAAGTGAGTCTTTCCATTAAAATACGTGGATTTTGTATAGAAATATTTATCTAAAACACACTCCTGGTTCTTTTCATCGAATTCATAGCAAAGAGAACCTTTTACAAGCAAAAGTAGTAGTTAGTGCAGATAAATAAACAAGTTTCTTAACTTTTGTGTTGTTTATTTTCGGTCATATAATATTATGACCGAAAATATTCGGCGATTTCTATATAAATTTGCTTAATGCTGAAAGTAAACTCACAAATTTTTTTAAAAATTATAATCTTTTTAAGGTCATTGAGGTATCAATTCGGGCGACAAGTTATGTTAGCACTTTGATTGCTTTATTTATCTTTAATCGTTCAATTGTACAAAAAGCAGGAGTTATTTCGGCTTATAATATTTCTGATCATCATATGACTTTTTGTGGTATATCCTTAGCTAAGAATCCAATTATCCCTACATTTATTAAATATAGATGCTTTAAACATTTTAACTATAATGCATTTTTACAAGACTTGCATACATTTCCGTGGGATGATATTTTGTACTGTAGCGAATTAATGAACTCTTTTTAGCAATATTTAACAGACACGAGCTTGTTAAGGAATCTCGTATAACTAAACCAAGGGCTTCATCGCTAAAGTGAAAATATACGATGTGTATTTATGAAACAGCGAGATGACACTCTAAGAATTGGGTAAATTGCAAATAATTAAGACATTATTCTTTTGCTGCTATTAGAAGAGAAAAAAAGACTTATTTAAATGGTATTTTGAAGCAGAAGAATAACTGACAAATTTGGAAGGCTTTAAAAAATTTTAAAGTATTGTAAGTAGTATTTGTAGTTGATGTATGTAAAAAATAATAATATTGACTATATACCTGCTAACTTGGCTTATCCTAATGATATTAATTGATTTAAAACTCATAAATGGCTTTGCGATTGTTACATAGCAATAGGTTTATTTTATATTACTCACTTAAACGTAGTCTATGTCATAGTTTAGAATAAAGTAATTTTAATTATTATGATTTTTTATATGGGTTTTGTTTGGATAATTTATTTATTTAATTTGTATATCTTAAAAGAAAATTTCATTACATTTTACCTCTTTATAAGGAAATAAATTGGAACAAAAATGGATAAGCGTCGTATACTTCATTTATTCACTTTTCTTATAAAAAATAATAATGATCCAAAGTCCCCTATGGCAATAATTTGTGCATAATGTTAATATTAAGACGCTAACTAAACTTATGATGCCCAAACACCCTATTTTAATGTAGCTTTTTGTATAACGCTGTATATTTTCATAAGATCCCTTTGGAATTTTTGAACCTTCAAACTAAGGGTTATGTGTAAAAAAACATTTATTACTTCAGCTGAATAGATTTTAATTAGTAATACCATTTCTTTTTCTTATATTTTTTTTCTATAATCGATTTTTTTTTTGCATAATTACAGTGCGTTGCCTGTTAACCCATATTTAGTTATCCTTAAAATTCATTTTTTTTTAATAAGCTTTTGATTTAAAGCTTTTTACTCGTAGTTTGTTTTTTTATATATTTTTTTTCTTTGCTCTTGTAGCTTGGATCAGCGGAGTAGCTTTAAAAGAGGAGCCTAATCAAAAGCTGAAGTGCGAAGATTAAGAACCTAATATATTTTTTTATACATTTTGTATTGGTATAATTAGCAAATAAAGTCATATTTATTCATTTATTTAAAACACAGACGAGTCACAAATAAGTGACATTAATGTACGATTTATTTTTTTTAATAAATATACAATTTTTTGTATTTACTTACACCTGAACAAATAATAATATAAATATTTATTCAAGTATCAATACGTACAAGGTGTCCCATTAAGAATGTTCCTCGGCTGTATCTCAGGCCCCAATAATCGTAGAGCGTTGAAAAAAAACTAGTATAAAAGTGGCCCAAAGAAAATAGCTGAAAAATATTTTGAAGTTCATTGGTCAACCGCTAGAGGGCGTTCTAGCTACATAAAAACTTTAGTCTATTTTTTTCCAAAAAACCTCTAATAACTTGCATCCCAAAATATTATCGAAATAATCTACAAAGTATTCCTGACAAAAATGTTTTGACAACCATTTCTGTCAAATGTCAAATAAAGTGGTGGGGAGAGTTTCTATCTTAAATGAGAAAAATGGTAAGAAGTAGGCTTTGGCTGCACCGATTTTTCTAAAACAACTTTTATTTAAAAGCTCTTTTATTGCTTTATTTTTCTACCAAAAAGATATTATTGGAAAATTTTCCTAAAACCCGCTAGGGGGCATCTACTCTTAACTTACGCTATTCGACTGATTACTTTAAGATACTCAAATGCAACCGTGTGAGTTTTTTTACGGTATTGAGAGCGGAGAACAAAGCTTAATAATTTAGTAAAAACTGCATTTTGATATCACGTCTCTAACTAAAGTTACAAAAAAAAATGTGTTCATTAGAAAGTGAAAACATCAAATATGGTCGTTAAGTTCTATTTACCAGCCGGGCTAAAAAAACTGGTGTCTAAATGAATCTTTGTGTAGAGAAACAATCTTGGTATACCAGCTTTTTAGAAATTCCGGAAGGTGGCATTTATTTATACACTTCTTTATAAAGGAGTTTCAGCGGGAATAAATCAGGTAATAATTCAATGTTTATGGGAAAACTATACATAGGAACGTTTTAAATATTTATCAACGTCGACGCGTCATTGTAACACGACAAAAACATTTTGATAGTTCTGGCACTTGGTACCGATTAAACTGAAAAAAGATAAAAATCTTGCTTATTTTAAATGGAATAAAAAATAATATTATTTTAATTCCTAATCTAATGCCTGCCGAGGTGTTCGAATTGTCGTCCGTCTTGTTCTATACAATTTTGAACTCTTTGTCGGGTTGATTCCATGGCTCCTCTATTTCTACGGCTGGTAAACTCCGAATAGCGCCCCTTATTCGCTGTTTCATATTTTCTCTATTGGTAGGAATCGAAGAAAATACAATTGCTTTTATTCTACCCCATAAATAAAAGTCAAGGCAGGTTAAATCTGGCGATCTGCAAGTATATGCAATGTAATCTAATAATGTTTCTATAACGATAAAATTGCCTTTCCGGTAAAGGGACAAAGCTACCTCTGCCAATCCACCGATCAGGGTACCGCTGATTAAGGAACGTTCGCACTTGTACCGCGAAATGAGCCGGGCATCCGCCATGTTGTAAAAACATGTTGGCTCTTATAACCATAGGCACCTCTTCTAATAATGCTGGGAGCTCATTTCTTAAAAATCCAAGATAGGTATCGTTCTCCAGATAGGCTCTCATCAAATAAAAATGGACCTATAACCTGAGATCCTGTTACACCGCACCAGACATTAACACTCCACCTTCCCTGATGCTGGATCTCGCGCATTTAACGAGGGTTAGTTTCAGACCAATAGTGCATATTATGTCTATTAACTCCTCCGTCACAATTGAACGTTGCTTCGTCTGTCCATAAAATTTCGTTGAGAAAATTTGGATTTTCGAGCAACATATTCTCCATCCAATGACAATAATCTAGTCTTCTGTCATAGTCTTTTAGATTTAATGCCTGGTGAAATACTATATGGAATGGATGAAATCTATATGCAAAAAAAAATTAAATTAAGTAAGTATCTAGGCACTTATTTTTGAAAAGTTTTGTTATACCTGTGTTCCTGCAAAATTCTGTGAAAAATAGTTCTGATGCTTAAGTGCGGATCAAATTCTACATAGGCCAAACAATTTATTATGTTTTCCTCCGTTCTTCTGCGACCTTGTCTACGGTAGGTTGGATGGACTACACTACCTGTTGTCCGAAAACGACAGGCCAAACGAAGAAATATGCCTCTACTCAGACGCCGGTTTTGAGGAAAACGTTGAGCATACAGCCTTGCAGCTATAGTAGCATTTCCAAAACATTCATAAAAAATTTTGATAATACTTACCGACTCTTGCAAAGACAGACGCATTTTAAATTAAAGTCAAAGAATAAACTCTGATCAAAATAAATAACTAAATTTATAGGATCACCGAAAACTTTTAAGCAGCTGTCACAGAGTTGTCACCGGCCTTTTTGTTTTTTAAACAAATGCAAAGCCAACTTATTATTAAAATTGGCATAATTTAATTACCTATTTTTTTATACTCGAATAAACTGCTAACCGATAGTCTTATATAAACTTTAATTTTTAGTTTCTTTATGAACACAACTAATATGTTGCTGTATTTTTTTCAATATTATTCTTTTAACTTATTTTAGCACACCATGTGGTATTATTTATTGCTACGTTGTCCAAAAATTTAAAACGTTCCTATGCATAGTTCTCCCATACTGAATAGATTTATTCCCGCTGAAACTCCTTTATAAAGAAGTGTATAAATAAACGCCACCTTCCGTAATTTCTAAAAAGCTGGTATACCAAGATTGTTTCTCTACACAAAGATTCATTTAGACACCAGTTTTTTAACCCGGCTGGTAAATAGAACTTAACGACCATATTTGATGTTTTCACTTTCTAATGAACACATTTTTTTTTGTATCTTTAGTTAGAGACGTGATATCAAAATGCGGTTTTTACTAAATTATTAAGCTTTGTTCTCCGCTCTTAATACCGTAAAAAAACACACATGGTTGCATTCGAGTTTCTTAAAATAATCAGTCGAATAGCGTAAGTTAAGAGTAGATGCCCCCTAGCGGGTTTTGGGAAAATTTTCCAATAATATCTTTTTGGTAAAAAAATAAAGCAATAAAAGAGCTTTTAAATAAAAGTTGTTTTAAAAAAATCGGTGCAGTCAAAGCCTACTTCTTACCATTTTTCTCATTTAAGATAGAAACTCTCCCCATCACTTTATTTGCCATTTGACAGAAATGGTTGTCGAAACATTGTTGTTAGGAATACTTTGTAGATTATTTCGATAATATTTTGGGATGCAAGTTATTAAAGATTTTTAAGAAAAAATAGACTTTAAAGTTTTTAAGTAGCTAGAACGCCCTCTAGCGGTTGACCAATGAACTTCAAAATATTTTCCAGCTATTTTTTTCGGGCCACTTTTATACTAATTTTTTTTTCAACGCTCTACGATTATTGGGGCCTGAAATACAGCCGAGGAACAGTCTTAATGGGACACCCTGTACATATACATACATAGAAAAGACAAGAGTGCAGTTGGATATAATTTGTTCAGCTGATTTAAACATTTACCCTTGAGAAGAAGTAGACATACACTATTTTAATAAATCAAAAAAAAGATCCTAAAACTATAACAAAGCTAATTAAAATCTTGAAAAAAAAATTATGTGTAATCATAAAACAAGATGATGTGTAGGCACAAGATTGTTAATAAGAAATCAAGAGGATTAGGGCAAGGACGAAACATAATTATTAATATAATTAGAGAAAGCTGAGATACAGCAGACTTGAAAGGTAGAGGGACTTTAGCCAGGTCATAATATGTAAAAAGTCTTTCGAATTTTGCCGATTGATGTCTACGTGTAATAATTACATTGAATTGCTAATTAAGTGTATTAAGATTAGTCCGGAATGTAATTTTTTGAAAGAAATATTAAGGAGACTGTAATTTTATTATTTTATTATATAATACACATCTATGAATAAAACGTCTCTGTTTCGTATTTACTCACTCAGTAGCCTCTAGTTTATGACTTACTAATCAACTATGGCAAATACCGTGAATAAATTTTAGTTTATTTTCTCTAAATACTCTTCAGTCAAACAAAGACCATAAACAACATCGCAATGATTAAAACAGAGAGGAAAATATCTAAAGTTATGTAAAGCGCGTAGATTCCCTAGATACATTTTTAAATGCACATAGTGTAGTGGAAAGACCTCTAACTTTGCTATAGTTTGTTCTATTAGAATATCGCGTGCCTTAAATATTTTCTTTATTTGTGGATATGTATGATATTCTTTAGACCCTACATATCTACTCGGATTATTCTTATGATTATTTAGAACAGTCACCATATGTCGTTGAAGGTAAATATTAAATTATATTATGAAAAAAAAGATTATATGTAACTCTTATCAGAAGGTAAATTTCATTAAGGCAAATTATACAGTTGTTAATGAAAAGGTTCGTTATTTTCAGTGAAATGATTTATTTTTATTTTAGGATGTAGATCGCAGCGTCGAATATTTTTAGGCTGAACTGAGTAAGATCGTGAACTCTGAGATTAAAAAAAAATTTAAAATCGCCATTCCCTTTATGGTTTTTAGGCACACTGTTAAGGTTTACGTTAATTAAAACACTTGAATTGTTTTTTGAGAGACAGCAAAAACGTCACGTTGTTGTCAACGACGAACTAACGCCGTCAAATAAGCCCTCCACTTTCTTTACACATTAAGTGCATTTCTAAAATAAAGAAGTGGTTCACGATGGACTTGTTTGTTTAATTCAACTATAAAATAAAATACAGTCCACAAACAACCCTTGCTGTTCCCAGCAGCAGAGACACTACACAATTTAGTGATCCAGCAACGGAGCAGCAACAAAACATTTTTTGGTCGCATCGAGCGGATTTCAAGATTTTCCGGCGATACAATTACAATTTGGGAGGTCAGTAGCCACAACAGGTGAAGACAAATACCAAGGCCGCCTCTACAACGTCAACAAACAATTTGCAAGACAAAGGGACAATTTACCCATAAGTATCCTTTTTAAACAAAACCAGGGATTGGAGGTAAGCCTTTATTCATCACTTGGTCAATCACGGGAAAAGAAGTGCTCCTGTAATATCGGATTGCAGTTCAAGCTGAGTGGCTTCGCCCGCATTAATGTATTGAACATATATATACAATAGTCAGTAATTAGTGTTAAAAGAGGCGTTAATACTTTTAATTAATCGCATTTCAATTCATATATTACGTAATCAAGTGTCGTCATAGTCATCGTCGTCGTTCATACCCACTACTGCATTCCAGAATTCACATGTATTCATAATGAAGTGTTATTTTAGAATTTAATGTACATAGTTTCAATCAGCTACATTCATATTTACATTATATTTATCTTATCGCATATAGGCTAAATCTTAGCATATACAATTAGAATTTGTAAAGAAGTTCTAATAGTGCAATTCTGTCATTTTAGCAAATTTGAGTCAGAGTACAAAATACATATCTTTGTAATTCATTTGGATCCTCAAGGGCTGCTCATTTTTCACACCTCTTATATTTCTTTGGGAAATTGAGCACATTTTTTAAACTAAAACAAACCTTGTCGAGTTTTTCATAATGGCACCAAGAAAAGGAGCAAAGGGTAAAAACGAGTTAGATGAAGATGAAACACTACCCCGAATTCAAAATCTGGTAAGAAAGAGGGGTATGATTAATTCAAAATTATCACGTTTATTAAACTATTTTAATTCTTCAAAGGAAAGTGCTAATCCATCAACAATTCTTGAAATTGAATTGAGGTTGAAAGAAATAGAAACAAAATTGCTCACAGAGTTTTCAGAGATTCATTTTGAACTCGAAGGTTTAGATCCTGATAATTTCACTGAACAGGACCTAAATAATTTTGAAACTTTATATTTTAAAACAATTGCTGATATTAAACAATTTCTTTCAATTAAAACAACTTCAAGTGATCAGCAAGTTATACACGATGAATCCATTCATTCTTTACCACCCTATATTACATCCTTACAACGTCAGGTCTCTGTTAAAAGGCAAAACACAAAATTGCCTGTCATTGAATTGCCTAAGTTTTCTGGCCAATATGATAAGTGGCTAGAATTCAGGGATTTATACACTTCTCTAGTTCACAAAAATAATTGCCTTGAGCCAATCGAGAAATTTCAATATTTAAAGGCTACACTAGAGGGTGCGGCAGCACAATCAATTCAGGCTATTAACATCACAAATGAAAACTATGATTTAGCATGGGACATTCTTTGTCAAAGATTTGAAAACAAAAGATTAATAGTGCATAATCACATTAAATCCTTATTCAATATTTATGATATAAGACCGGATTCTGCCAATTCATTTCGCAATGTACTAGACATTATTTCGAAAAATATGCGCTCTCTTAACAATTTAGGTGTTATAACGAACTCTTCGGATCCATTAATCATATATTTAGTAACCAGTAAGCTAGATGTTGAGTCAATCCGGGAATGGGAACAATCAGGCTTCGCTGAAGAACTGCCCTCTTTGGCAGAATTATATGAATTCCTGTCATCTCGTGCAGATTTTTTAGATAAGGTAGCAATGCACAAGGGTAAACCACGCAAAACCTTCATTGTCAATCAACCGTCAACTCATCAGAGTTCTAACTTATGTTGTTTTTATTGTAAACAACAGCATGCAATCTATCATTGTCCTAAATTTACTGCTCTTTCAGTAGATCAGAGATGGTCTGCAATTAAATCACAAAAATTATGTGTTAATTGTTTGCGCAGTGGCCACAAACTAGATAAATGTCGGTATGGTCATTGTAGACATTGTAAACAACGGCATAATTCATTACTTCACAAACAGCAACCTTTAATTCCAGTTGAAGATGGCCACCTTGTTTCAAGTAAAGAAACTACTCAAGGTCAAGTTGCCTTATATAATTCAACTAAGAGTCAAATCTTACTAGCCACAGCAGTGGTGCAAGTTTTCGATATTCATGGTAAAGGGCATTCATGCAGAGCCCTCCTAGACAATGCTTCAATGTCTAATTTTGTATCCCAAGATTTTGTGAATAAATAAGGCATAACACAATACAAAATTAATTCCTCAATCCTAGGAATTGGGCATTCAGTGTCTAATATTAACAAATCATGTCGAGTCAAATTCAAGTCTTGTTATAACAACTTCAATGTTTCATTAGATTGTTTAGTCATTCCAGAAATCACAGGTGATTTACCTAACACATATTTCAATCCAGAATGTCTAGATATTCTAACTAACTATCATTTAGCTGATCCAGCATTCTTTGAGCCCAATCACGTTGACTTACTTATTGGAGCTCAAGTATTTTGGGATATTATTTCTGCGGAACGCATTACTTTAGGCCCCAATAAGCCTATTCTGCAGAATAGCAAATTGGGTTGGTTGGTGTCAGGTCCCATAGGCATTCCTAACTCATCAAAGAATACCCTTTGTCATTTCTCAAAAACCTTAGATATTCAAAATCAGTTGCAAAAGTTTTGGGAAATTGAAGAGGTTTCAACCTCATCGCCAATCCTTTCAGAAGAAGAACTCATAGCAGAGAAACATTTTATCGAAAATGTTGAGAGAGATTCAGATGGCAGATTCATTGTAGGGATACCACTAAAGAAGTCTTTAGAAGTCTTGGGTGATACAAAGGTTCAAGCAACACAACAATTTTTATCCTTAGAGAGAAAATTACATAAAAATCCGAAGTTGAAGCAAATGTATCAGGAATTTATGTCCGAGTATCAAAGTTTAAATCATATGTCACCATTTATACCTTCTAATGATCAAATTTGTTATTTTTCTCCTCATCACGGTGTGCTACGTGAGAAAAGTCAAACTACCAAGCTCAGAGTCGTCTTCAATAGTTCGTTTCCAAGCACTACTGGTTTATCTTACAATTCAATTCAAATGGTTGGGCCAGTAGTTCAGGACGATTTAGTTTCTATAATCTTAAGATTTCGACAGCATCAAATCGTTTTTTCAGCAGATGTTTGCAAGATGTATAGGCAAATACAGGTAAAGCAAGAGTTTCGCCCTTTACAATTAATTTTATGGCGAAGTGATCCAAAGGATGATCTAAAGATTTTCGCTTTAAACACTGTTACATATGGTACGGCTAGCGCCCCTTTCTTAGCCACACGGTGTCTTAAGCAGTTAGCATTAGATCACATCTCATCATACCCTCAGGCATCAAAAATCATAAGTAAGAATTTCTACGTCGATGATTTGCTCGCAGGAGCAGACTCAGTGGAAGATGCAACTCGGTTATGCCTCGAAATTTCCTCAATTTTAAAGTCAGCATGTTTTGACTTACGAAAATGGAAGTCCAACAGCAAAGATCTTTTATCAAACCTTGCACATGGAAGTTGTACTCCTGATCATTTCTTCGGGTCTTCAGAAACAAACAAAACCTTGGGCATGTTTTGGTCTTGTGAAACAGATAACCTTTCATTTCATATCGATATCCCCTCAAAAGTTGGGCAATTCTCAAAACGACTTATTTTGTCCGAAGTGGCAAAGATTTTTGATCCCCTTGGTCTGTTAAGTCCAGTTGTCATTAAAGCGAAAATACTTCTACAGATTTTATGGACACTAAAACTTTCATGGGACGAACCAGTTCCAGTTGACATAGCCAAGAAGTGGTTACATTTCAGATCGCAACTGTTTAATTTAAATAAATTACAAATTTCAAGATGTATTTCAGTAAAAAATCCAGTCACTGTTCAACTCCATGGATTTTCGGATGCATCAAATAGTGCATATGGAGCATGTATCTATGTTCGAACTGTGGACGAATATAATAAAGTTCATGTCGAACTTCTTACATCCAAAACTAGGGTAGCGCCACTCAAATCTTTAAGCATTCCAAGATTGGAATTATGTGGCACTTTACTTTTGGCACAACTCTATATTAAGGTCAAATCTTCTTTAACTTTACAATTCAGTGAAGTCTATTTTTGGTGTGACTCAACTGTAGCCCTTGCGTGGTTAAGATGTTCACCCAACACTCTACAGGTTTTTGTGGGAAATCGCGTTTCCACTATACAACAAATTACTCCAATTGACTCATGGAGATATGTCTCTACGGATCAGAACCCTGCAGACATTCTAACAAGAGGAATGCTACCCAACGATATTATTAATTCAGATATGTGGTTTCATGGTCCATTGTGGCTTCGTGAGCCATCTATCAATTGGCCCTTAGATATTCACATGCACAAACCAATAGCTGTTACAGAATTGCCAGATCTTCGCAAAACAACCCAAACATTTGTGGAAATCGAAAATCAAAATTTATTTCCTTTCCACAAATTTTCAACTTTCACTCGTATTACTCGAATTATGGCATTTTGTCTTAGGTTCATTTTTAATTGCCGAATTAAAAAATTCGATAGGCATTTTAGCCATTTGACAATATCTGAACTTCGCAATGCTAAAGACATGTTAGTCAAGCTATCACAGCGTGAGTCATTTTTTGATGACTATCAACAACTGTTAAAATTTGGGGTAGTGTCAAATAAAAGTAGGCTACTCAGTCTCACTCCTTTTATTAAAGAAGGAATTATCCGAGTTGGTGGAAGACTAAAGAACTCATCGTACTCATTTCATAAGAAACATCCAGCAGTGTTATGTCCCAAGCATCACCTAACCAAGTTGATTCTTCAGCATGAACACAAAGTGCTTATACATTGCGGCTCTCAATTATTGCTTGCACACATCAGAGATAATTACTGGCCTATATCTGGTAAGAATTTAGCAAAGCAAATTATCAAAGAGTGCCTCATTTGTTTTCGTTTCAATCCCACTTCACCTAACCCTATCATGGGTAATCTTCCAAGTTCCCGAGTCAGTCCTCGAATTCCGTTCTCTGATGTTGGCATTGACTATGCTGGACCTTTTCAAATAAAGGATCGAAAGGGACGTGGTTGCAAGATCAGCAAATGTTATTTAGCACTCTTCATTTGTTTAACAACAAAAGCGATCCATTTGGAGCTGGTTACTGAGTTAAGCATGGGGGCCTTTCTTGAAGCTTTTCAGAGATTTATTGCAAGACGTGGTAAACCACTGAATGTTTATTCTGACAATGGTACTAATTTTGTAGGTGCATGCAATTATTTGAAGGAACTAGGTACCTTCCTAAAAAGCAATTCACCCACACTTAAAGAAAATCTAGAATTATCTTTTGAAGTTTCATGGCATTTTATTGCAGCATATTCTCCTCATCATGGTGGTTTGTGGGAAGCCGGTGTTAAAGCGGCAAAACATCACTTAAAAAGGATTTTATTTAACACAATATTGACTTTCGAAGGTCTTTACACAGTAATTACCCAGATAGAAGCTATTCTAAATTCACGACCTTTAACGCCACTCTCGACAGATCCAAATGATTTGCAAGTGCTCACCCCAGCACATTTTTTAATTGGGCGATCACTTCAATCTGTTATTCACCCTGATTTACAGAATACTGCTATCAATAGATTATCTAATTTTGAGCAATTAGAACTTCTAAGACAACAATTCTGGTCGCGCTGGACCAAAGAGTATATTTGTAATTTGCAAACTAGACTTAAATGGAAGAAGAACCAACCGAACATTCAATTAGGGACTATGGTTCTTATCAAAGACAATCACTTGCCACCGTTTAAGTGAAAATTAGGTCGCGTTAATACCCTCTATCCAGGGAATGATGGTGTTGTGCGCATTGTATCCGTGAAAACTATATCGGGTAACATTAGATGCACTGTTACCAAACTGTGTCCGCTTCCAATTAGTGACAATTGACATTTAGCAAAGTTGACATTGTTTAGAATAGTTCTAATTTAGTAAGTCTGTTATTAATAATTATTAAGTTCATTTTCATTTTTACTTTATTTATTTCAACTAACCTGCGTATTTCATTTTTTACTTAGGTTAAGTCATGTTTTTTATGTTTAGTGATTTGTATTTTTCTAGTTTTCATTGAAAGTATTTTCATTCTTTCAAGGTGAGGGGCATGTTAAGGTTTACGTTAATTAAAACACCTGAATTGTTTTTTGAGAGACAGCAAAAACGTCACGTTGTTGTCAACGACGAACTAACGCCGTCAAATAAGCCCTCCACTTTCTTTACACATTAAGTGCATTTCTAAAATAAATAAGTGGTTCACGATGGACTTGTTTGTTTAATTCAACTATAAAATAAAATACAGTCCACAAACAACCCTTGCTGTTCCCAGCAGCAGAGACACTACACAATTTGGTGATCCAGCAGCGGAGCAGCAACAAAACACACACTATTAATTTAATAAAGAATAAAGTGCAGACGCATAGAGACTGGAGAAATTTGAGCTACAGTCAGACTATTAAAATTTCTCTAAATTACGTAAAACTGCAAAACTAAATATTAGTAAGATCTAAAAATCTTACATTGCTAAAAGAGAGGAAAATCTTAAGCATAACACAAAATAATTTTGGTGGTTTATTAATATTAAAAAATAGTAAATATTTTCCATTAAAAATGACCCTTAACAATTAATATGCTACGAATGACTCTGAAATTTGTAATTTTTTCTCCAAGTTTTTAGCAGTGTCTTTGAGCCATCTAATTCTTTATCATTAATTGATTTTATCCAATCAGGAGAATGTTTTAGAGTTAATCATATTCCAAGAGACAATATTAGAAAAGCAATATGCTCTCTAAATCCCAAAAAGGGTCCTAAGCTAGACGGGTTTCTCTCAATATTTTTGAAATCATGTCCTAATCTTTGTGAACCCCTATATGTACTGTATAACCAAAGTATTTCAACTGGTAAATATCCCAGGTTTTGGAAAGTGGCCCAAGTTGTCCCTACTTTCTAAATCAGGAGATAAGAGCGCCATTAATAACTATAGACCGATTTCTCTAAAGCTTTCAGTTGAAAGTCCTCAAAAGTTACTTAAGTAAAAGATTGCAGTATGTTATTATAAATGACCTAAAATCTAAGAGTACAGCTATGACTTCACATAGTACCTACGCTTCATATGCAAATGATCTTAAAATCTCAAAAACTCGGCTGCTAATTATTTTACCTTACAGTACGATTTATCTAATTTTATAAACTATTGTACTTTAAATAGACTTTTTGTCAATCTAGATAAATGTTATTGTATTTTGTTTTCTAAGAAGCCTGCTTTTATGCAAACTAAGTGTGATCTTTGCCTAAAAAATGTTAAGCTTAAATATTTGGATTATTTAGATCTTGGGGTGACATTGGATTCAAGGCTTTTGTCTGAAAAACATCTTAAAAATATTTCTTAAAAAACTTGGACTCGTTTTTTGAACAACAAAAGAACTTAGCAACGTAAATTCCTTAACAATATTATTTAATAGTATAGTAGGACCTGTAGTGGAATACGCTACAACAGTTTGGAATCCAATGTACGCCAAATATATTAACTGGCTAGAAAGTGTGCAGCGCAAATTTGTTAACAATTTAAATTATAGGTTTAACAGGCATTGGTTATAATAGGTTGACGCCATCTCTTTAGTTATGATGATAATTTAAAATTTTATAATATGCAGTCGTTGGAGATCAAAAGAAGGAATTTTAATTTAATATTTATATACAATAATATCATTGATTCTTTATCTGTTTTAGAAAAACTTAATTTTAACATCAATTCGAAATAGACAAACTTTTGTAGTATCTACGTATTTTTTTAATTACTTTGAATTCTTCAATAATTAGATGTAACTGTATGTATAATAGTTTAGAGTTAAGGAATCCTTTAAATTGACTTATTTTTTTAACTCTGATGCCTTTAAACGACACCTAAGATGACTTCCTGATTAAACTACATGGGTATTTTCTCTTTTTTTCTAAATTGTAATGTGATTTTCAGAGTTAATTCTCCGTTGTTGTAAGTACTATTATCTAGAACTTGTTTACTAATTTGTACTTGTGATGTGCTTTCTTATTGTTAGACAGCTGCGTCTGTCTGAAATAGAGCCTTGACTGTAAATAAATAAATAAATAAATTATTACTTCGTTTATTACCATTTTATAAAGAAGTGTAATGCCTTTGACTCCGTGATTCCGTTAAAAGGTTTTAATCCGGGTCAGTGCTTTCATTATTAAAAGGTAAGGTTACAACTATTCTGTTTCTTGGCTAGCAACTTAGATTATCTATGTTTTATTATTAAAAGGTGTTAAAACTGAAGCCTGTAACTAACGTGAATAAAGTAAGATTTCCCGACATTAGTGGTTTCTTTGACATACGAACCGCCGGAACTAAAAATTCTATTACAATAGAAAACCTTGATTCATTTTCTCAAATAAGCTCCAAGTATTGGTATTTTATTTTCAAAGAATTAACGCCAACATAATAATCACCCTTTGCTGGCGATTCATAAGACAATTCTGAATTAATCTGATTGAACTCTGATGAAAACCACGATTTTTTTAGACTAGCAATAAAGTATCATAGTCTATGGTATAAAATGCCTTAAAACAGTCGGGTGAAATCAGAATAGTACAATTACCCTTAAAATCTAAAAATGTCAAAAAATGTAAAAACTTAAAAAATGCTGCTATTTTTACACTAATAACTGCTAATTTCATTTAACCTGTAAATCCGTTTAGGAAAGCGTCAAGGTTTAAAAAGATAAACCTAAAATAAAATGTCGAACTTCATATAATCTAATCTCGTGACATCACAGATCAGAGTGATAAATTCGCTTTTAATTGTTTCTATTGTGAGAGTGGTCGTTCGTATCGCTGGACACCGGGGACGTTCGTTATTTGTCATTGGCCGAAATCGGCTCGGTCCCACGTCCCTCGGGAATCATGCGACCACAGCGCCGGTAACGCGGACGCCCAATTCTGTATTGGACTAATGCTGTCACTTAATATCTTTTATTTTGCGGCGATGCAATTTATGGTGACATATTTAACCTAATTGTCAGGATGTTACGCAATTTAACTTAAGCTTACTTTTCAATTATTTAAACCAATAAAATATGTTTTTTCTTTGTAGGATGTTTAATGATCGACCTTGGTTTAGACGGTTACGACTAGTGGTTTCATGCCATGCATCTTTTGTTTTCATTTTATTTTTGTTTCTTTAATATTTTTTTACATAGTCGGATAAGGCTATATATTCTGGTATCTACAGTGGGTAATTTGCAATTAAATCGAAAGATTTATGTTAGAAAAAAGTACCTGATAGTTTTGTTCATGAGGTTCAAAACAAAATTTTAAAAGAAGATAATTTTATTTCGATTGACAGTAAGTACGTTAACAAATGAGCTCACTAAACTTAGGTAGGTAGGTATTCTAATTTATAATTAAAAAGTGCTTAATAACTAAATCTTATCTGTGCAACCATTGCATCCGCCTACGTCTGGCTTATACAAAGTATTTATTATATACAAAGTGGTTCAAAGCATTTATGAAATTAGGGGTGTGTTCTACTTTAATACCTTTCTTTTAGATGTGCTGTAAGAGGTTTACAAGTTTTAACCAAGTCTTTTATAAAACGCCAAAGAATGACTTAATATTCTTTTGGGTCTTGGGTAATGGATAATTGTTTACAGCATGTATTCTTTCTGGATTAGGTTTTACTCCATTGTCTGTAATTTGATGTCCTAAATATCCTTCCTTGTGTAAAAATTCACTTTTGTTTAATTGGATCTTAAAATTAGCTTGTCTAAGTCTTTCAAAAACAGCTTTTAATCTCTCGATATGCTCTTGTGTGGAAAAAGTGATTATAATAATAATAATAATAATAATAATAACGTTTATTATTTACCATGGAAATTACATAGAATATAAACTTACAGGTGTATTCAATAATTGAGGTAAATAAAAGCTAATGTATCAGACTCCTGCATTGAAAATGCAGGTTCTGTTCTACCTACATAGCTACAACATAAAAAACTTTTTAAACTAAACTACTTTTTTAAATAAAACTAACGAATTAAACTAACAACTAATAAATTAAACTAACTACTAGATATAATGTACATACATTACATCTAGGTAGTTGATGATTTGGTACAGATTACAACAATACAACAATTAAATACGGAAGAATATATCTAATACTAGCCATTCAATTACAATTTATAAACAAGAAAAATGAAAAATAAATCTTCTAGTTCTAATATGCATGTCACTGATTATCCAATAAGATTTGCCTTACTTTTGTTTTGAATCTATAAATGGAATTCGAAATATCAGTTATATCGGGTGGTAGCGCATTAATGATGTGAGAAATATTATAAGAGAATGATTTTTTGAAAAATTGATTTTTGTGTTTAGGAATAGTTAAAGATTTACTTCTTAAATTTAAGTGATGAATGTCTGTCCGAAATGTAATTTTGTTGTATAGGTAGGGAGGACTGCGGTATTTAATAATTTTATAAAATAGCACACTGAAATGTAGCTTACGTCTATTAAACATATTAAGCCACTTAAGATCATTAAGCTTATGTGATACATGACCTCGCCTATTAATGCTATAAATAAAACGAATACAAGAGTTTTGCATTTTTTGAACTCTATGGGAGTCTTGACCATCTAGGCAAGGTCCATAAACCACATCACAATGATTAAAATTTGACAACACAAGAGAGTCGCAAAGCTCACGTTTAATATTCAGATCTAAGTAATGTCGATGAGGGTACATGGTTTTTAGAGCACAATACGACTTTTTAAGATTATTTGATATGTGTCCACTAAACTTTAGCTGTGAATCGAGTGTTAAACCCAAGCTCTTGGTGCTCTCAACTACTTGAAGTTTTTGATGTCCAACAAACAAAGAAAATTCTTCATAAATAGTCTTTATTTGAACGTTACTTCCAAAGAGAATAGCTACACATTTTTTAGGGTTTAATTTTAACATATGCTTACTAGAGACTTTAGCAAGTGCGTCAGAAGGTGCAAAGGAGTGATACAACTGCGTATCATCTGCATAGAAGTGATACTTACAGTATTCAAGATATTGAGGAAAGCATGTTGTATAAATACTAAATAGTAGTGGCCCCAATATACTACCTTGAGGCACCCCATTAAGAACTGAAAGACGGCTTGAAAAGGTTGCATCAATTTTTACCATTTGAGACCTATTACTTAGAAATGACTTTATTAAAGCTATAGCATGATTTGAGAATCCTATGTAGTGCAGTAAGGCTACCAATATTTGATGATTTAAAAAATCGAAGGCTTTAGTAAAATCTAGCAATACCAGAGCGGTGACTTTGTTATTATCTCGGGCACGAAAAATGTCATCGGTAATATCTGCCATTGCTGTTGCGCAACTATATCCACTGCGAAATCCAGATTGCTTAATGGGTAATATTGAAAATCTATTAATATGGTTCCTTATTTGTACATCCAATACGCGTTCTAATATTTTAGACATAATTGGTAGCACACTAATGGATCGAAAATGTGTATAGTCAGTAGGGTTACTTGTTTTTGAAAGGGGTAAGACAATGGCTTCCTTCCAACAATTGGGAAAATAGTTACTTTCTAAGCATTTATTTATGATGTGTGTAATATATTCGCAAATATGAGGACAGCAAAGCTCAAGAAGAGTTATGTTAAGACCGTCTGATCCAAAGGCTTTACTTTTTATTTTTTTAATTATGTTAAATACCTCATAATTTTCCACTGCTCTGAACTGCAAAGAGAAATCTATGTCACTTTTTTTATTGGTTGAATAAAAATTTAAAAGTTCCTGATTTAAAGGCTGGTTTGAGATAGTAGAGTTTATAAAAAAATTGTTAAATTGATCAACATCATTAAACTGCACCGGAATATCTTTTTTCTTAGACGGAGTTAGTTTATTAAGTTCCTCCCATTTTTCTCGAGTACTGCAATTTTTAAATTTATGCTTATAATAGGCTTTGCGTTCCATTCTTATTGAAGCTGTTGTTAAGTTTCTTAATGATTTATAATATTCCCATTTTTCTGGACGTTTAGTGCGTTTAAACTGCTGAAGAGCTGCATCTCTTAATTTCTGCATTTTCTTAATATTCTCAGTAATCCAGGGTAGGAAAGGTTTTTTAGGCAATGTAATTGTTTTAAGAGGAGCGTGAATATCAAATAGGCTAGTTATAGCATTGTTAATAAATACGACTTTTTGATTAACATCAACGATATTGTAAACATTATTAAACGGTACCGATTGAAGGTCATTTTTAAATAGGTTATAGTATATATTTTTTAGATTTCTAGAAATGATAGTTCTTGGTTTATAATTTAATTTGGCCATTTATATCTCACAATAGACTACGAAGTGGTCGGAAAAATCAGAACAGATAACACCAGTGCTTTTAATTTGGTCATAATTAGTGACTATTAAATCAATTAGGGAACTAGAAGACTTCGTGACTCTGGTTGGCTCTATTATATCTTGTTTCAAATTAAAGGGCTCAAACATCGAAACTAACTTTTTTGTGAAAAGATTATCGCATTGTAACATATCAATATTAAAGTCTCCTATACAAAATATGTTGTTATACAAAGAAAACAAGTTAGAAACAAGGTCCTCCATTCTGTTTAAAAACTGCTGAATATTCGATCTAGGTGGTCTATAAATTATTCCAATAACAAAATGTTCTTTCTTTATTGTAATTTTTGCCCAGATACATTCTAAAAACTCATGACTCTCAGAAAAGAGAATTTCAGTTTTAATTTGATTTCTAATATAAAGAGCCACGCCGCCCCCGCGGCCATACGCCCTATCGCATCTTTTTAAGGTATAATTATTTAGTTTTATATTATTGTTTGGTATATCTGGGCCTAGCCAAGTTTCAGTCACACCAACAATGTCGAAATTATTGTTGAAAATGGTAGTCTTAAACTCGTACAAATGCGGAACTAGTGATCTAACATTAATTTGAGAAATACGTAAAGACATATTGTACCTACCCTAAACAATTATTTGAAGTGAGACAAAAGAAAACCAGAAAAAAAAAACTAAAAACTTATCTTAAAACTAAGGTTTACTAAACTAAGGCTTATTCTGTTCACATGCAAAAAATAATGTATACCTTTATTTTGTTTTTTTGCTTTTTGTTCCTTTTTCTAAACTGGAGGTAGAAATGGTTCTAGCGGCAACAGTTCTGGTAAGAATACGATTTAAAACCGTAGGAGTACTCTTTATGACGATTTCCTGGCTCTTTCCTGATTAATTTTGATTCTGATTAACCCTGATTGGTGGAGCTACCTGGGAGATCTTAAGTGGTGATTATATTATCTATATAATCAAGGCAACATTTTAAACTACTTAAAACATTAAACAAAAACATTGAGAAAACACGAATAACATTTACTTAAATTCATATTGTCCCGTATCTATCGAAAAGGCAGTTTTTTGAATGTCTTCCGGGTCCATTTCAATCTGATGGAAACCATTCGCTAGGTCAAGAGTTGAAAAATAATTTGATTTTCCTAACTTATCTAGTATATCTGATATGTTGGGTAATGGAAATTTTGCGTCAATAGTTTTTTCTCCATATATTTTTTCTCCATTCTCTATACGCCATTTGCGTTTACCTGAAGCGTCTAATTTCTTAGGGACTACCCAAACTGGACTCATCATTCACCATCGAGCGAAATTGATTCTTGTATGATTTCGTTTTTTAACATTTTATCGACTTGTCAAAATTGGTGATTCGTCTGTCAAATTAATTTTATGTTTTATTTGATTGGTAAATGTTAAGATACTCCCTTAACATTTACCAATCAAATAAAACATAAAATTAATTTAGAGAGATATTTTCACAGTAGAAAATATCTCTGTATTCGTAACATTGATCTCTTATCGCTTTATATTCTTCTTTATTCTTATTATAGAGCCTAGTGTTTTTTATATTTGCTTTTTGAAGTTTATCCATATGTTCGTTTAATTCTGTGTCAGTTTCCATTTTTTCGATAAAATTAAAATCAGGTTGGTGTTAAATTTCAACTTGAAAGGGTTCTAACAATGTATTTTTTGTTTCTTTTTCAGATGAATTACCAATGGTTGTTATTAATCAATGTTAACTAAAGCTTCCGGCATCTCTGCTGGTCCAAAATTAAAATATTTTATTATGCCTACTCCGGATTTAAAATTTACTGGGATTTTTACAATTTTAGACGTTCTCGCGGGTATAATAATTTCGCAATGTGTTTGCATGGGTGTTGTATTACGATTCTCGAAATGCAAGGGCAAGATTGCATTTTGCGAATATAGTGAAAAAAATTTTAAATTAATATTCGCATTTATTTTTGTTGAAAAGTAAATTCCTAATAATTCATCAAATTTTGGAAAAAAGTCAAAAAGATAGAATTTATAATATTCATTTGAGTTAAATGAGGGAAATATAGGAATCTGCGCGACTTCGTTATGGGTTGAAGTTGCGTGTGCAGTTTTAACAGTTAAGGGTATTACTATATTTTTTATAGGCTAATTCGGGTTTAATGAAGCTTTTCCCGCTACCTGTATCAATTAAAAATTAAGCCTTAAGTTCCGGTAAATAAATTATTGGTAGATCAGAATTTAAATTGGTATTTAATAAAATTATGTCACATTGTTGGCTTCTGGAAGTTCTGGAGAATTTTCATTCGAAGGACATTGGTGGGGTATGTCATAATTGGGGTTGTATTGAAATGTTGGTGGAATAACTTCATATTCGTTTGCTCTTGGGTCATAATAACTATTAAAATCACATTCTTGTGAATATTGAGAAAAATCAACAGTATCATAACCTTGATTATCATAATAATTATTGAATTCATGTGTGTGGCTAGATTGCTGGTATTCATAAGGGTAAAGTACGAATTTCTGTGTGTTTGAATGACATTATGAATGACAGTATTTCCTGAGGATGTATCCATTGGTTCTCCTCTACTGAAATTATTCTGTCTGACAATTGAAGAAGATGCAGGACGTTTATTGTTATTATTGAAATTGTTTCTATGACTAAAATTATTTAAATTGTAAGGTTGTTGGTTAAAGTTATGTGGGGGTTGTGGCGGTCTAAATGGATAGCCTGGGTGAAATTGTCTATTTTAAGGGTTGTTAGCATTAAAAACGTTAAGATTTTGTGCAAATCTATTAAAATTAGATCTTCTAGCAGTAGGAAAATGTCTATTATGATTTTTAAATTGAGGTCTAAATGAATGGTTCGTATTTGGGTTGATATTAAATGTTTGTGTGTTAATTTGGTGTTGTGTTGGTTTATAATCATGATTTCTATTTTTATAGTTCATAAAGATTTCTTCTTTTAAAGCAAGACTCATAGCGTCTTCTAATGTTATGGGAGATTTTACTCGTACAATTAATTGCATTTGCTACAGTTTTTAAAACTAAATTTGAATATTCTGATATTTTTAACAGTTTCAATTCTATTGAATTAGGGAAAACATTAATTTTTGCAAATAAAAGGCTTCGAATGTCTTGTAGTCTTAGATTAAATTATTGGGGTGTCTCATCTTTTCTTGGTCTACAACAAATGATGTCTTGTACAATACAGTCAATTACCATCAAATGTTGAAATATTGTCAGCTTGGTATCTGATTGAAGCATAGTTTGGTTCTGGCATTTTTAAATAATTAATGTGTATATAGATAAAATATACAAATAAATCTTTACAAAAATGATAAATATAAAGTTTAAAAATTCAGCAATCAAATTAATAATATACTATCTTGCGTATATAAATATTTGTAAGTAAAGATAGCAATAAATCAATAATTTAAATTCTTCAATATTTTTTTCTTTTTTTTAATACCTCAAATAAACAAAAATCAAATCACTTACAATGTTTTCAACAAAAGTATCTTCATTCCAATAAGATGAGCGATGCTGTCTCTTCCCTGGACTACCACTTATGAGACTTGGACGATGCTTGTTCCGCCTCTCGTACCAATAGGACAAACTTTCTTGGAGTATGAATTGGACGATGCTGTTTCTCACTCAGTACCAATAGGTCGTATCTTCCCTGGTCGTTAAGCCCTCTGAAACGCACTACCGCTCGCGAAATTTTTATTTTTCAAATTTGGGTATGCACCATTAATTGTTAAAACAAAAGCGACGATTGATCAGATCACGCTTGATGCATCCTATTCCGACTGCGCCAGTTTTGTTCGTGGGGTTTAAAACAAATTAAAAAAAAAAATATTTTATTTTAACTGACAGCAAGTACGTTAACAAATGAGCTCGTTAAACTTAAAGGTATTCTAATTTATAATTAAAAAGTGCTTAATAACTAAATCTTATCTGTGCAACCAATGCATCTGCTTACGTCTGGTGTATACAAAGTATTTATTATATACGAAGGGTATAACTTGAGTAGAAAAATGTGGACGATGAGCCTAGTTAGTTGTCATTACCGCGCGTGAAAGTCCTAATATTTATGTGCTAAGGGTCCAACTCATGTTATTCTCCTTTAAGTTAACTTATGGGTAAGTTATCATGCATTCAGAATAATAACTTAATACTATATTCTATATACATCTACCGCTCAATATAAGTACTGGCTCAGGGTACACTCTGGCTCAAATATAGTCAATTTACCTTATTAGATCTTTACATAAGATCTCTAAATTATTACAATAAGATTTATTCGAAAATTTGCACCTAGTTGTAACGGATGTTTATTGAGCAAATTAGACAATTGCAAAATATCCTATATTACGAGTATAATATTAGAGGTTATTAGCACCTCCACACGATGTCATAATTTGGTACATTAAATTGCAAACTATTAGGAAATAAGTGGGTCTTTATATTAAGCAAGTGGTGAAATACTAAAAAAGGTGTTGGCTTGTAAATGTGTATTGATGTAATTATATATACTTTTGGTTTGAACTTTTAATATAGATTTTGACTTAAAAAGATGTGGTTTTACTAACGTCGCGCGGTATGCCCCTTCGAACCTATTTCAATAATTTCAGCCTTTACATGGCGACCCTGCTAGTTACTGCGTGACGCGAAAAGTTTAAAAATTAATAATTATGTGCTAACAAAATTATAAACAAAAACCCGTGTGGTAAAAATTAGGTGAAAACGAACTTATCTTAAGTGCGTGAATTTTTCTGTTAGTTTATTTTGTAATCACAACAATGGGAAAAGGCCAGACTAAAGAAAAGAAGGAAATAATCACTGCTCGATCAGGAAATAGTGGCGGTACCACAGCAAATATAAGTACTGGACTTTCTGTCATGGAAGTTATCGAAGTTGTGGGTGTAGCAGCTTTAGTGTTGGCCATCGGATGGTACTACTGCCGAAAATCTAAAAGGGCTCTCAGAACACAAATAACAAGAGAGATCGCGAGGAGCCAGGAGATTGCATAAAAAGGGGTAAAACTGGTCGTTCCACACCGGGACCAGCACCGAGGAAACGTTCCTAGCAGTTGCGTAATGCGGCTAGGGCGCAACGAGGGATACAAGGAGTAACAGAACACTGGGACTCAACTACAGGTGATGTTATAACTTCAGAAACGATAAAATGTATATAGAATAAGTAGTAAGTCAACTTTATATTTTTAGTAATAAGAGGTATTATTTAATTGCATATTATTTTTTTTTTGGGGTTTATTGTTATTACGCCGAATTTATAGAGCTTTTAGATTTAGTTGAAAAGTTTAAAAGTACATTAAAAAAAGAACCTCAAGCTCGTAGAGAATCAGTCGATAGGAATAAAAAATGACAAGATGAGCTTAAAGGGTTAGAAAATAATTTTATAGAAATAAATCAAAACTTTAACAAAAACGTTCATAGTAACCAAGTAGTAGTAGATGTCAAAAGAATAGCTGCTGATATTAAATCTAAATTTAGTTTGTGTAGGGAATAGTATATTGTATACCTAGTAGGAAAAGCTTAACATTCCCGGGCGATCGTAAAAATTGCCATTCGAGGCGCAAGCCGAGATTGGCAATACGGAGTCCGGGAATGTGGCTTTTCCTACGAGGTCTACATACTATTTTTCCGAAAATCGGGAATCATTAAAATTACGGTAAATTATTACTAATCATGTTAAAAATTTTAAATCAACATTATTATTTTTCCCTTAAATAAAAGAAGCCATGAAACATTGTTTTGTAACTACGGAAACGAAGTACATAATTTTAAATTGTCAAACTTGACGAGTGAAAAGTTTATTTGTGGCGTCTTTCCAAAGTGTTGATTTTTTAACGTTTTAAAAAGCCAAAGTAACGTGTAAAATGATGAGTGATGATGACTGTTCCATTTCTGAAACCCTCCCAGAACTCACGGAGGCAATGAATGCTGCATCATTGGAATTGTTACCAATAAAATCTAGAAATAAGTATAACTATGCATACAACCGCTTCATGGACTACCGTACGAATAAAAATGTAACTTCTTTCTCGGAAAATGTTGTAATGGCATACTTCTTGGATCTTGGTTCCAAGATGAATTCTTCAACTTTATGGGCCAATTATTCAATGCTGAAGGCAACCCTTGCAATTAGAGATGATGTGGATATATCTGAATATTCAAAACTTCGGGCATTCCTGAAACAACAAGCACATGCCTATAAGCCAAAAAAATCCAAAATTTTAACTAAAGAAAAAATAAACAAATTTATTCAGGAAGCTCCAGACAAGGAATATTTAATGATTAAGGTAACTTACAAAACTTCAAATTATATTTGGATTCTTTACATGCTTATTTATTGTTGTAGGTAGCTGTAATATTTGGAATTTTCGGAGCTTGCAGAATAGACGAGCTGATTAAAATGACTGTACAAGATATACAAGACCTACTATCTAAACTTTTAGTTACCATACCGTATTCAAAAACCAATACATCAAGATCATTTATAGTAATAGTTATTGTCATACAAATAAAATTATTAGTTTGGAAAATATTCAACAAAATAATGCTATTAGTTCCCAAGTTCTTCCAGTTTTCAATACTTGTACTAATTGTCAAATAACAGTAAATATAACAAATAATAAGTAATAATTTTAAAATATAATGTTAACCTTGTTTGTGCCGAAAGTTTTAAAAATAAAATTGTTTAGGAAAAAGCCTGTTCGCATTTATGTTCTAAAGTTTACTGTATGGAAATAACATTTCCTTACAGTACGGAAATGAATATTTTCTTACTGTTATTTTCGGTTGCCAGGCAACAATCAAGTTGGAGGAAATATTGACTTTTTCTTTCAAATATGTTGTCAAAAATGTTATTATTTCTTATCGATTTTCGGAAAATAATATTAACTAGATTAAAAGAAATAGAAAGCCTAGAAAAACAGAGTAATGAAGCTAGCGTCTCAAGTGTAGAGAAAAGTGAAAAAAATATTGTGTTAGAAGAAGCCAGCAATAAATTAGAGGTAGGAAATATTAATTCTGGATCTGAAAAAGACATTGTAAAAGAACCCTTAAACATGACTGAAAAATTCGACTTAAAAACCGCTTATTCTTTACTACCTAACATGATACGGATGATACCACCAAATAGCTAATCGATGGTATCGAGCTTTATAATGGCATGTTAGATAATAATGGAAAAGAAATGTTAATTAAATATGTTTTGAAAATAAGATTATCTGAAAATGCTAAACTAAGACTAAAATCACAATACGCAATGGCAAACGAATTAATTAGGGATAGAATTAATTAGGGATATAAGGTTCATTTGCTTACTAAGCAATCGGCAACTACACTTAACACTTTATTAGTTAATACCAAGCAGGAAAATAAAACTATACAAGAATACAGCAAGAAAATTGAACAACTTATGTTAGACTTCACTTTATCTCAGGCAGTTGATGAAAATTCTGTACCCATTCTGAAACAAATTAACGAAAGAACCGCAATTAACACTTTTACAAACGGTTTAAGAAATCGCGACCTAAAAACCATAGTTAAAGCAAGAAATTACGAAACCCTAAGGGATGCAATAGACGGGGCTCTGAATGAAGAGTTAATCAAATCTTCGTCAGACGGATCAGGAAATATTTTTCACTTTAAAGGTCCAAATCATAGGGGTTCTAAATTTTAAACAAACTCTCGAGGAAGATGTTACCAAAACTTTAATTTTAACCGAGGTATGCCTAATAACCGTGCAAATAATAATAGGTACAATGGCTTCAGCTCTAATAATAATAGTAATTTTAGACATAATAATAACAATAATATGGGTATGCACACGAGGTAGAGGATTTTTTCCAAATTCAAATCGCCGACCTTAGCGAATCAAATCTCAGTGGATTAAATTACATTAGAGTAAAGTATGGTATGAATGAAATTTTACTTTTCTGTGATACTGGTGCGAGTGTGAGTTGTTTATTTTCTAAGTATCTCGCAAAAGGAGATGTTGTGAATAGTCAAAATAAAATGTACATAAAAAGAATCTCGGGTTCCACATTATCTCAAGGATCAGCAAAAATTTTATTAAACATAAACAATGAAAATATTTGTCACGAGTTCATTGTAATAGAAGCGTTTGATGACACTATACATGGTGTGCTAGGTTCAGATTTATTTACAAAATTTAACGCTAATATTAACTATGAAGAATTTTTATTTTCATTCTGGCACAATGAAAAACAACTTTATTTACCACTAGAAACTAAAGACAATAAATAATATACAATTATTCGGCCAAGATGCGAAATAATAAAATATTGTTTTACAGGAATAAAGCAAGAATGTTTAGTTTTAAATGAGGAGATATGTAAGGGGGTAATTGTAGCGAGTGCTATTGTGAAACCAGAGAATAATATAATTCCTGTTAGATTTTTGAATGTTAATGAAAGAGAAATTAAACTAAAAAATTTTCATCCAACAGTCCAGAGTTTATCGAACTACGATTCCTTTAAATTTAATCCGCAGGCCATCTCGGTTGAAAGGGTTGAAAAAATTTAACTTAATCGATAAAAAATCATTAAATTCACAGGAAAAATTGTCAATAGATAAAATTTGTGCTAAGTATGCAGACGTATTTTACCTTGAAAATGACCCTTTATCTGTAACAAATGTCTACCAACAAAAAATTCTCTTAAAAGAGGGTGCTACTCCAGTTTTCGTAAAGCCATATAGACTCCCACATGCTCAAAAACAAGAGATTCAAAATCACATTGATAAAATATTATTTGACGACATTATCGAAGAAGCTTATTCAGAGTGGAATTCACCACTTCTGTTAGTTCCAAAAAAGCAAGATAAAAATGGAAATAAGAAGTTTAGGGTTGTTATAGACTATAGACTATTAAATAAACAAATTAAAGACGAAAACTTTCCATTGCCAAATATAACGAAAATTTTGGATTCCTTATCGGGAGCAGTTTATTTCTCTCATCTAGATTTGGCACAAGCATATTATCAGTGTGAACTACATCCAGAAAGTAGACCCTGTACATCTTTTACTACAGATAAAGGTCAGTTTCAAATGAAACGTCTAGCGATGGGTATGAAAATCTCTCCAAGTGCTTTCTCGAGGCTTATGACAGTAGCAATGGCTGGTTTAAACTACGACGCATGTTTTATTTATCTCGATGACTTAATTGTTTTTGGAAATTCATTACAAAATCATAACACAAATTTAATAAAACTTTTTGAACGATTAAGACGTACAAATCTTAATAAGTATATGTCGCAGCAATATCTTTTACATAATATGAAGCTAATATATTTTATTTAAGATTGACGACTAATTTACTGTTTTTTTTTTAATTCTTATTACATATCTAATCTAATTTAAAAACATAATTAATTTCTTTTATTTACGATACTGCTTAATACCACAATTCTAATCACCCCCTTTTTTCTTGGACAAATTTCATTAGCTGAACATAGACGGTCTACTGGGGCAGTTTGGCCACATTTAACTGCACATAATTTTGCGCCCTAATAATGTCATTATCTTCTTAATATGTTTGGGGCTGGGAAATTTATTATGCGGCACATCTGCTCAACGGTAAAAAATAATTAAAAATTAATACTGAACCTCTAATATTATCTCTAATAATCTTTGGTTCACTATTCAAAAAGGCCGCCTTTTTAGTGCGGAATATGTTTAAATAATTTCTGGAAAAAACTGTTAACACATTTAAATAGGCATAATTTAAATGTCTATGATATACTGTAATCATATAACAGTTTTAGCACCAGTCAAAACTCTTTGTTTTATTCTCGACATGTGTTTCCCTAACGATGTTAGCATCTGCGAGAAAAATTAAAACTAAACTTAAACTACTTAGAAGTGGATATATAATTATATTAAAGATGTCACTAATGAAGTAAAAAATTCAATGAAGTATGGCTGAAGAAAGTTTAAACATTAACTAAGCTACAAAATTGACTATGAAGGATTATATCTTCATCCCTATTATGAATGGTTTTTTGACGTTTGAATATTGATAAACTTTCATAATTTATGCATTGATTGACTGTGTCATTTGACAAAGGTACCTTTAAAATTTGTTTAACTGCTCCCGGATCTAAAATTGTAGCAAAGATTTCTTTATAAAATAAGTTCTTCACCAATAGTAGTTATAGTTTCTGCATTTTGGCAATCAATTCAGATACTTTATATGATGCTAAAAGTACCTTATCTGAGAGTTATATTCATTTTCCATCATAACTTAAGATGATTAAATGGAACTTGTATCGATTTTTTCACCAAAAATTTATTTTTTTCGAAATCGAAATAACTATACCAGCGGCTTCCTCTCATCACCCACATCACGAAAACACCGGGTTATAATAGGATTCAAGCAGAGCTAGCTGAATGAGAGCACTGTGAAAATTCGGAAAAAGTCATGTTTCGACCTCGTTTTTGAGGCCAAAAATGGGACCCAAAAATGCGATATCTCAACTAATATAAGAGGTACAACCTTGCGGATAGTCTCGTTAAATTCAGAATGATGAAACTAAGATAAAACCGTTGGAATTTTTTCAATAGGACCCACAGAAGCCAAGATATTGACCTTTAAAGATTGGGGTTTTTCATTTTTTGGGTATAGCCCCCCGTATCGAATTTTTTCACCAAATATTGATTTTTTTCGAAATCGAATTAACTATACCAGCGGCTTCCTCTTATCACCCACATCACGAAAACACCAGGTTATAATGGAATTCGAGCAGAACTAACTGATGAGCAGAACTAAATGATTTATTAAATAAAAAACAAATATAAATATTACTGAGGCAAATGTCATTTAAATGACAAGCATTGAGAAGAAGCAATTATTATGGATTGGTACATTCTTATTGAATATTACAATTATTTTATAAATAATTATATGGTGGTATATATATTACATGACAGTTCAACAAAACTATTAGTTAAATGTATGATTAGTATATCACAGGTAAAAAAACATCGGTGTCGCGATACTATGGTTGAAAACCGCTGGACTAGACTACCTACTAAGATAAAATGAACTTCATAAGATTCTATAAAATTGTCATTAATTAAAATTTGCGATAAACTATTGAATTTTATTGGAAATAATTTAGTAAGAAAATAATATAATAAAAACAAAAGAAATAAAAATGATTTTTATTTAAGATTAAGAGTTCCATAAAATCGATTACTATACCATTTTGATAATCCATAATTATATTTAATCAAATGCCATATAAGAAATTTTAAAGCGTACATTCATGGTACAACGCACTCTCTTTTCAACTGTGTTGTCACCCATTCATTCGGTGAAATACGGATTTGCTTAACGTCGATTTTTCCAGCCCCGCCGGTCGGCTGACGTTACAGAGAAAAACTTTTCTAAAGTTTAAAAATTGTTTTGCCCGCTGTCGATTTTTAGTCGCATTCGCGTTACGCCAACCCTGAAAAATCTGATAATTAAAATTAAATTTGAAAAGTTTGCTCCTTTTTTTTTCTGGGAAGCTTTAATTTAAATAATCACGTATATTGTTTAAATATTAATAAATTTGATTAAAAAGAAAATAAGCTTAGGTTCGGTTAAAGGTTTACATGAACCGCGGAAAAATGTCTGGATAAAAAAAAAGGTTAAATAGAGTTTTTTCTACCGCAGGAGGGTTTGCTTAAGATCAGGCTATTTACGTTTGATTCATGGTACCTGCAAAGCCCCTGGAATATTTTAAATGATTGAGTATAAATTTTCTTGAATGCTTAATATAGTTTTCCAAGATTTGCCCAGTTCTGTGGAGTTTTTCTAACCCAGAAAGGTTTGCTAAGGATCAGGCTATTTACCGAAATATCTGCAAAATATAAAATCTCTAATTGCTGCGTTTAATTCATTGTTTCACAGGTATTTTAATATTTATTTTCAAAAAGATATTCCGGAATATAAAAAAAAATATTAATCCTCAAGTAGTACATAATTTTTCAGGCATTTGAAATATTTTTATATTTTATTCCAGGCAGTTGGAATAATTTTTAATTCCTTCTAAACAGTTGAAAAAATAACTATTTAAGAAAAAATAGGAAAACTGACCTCTGCAAAGAGGATCACCATCCTGAAGTTCTTGTACGCCAATAACATGAAAAGGATATTTTCTTTGACGATGTATGGTACTCCAAACCTTCCATGACGACAAACGAAAATCAGCAGCAACTTTCTTATTATTTGTAGTGGTATCATCTTTGAATGTTTGCAGTATTGAGATTAAGCTTCAAAAGGATGTATTCTTTCAGGAAATTACTCTTGATAGAATCAATAATATTTATTGACCTTCCAAACAACCTATTTACCTTAAACTAATATATCTTAACACATTTTCGACATAAACTATTAAAACTAAAGCCAAGTTTGTCAAATTTAAGAATATCATATCGGGGACTTTCTTTTTAATGGCTTATTCATATATTACCTTTATTTGTTTGGGCAAAGTAGTGGAGTATCTTAAAGACAGAAGATGTTTTGCAAATGTTTGTCATATACGAGATTTCAAATTTGTTTTTTATACATAAGTGTTATTTTATCCTGTTTGACGTTTACGACTGGATTCATCTACATAAATAACATTATACTCTCCATAAGACAAGGAATATACCCATGCTTCCTATCTTTGATGCTTACTTACCAAAAAACTTCAATAGATGATTTCCAATAATAACTTTAATTAAAAGATAATTCTAAGGTAAAGTAAGGTAAAGGTAAAGTCTAATAGGTCCTGGCCTGAAGATATCCGTTACTTAAAATAGGAATATATTATAATAAATAAAAGTAATCTATTTAACTACGTAAACTCAATTATCCTATTTCAACTTTTCCCAGAAAAAGTCACCTCTCCATAATCCCAAATTTCCCAAACCTAACCCCGTCATATGCCAAAGTAATTTCGCAAAATTGCCTACACGCGGTTGATCGGAACGAGTTTACTAATTGTACTCATTAAAATCAAGAGGAGTTTATCCGACCTGGTATACGATATAATATCCTCTTCATTAGTGGCTGCATGGATGGGGCCAATTTGCGGTAAAACGGAACATGTCACTTTTGGGATTTCCACTTCGTTATTGGTAAAAGTGTCAAGGATTGTGAGGACGAGGTTTGAAATGTTTGCAAAAAAGTAGGCAATAGTAATACTATATTATAAATATTGTGTAAAATGAAAAAAAAAAGATAAATAAAACAAATGTGAATATCTATATATAGTAATAGAATCACTGAGAAATTCTACTATACTCCTGAAACTTTTGATAAATCAGTGCCTAAAATACGTCAAAAAAATAGAAAATACCTTGTGTTGTTTACCATTGAGACTGTTAAGCTTAATTAGTTTAGGAATAAAATTCATTTTAAATAAAAAATTTCAGACTTCTTTAATGGAGATTATACATCATTCTATAACAGCTTCTGCTAAACTAAAATCAAAGCGACCTACATCAAGAAATAAATCCCAAAGTTACAGTACAGAATTTATTCAGGTTCTCAAGAAATTGAGGATGGGTTCAAAGTTCATGTATATTATTGATAACAATTTAAATTGCTTGCCATTTAAACCCACATCAAAAACAAAACCAAAACCATTATTTAGGATAACGTGAAAAGAAAGGCATCTGCTGATAAAAACTCATTAAAAGTGAAATATATTTATAATATTTCTCTTCGATCTCATTTTCTATGGAAAAATATTACTTCATATATTCAGACACTCACTGAAAAGTGAGTATTAGATATGTTGATGTGATGGAACAAACAGGCTCTTAGACTAATAGCAATTTGCATGCTTATTGAAATATTTTTGTTTATATAAACGTTTTTCTACATTTTCTAATTAATGTGTTGTATTTGGTTTATTTTTTTTCCTAGCCTAAACTCTAAATACTCTTACAACCAATTTAATGACGACAAAAGAAAAAAAATATATAAAGGGAAAAATTATATTTTATAAATTACTTTGTGGAGAAAACACTCCTTTAAGAAAACATCTTCTTTAATAACCATTTAATTTACTTTTAAAATAGATCTGCTTAATAAAAAATCTTATAATTGTTTTTTAACAATGATGAAAACTTAAGACTCTTAGTGAATTTTCTTAATATTAAAGATCTATATTGGCTCTAGAATTTTTTGAGACTCCTTGAAGAAAGAGATTCTTAAGATCTGACATTATAATTTTATTTTAAAAAATGCCTTAAAATGTTTTATCACAAACCTACTATTCTGACAAAAGTATTAGAAATATTCAAATTCTAAGTAAAAAAGCCCTAACTTGTAAACCCATAATCTCTTCTATTAATATCTGTCACCAGCATATCGTTACAATATAATATGGTCGAGTATAGGTACTCCTAAATGCAATTAATACCTACAGGGCCCAATTATGCCCCCTTATATGCTCCATTATCTCTGTCCTAAATTTCCATACCATAACCAACAGTTAGTCGAACAGTATCAGCCCATCTAATTTAACCATAGACGCACTATAGGAGTGTTATGATAATTAAAGAATATTATATTTGCACATTTTGTTTGAAACAGTTTGTTTATTGTATTTACATAAAATAACTAATACTGGAAGTTTTCATATTTTTTTCTTACTTTCGAGGCGAGTTTAAAAAGGATTAATACAAGAACATATAAAAAAGGGTGGTTAGTCATTTATTTATTTCACTATATGATAGTGACTACATTAAAAACTAAAACAATGAGCATAGTTAATTTTTATGACTAGTGTGTCATCCATTTATAAAAACTTTTGACTGCTTACTGTAGAATTGTACGGTGCTCTCTAATAATTTTACGCCTCATTGCCTGTTTTAGCTCTGCAAAGGTGTTCGGACTTACTTTTGCAAATTCTGCTGCAAAAAAAAAACAGTCTGAAAAATCTAAAAGTTTCAACAGTAAGTTAATTGATGTCGTTACGTTACTATTTTCTTTTTTCTTGGTGTTTAGGAAGTAGCACCGTTTATTAGAAAAAGATTTCCCATTTTAAGCTTCTACCTAATAATCTAACGAAATAGAAGATGGTGTTAACCCCTTCAGACCTGGTGCTTATTCTTATGTACATGGACCTCCTTATTTTTTTATTTGCCTCATCTACATTTCAAACTGCCGCAGACCTGCTGTACATCTCCATGTATACAATGCCTTAAAAAATTATAATTTATATGGCTCCATCTAGTATCCGGCAAATAACATGCAGAATTCAATCGAAGGTTTTACAAGTCGCAGCGCCAGCGGTCAATATTTATTTGTTGTCTTTTTAGTGTTTTACTTTAAGTCAGGTAGGTTTATTCTTTTTAGAAATGTACTAAAAATTTTTTGTTTTTCTTAAAAATTGATATATTGGCTTTTTTTTTGTATTTATGTAGTCTAAAACTAGCTTGTACATTCATATGTAGAAAGGGTATCGGTTACTGTACAGTGAAATTCCTCTTAGCGGACAGCTCTCAATACTGGACATGTCCTATTAATGGACAGTATTTTTTGTCACGAGATTTTAAAGAACAATTTCCTATAAAATAAATTCTCATTAACGGACGCTCTGTTGGACGGACAAGGACAAAAATGTTCAACCCCAAAACGCGCAAAATTCCCCAACAACGGACACGGATCTCCGAAAGGGGATAAAAATGACCGTTACGTTACTCCAGGAAAAAAATCATGCCACTTCAGTATCCACGTATGTATTATTTTAGTACCGTCTTGTAATTGAAGCAGGTGACATGGCGCCCGTTAGAAACTTTTTAACGCTGAGGCAAAAAATGGAGGTTGTAAATATTGCAGAATAGGAAAGTTTAAATGTCCGTAAACTGGGAGAAAGGTATGGGTGTAGGATTTTAATTTTTGTATTTTGTGATCACAATGTACATATTATTCTAGGTTTAATATAAGTAAAAGTCAAGCGGCGGAGATTGTAAAAAATAATGAAATTATTCGAAATTGGGCAATCGGGGGAAAATTTAGATCAGAAATCAGCAAAATTGAAAGGTGAAGCTGCCCAAATAGACCGAGTTTGTTTTGAGTGGTTTGCCCGCGCAAGAAATCAGAAAATTCCTATCTCAGGGCCCCTAATAAAAACGAAGGCGAAAGAAGTAGCAATTGAATTGGGGCATCGCAATTTCAGCGCATCTGATGGTTGGCTGAATAAGTGGAGAAAAAGGCATAATATAAGCTTTAAGTGCATCTCAGGGGAGTCGGCAGATGTAAACCAAGAAGATGTGAATCAGTTCTTAGAGAGGCTACCCAGGAATGTTGTTAGGATATAGGCCAGAGGACATCTATAACGCAAATGAGAGCGGTTTATTTTTTAGAGCTTTGCCAGATAAAACTTTAATATTTAAAGGTGAGAAGTGCACAGGGGGCAAAATGTTAAAAGAATGATTAACAATACTATTTTGCGCCAATATGGCTGGTGACAAAGAAAAGCTTTTGGTTATTGGAAAAGCTGCGCGCCCACGAGCCTTAAAAAATTTACTACTAAAAAGTTTGCCAGCTACATGGACATCAAATAAAAAAGAAAAGCTTGGATGACAAGAATTATCATGACAGACTGGCTTTTGGATATCGATAAAAGAATGGGTTGTCAAAGACGAAAAATTTTACTTTTTCTTGATAATGCCGGTTCACACCCAAGAGAATTTAACCTTAAAAATATTAAAATACTTTTTTTACCTCCCAACACAACTTCTGTATGTCAGCCCATGGACCAAGGTATAATACAAAATTTTAAATTATTTTATAGAAGCCAGATTTTAAAGCACAACCGATCAAAAATGGATGATGTATCGTCTGCTTCAGATTTATCAAAATCGATTAACATTTTGGAGGCATTATATTTTATTAAGAACGCCTGGAATAAGGTTACCCCACGCACTATACAAAATTGTTTTGTCAAAGCTGGTTTCCAAAAATCACCTCAAGGAGATACTCGAGCAGAAGACTACGATCCAGAAGATGACTTACCTTTGGCAACTTTAGCGGAATTCTGGAAAAACTGTCAGGAAGTTGGCCAAATTTCCAAGGCATTAGATAATGACTTTATTATATTGGACCAAGAACTTCATACGGAGGAAACATTTGAAGGAGGTCTAGAAACAATTGCTGATGAGGTACAATTTTGCTGGAAAGTGATAGTGAAGAAAAGGAAGAAAGGGAAAAAGCTTTGAGTACTGTGAATTCTTATGCCGCTGCATTAAAATGTGTTGATGATCTAAAAAAATTTGCAAAAAATGATTTTGTCGCTTTTGAACACCTTAAAAATATCGAATCGCATTTTAAAACCTGCCTTTTTCAGGAAAAATGAAAAAGAAGAAGCAGGTACAAAATCTGAAATTTGCAACAAATTTTTAAGGATTTTAAATTTCAGTTTTCTTTTTCTGGTATTTAAGGTAGCAATGTACCTATGTTTGTTTATACTTTTAATTTTCATCAATACATGTTAATTATTAAAAATTATGTTATTAATAAAACATATGTTAGTTAATAAAAATTATGTACATACATTTACATATTTGGGTTTTCTTATTAGCGGACACTTCCTAATAGCGGACAATAAACTTGGTACCGTCAATGTCCGCTAATAGGAGATTTCACTGTATTTATACGTACACTCATATGTACATTTGGTACTAGTTGTTTTTGTACTTAAAACCTATAAATACCTTTTTTTAAGAAAATATATTTTTTTTACAGAAAGGGCCAAAAAATTGATAAAAAAGAGCAACGATATAACTTGAATGACCCCAGCCAAGTCCAAGAACATATAGACATGATTGAAAATAGTGATCTCTCCGACTAGGAAGATACCTATGTTGCTAGCTGAGGATGAAACTTGGCCAGAGGATAAGGATGACAAAATGGTAGAGGCTCCTTGTTTTTCTCAAACCTATTTACGCCCAGGCGGGAATGTGGTTAACTCAAGACAAGCAGAAACCTTGGATAATGAAGCAATACAACAGAGCGATGACAATGAAAGAAGTGAAGATGGAAATATAACATTAGCTCTAGTTCGGAAGAATAAAAGAAAGTCAGTTGTTGGCAAGTAAACAATTTATAGTCCACCAGTAAATATGGACCATCAGGATATAAATCCTATATAACCAGAATCACTTTTAATGCCACTTTTTCCTATTGAATACTTTGAACGCTAGATTTCTAATTTGGACTTTGAAATTCTGCGCAAAAAAATTGCACTTAGAAATGCTAGCGCATCGGAAATTCAAACTCTAGTCTTCATATAATTATTGGAAATGTACATAGATTTCCCAGGGTTCGCACCTATTGGGAGAGAGTTTTAGGAATTAGAGTTTTTTTGGAGAATATGAGTAGAGACCGACTTTTCCACTTGAAATCGAATTTGCACCTTGTAAATAACTTGGATAAACCTAAAGACTGCATTGATACACTGTATAAGGGGCGTCCTATAATTGAAGCAGTAAGAAAAAGGTTTGTGGAATTAAAACTGGAAAAATAGGTCTGTATTGATGATCAAATAATTCCATTTACTGGAAAATTAGGAATCAAGCAGTATATAAAAGGAAAGCCTTATGCCTGGGGCATAAAGGTGTTTGTTCTTTGTACAGCTCTTTGACTTTATTTTTTATCAAGGTAAGAACTCGGGTATAAACGAAGAAAACCAAAAGATATATGGTCAAGGTGCAGCAGTTGTCCTTCATCTTGCTAAAAGGATTTCACCAGAAGAAGGTCATAAATTGTTTTACGACAATTATTTCTCTTCGTACTTAAAAGCATTAAAGGAAAAAAAAATCGCAGCTGGCATCAGATAAAGAAATGGGAAAAAAAGGACGGGGAAATTCTGAGGAGATAGTAAGTGATGAAGGTATAGTTCCAGTCAAATTAGTGGACAATAAGTATGTGTTTTTAGTCTCAAACTTTGTAGGAAAGGGTAAGGAGGACATTGTTAAAGAATAGGATAAATAGACGTCCAAGCATATTAAAGTAAAAAGACCAGAAATTGTAAAACAGTACAATAATTGTATGGGTGGTGTAGATCTTCTAGACCAGCTAATAAGTCTTTATAGAATTTTTATAAGGTCCCGAAAATAGATTTTGAGAGTAATAATGCATATGTTAGACTATGCATTAACAATTTGACAACGTTGATAATCTTTCACTGTTTGATGAATTTAAAGAAGCAACTAGATGCAAATGAGTTGGTTGCAAAGGAAGAACACATTCATTTTATCAAAAATGTAAAGTACATTTATGCCTTATGAAAGGAAGAAGTTGTTTTACAAAATTTCTTAAAGGGTTTTCCAATAAGGGCGGGTCGATGTGGAAATGGAATAAAACAAGCTGTATCTGAGATATTAACAAAATTATTTTTTTATTTGAAAGGCCAACTTATGCCATTATGTATGGAATATGACATCATTCAAATGTCCGCCGCGGCTTCTCACGGTGGCTTGGATTCGAGTGGTCCAATTTTCAATTACTCTGCTGCATAGATCCGGCTGAATTTGAGCGATGGCCTGGATTATGTTGACTTTCAGGGCATCGGTGGATTGCGGCTTATTGGCATAGACCTGGGACTTTAGAAAACCCCACAAGAAAAAGTCTAGCGGGGTCAAATCGCAAGACCTTGGTGGCCAATTTACGTCACCTCTCCGAGAGATAACCCTGCCCTCAAATCGTTGAAATGCGCAGAATGTCCATCGTGTCGTTCGCTGTGTGGCACATAGCGCCGTCCTGCTGGAACCGCATGTCGTCTATGTCCATAATGTTCAATTCGGGCCAAAAGAAATTGGTTATCATTGATCGGTACCGCTCCCCGTTGACAGTGATGGCCTCACCGACATTGTTTTGAAAGAAGTACGGACCAATGACGCCGCCGGCCCAAAATCCGCACCAAACCGTAACTTTTTGTGGATGCATTGCCACCTGGTGAATCTCGCATGGGTTGGTGTCGTCCCATATACGGCAATTTTGTTTGCTAACGAAGCCATTCATCCAAAAATGCGCCTCGTCACTAAAAAAGATTTTTCGGCCAAAATTAGGGTCAACTTCCAAACATTCTGAAGCCTAGTCAGCGAACAAACGGCGTTCTCTATGGTCATTAACTTTAAGCTCCTGGGTCAGTTGGATCTTGTATGGGTGCAGGCCCAAGTCCCGACGTAAAATTCGCCAAGTTGAAGTCTGCGAAAGGCGATGTTCTGGACTGATCTGGCGTTCCTTTGACGTATGGGAGTTGGTTGATTGTTTAGCGAACCAGTCATCTCAAATTTGGCCACCAAACGTTGAAGAGTTGACTTTGGAGGGCCACTGCGCCTACCGTATACTGGACGCAAGGCACGCAATGTTTGCACTAATGAACACTCGTTTTGATAATAAACTTTTATCATTTGGACGTGCTGCTCAATCGTGTAACTTGTCATGATGATTTGGCATCAGTAACTGAATAATAAACAACAGATTTGACAGATGCCACCAAAACAACATGGCCGCCACAAACAGTCAACATCGGCCCGCCTTATTTGAAGAACTCTTTATAAATCCTAGAAAATAAACAATTTTATTTGTATGCATATAAGTAATTCTTAAAGTTTTTTAGTTTTTACTTGGTTTTTTGGACCACATGTATACTCTAATGTACACTAAATATTTTTAAAACAAAAAATAAAAAAAAAAATGTTTGTCAGTTTTTACATTTTTGTACCCTTCTAACTTTAAAACAACCAAAAAAAATTTTTTTGTTGGTTTAAGTTTGCTTATTATTATATCTGAATTTTAGTAAAATTCTAGTTAGAAGTGTCTACTTAAGTGTGCAAAATATCGTAGATACTGATGGTTATGAGGTAAAGTATGTCTGGCCTGTTCAGTACTTTGATAGACTTGATGCAAAACTGCCTATATGCTCTAAAAGTCTGCAAGATAAGAATCTTCAGAGATAGATAAAAATATTAATTGATATGACATAGGCAAAGCTACACATAATTGAATCTCTTAAGTATTGCGAACGACTTGAAATACCATTGGTAGATGGGAAAAAACACTATCAGGGAGTTTGTCCAATAATTTAAAGAGAATCTTCAGATAATCAGGAACCTCATAAAGGGGAAAAATATTACTGAAGGCAATAACAGTCTTAATTAATATATATTTTTTTAAAAACAACAGCCTCTAGAAACTAGAATAATGCCTTAATAATTATCATGCACAAAAAGGAAAATATTGCCAACATAAACAACTACACCTCTATAGATGATTTAAATAAATTGTTACTAGAGAAAAATTATAGGAGTCAAGTTTTGATTCGTACCTAGAATCTTGTCGCATATAATTTTGTCATATTTATATAACATAACATAACAAACCGCTCATGCTAGTCTTGGTAGGTTATAAAAAAGCCTTTGACTCTATCAAACACAGCAAGATATTCAATGCACCGAGTTAACATTAGATACTCTACTATTCTACAGCATATCTAAGATCACGTAACAATAACTGTAAGAATATATGAGAAGACCGATAAATTTGAGATACAACTGGAGTTTGACAGGAAGAAAGAATCTTGCTTTAGTTGCACCACGGTTCTAGAATAGATGTTTAAGAATATTGAGCTAGAGAGTCTAGATATGAATAACGATGAAAAAGATCTTAATTACCTTCGATTCGATGCTCGCGATTTGAAAAAAATACTTTAAAAACTGACATTTACCTCATGCAAAGTTGGTCTTATAATGAACGCTATAAAAACGAAATTCATGACGAACCTGTTTCTAGCCAAAACCTTCTGGTAAAGGGAAAAGAAATCTTCCAAGTATTATCCTATAAATTTTTAAGATATGAGATCAGAATTGGCAGAGACAATCAAACATGTGAAATCGAGCGGAGAATTAGACTAACATAGGGAGGTTATAGACTGTTATGAGTAACTCTTTAGTTACCTTAACGTTAACGAAGAAATAAGTAAATAAAGTCACGTCGCAAAATGGAACCTACTCTACTACGAATTACAAGAAGAGAGTTCCCAATGAAACAATAGGACAGCAAACCGGGTTTACAGATGCGTTAGAGCGAATAGCTTGCTTGAAGTGGACTGGACATATAGCAAGAATAAATGCCAAAAGAATTACAGAATGGCAACCCAGACAACAAGCCTTCAGAAACTAGGGGCCAGATGGATCGATTCTATGAAACGCATCTCGACAAACTGAATTCATGCTGCTTAGGACCGGAAAAGTTGAAAATTATTGAGATAGACCTATATTCAGTAGTAAAGGAGATAGACTGTTTGATGATAATGCCCAACAATGCTAAACTTTTTAAATATGAGCATTTAATTTACTATTAATTTGATCATTTTATTTTTTAGTAACAATTTGATCAAAAATGTGATGTGATATAATCGGACTCTGTTGCATATTCTTAATCAACTTAGATCATTAATTTTTTTGGAGACACGATCATATTTTTTCAAACTATAAATGTACCTACAACAGACATTCTGCACATACTGAAGCTTATTTTTAGAAATTTGATCAAGATAGGGGTAGTTCATAATATTACAATAGTTTGGGATTGACAAAACTTCACACATTTTTTTCGGCATTTTAAAATTTAAAATATGCCTGTTTGAGTACAGTATTTTTATTTTAATATATTTCTTTTGTTACATTTATTTTACATGCTCTCTGAACCTAAGACTCATATCAATATAAAAACCAAAATTCTTGTGAGAGAATAGCAGAGCTTCACCATTCAGCTGCAACCTTAAATCATTTTCCAACTTTACCCTTTCATTCTATTTGCAAAACAGTAAGATCTCAGTTTTACTTTCATTTAGTTTTAAGTTGTGATTATTCAAGTCTTTCATGAAGGAAGATAAATCCTGATTGGGAAGATCTGTTGCAACATCTGGATCTGAAGAATCAAGGTAATGAAGTAATTGCGTATCATTTGCATAAGATTGGACATGAGAATTCTTGGCAGCCTGGAATATATTAAAAGTATAGACAAGGCAAAGCAGACCAGGGACCAAGAACTGACCCCCAAAACAATATTCCCTGGTATAGAAAAAACATTATTTATTCAAACTTTTTGCTGCCTATTTGACAAATAACTTTTCAATCAGGTAATTCGTTTGCCTGTAAAAGGTATTTTTCCAGACTTTTTGGACACACTGTATACAACACCATTTTTAACAAAACATCTCTTACTGTATAATACCCATTTTTAACATTAAATCCTTTAGTAGCAGAATATATGCGATATGGCTGCTAGCTAGTCAGACACCAGACAAAAAACATAACTCAACCGAAAACAATGACTTAAGAAATAAAAATAACCACGTCCCTCTTTAATTTTACTTCTCCAGTCTTAATTTCCTGGGATCATTTGTCATCGTAACTATGACAGATCAACACAGCCCTCTGCGGTTTACAAGCTTTTTATTATTATTTTACAGAACAGGGTTTCGCAGTTTGAGATTCATATATATATAGCATTTTATAACGGAGAAAGGAAAATAAGTTTCATAAATTACCAAGAGCTTATACAAAGTCACGCAACACAAGCAGAATATAAGTTTAGAATTTTTATTTAAATTAATTAGGAATTATGCCTGACTGTATATATATGAAAAAGTTTACAGGGCAAAAGATAGTATAGATCTTAGAAAAGTCAGTGGCATCATCAGTCTATACATTCATCATTATTCATTCAGTATCTAACCTTTTGGAAACAGACAAAAATTAATCAGTTTATGGATCATTTAGATGCACAATATCCCAGTATTTAATTCACTATGGAGACCAAATAAAATGAATAAATAGCATTTTTGGAAAGTCTTAGTGGAAATAAGTGCTGCTACATACATTCCATGCATAAGAACTTCAAGTGAATGTGCTCCCAAAATGTGTGCTTTCAACAGCTGAACGAAGAAAAAACTTCAAACTAACTCAGAAGCTTTGTCACTCTCACATTAAGATAATAATTTGCCTATGAGTTTCTGTCGCATGGTTACATAAAAACTATAAAAGATTCACAGGATGTAGCATTAATGAACACCAAAGAAACTGCACATTGCAATAAATGGACACGGATAATTCAGCAACAAGGTAATCCTTATTTAGCGGGACAAATCATAATCAAACTGAGGCATCCTACGTTATTATTATACCTCCTAATAAATAATATAGTCGACAATTACAAGAAAGCAATAGGAATTTACAAACACTTGCAGAATTTTATTAGGAAAGAAGAACCGCTGAAGCTTATTTATATTAACATGGGACCTTATCCTTAACAACACAAGCTATGCTGCAATTGGCCCAACTCTTTTTAATATAATTGAAGCCTACTGCATCAATGAATAATGTTCTTCCACCAGATTAACAAAAATGGAATGGGAAAAACAATCGGCAGACATTACATAGATTTTCAATTCCACGATTCTTTTATCTCACTTTTTCCTAGTTTAAAATACATCCGAAGTAATTTTTTTAAGATAGGTTATTCAGCCACCTAGATGATTAGATGTCGCTAGTGGTCTCTGGAATCAGCCTCGTTGCTTTGAACTTGGCAAAGTCGTGAAGAAAGTGATTTGTCAACTGGTCTCCTCTTTCTAGTAGCAGAACCGCATTTTTTTTGGAGATCTAATTTATTTCCACCCAAAACAATATCTTTAGCTAGATAAATCATGATAGCTCGCTGACTAAAATTCATTATAACTTCCTCTACTTATCACTTGGCCTCACCATTGTTCTTTTTCTTAGCCGATCGTTTGCTACAAATTTTCGTAGTTCATTATCCAATGGGTAAGCATCCCTTCTTTTTCCATGTCTGCACAATATCTTTCATCAGCAATTTCCCCATTTAGGATAACATAACTGGAAGCAGAAGGATCTGGATATTCTTCCGCATCCAAAAGCATCTCCATCCTACCCCAGATTTAAAAGATTGACCATCAATCATCAAAAGACTAGGTAGAGACACTTCTCAACTTTTATAAAATATATCTAGTATCTCTTTCCCGCCTTTGAATAGAAAGATATTAAAGTATATTGTTGCACCTTTGTGGTTCCTTAAAGAAATTTTTGACATAAAATTCAACTTGTCCTATCATGCTAAAATAATAACAATAATATGTTTATTTCCAAAATTACAAAATTTAAATACAAAATACTTATTTTACTTTACGTACAAGTACAAGGAAAATATAAATTTTTAGTACGAAAGGTGCTCTATTTAGAAGCTTGTTGGTACTTTTTCTTTAGGGATATATATAGTTCAATTCGGGTTTAAAGGTCAATATCGGATTTTTCTTGTCAAATCCGAGAAAATATTCCATCAATGGTATTTCAATACATCACTCATAATTGATTTGTATCTGTCCATATTCAATTATTCTTATTGCCGATTTTAAAATAACATTAAAAATAAGGACAACCACATCTTGCACAACACATACAATAAGAAAAGACAATATTATTTAAATTCAAATACACACAGAAGCACATATGAATCCACAAAAGAACATGGGAATTATCAAATGTTTAATAAAAGTTATCGCTCTGTTATTATAAAAATAATAAGAACAAGCTACAAGTTATTCACCAAATGATGGAATATAACCGCATCTGTCTGTTCAATACATTGCCTTACATAAAATTTAAACGTTGCTGTAACCATCTTTTCCTGTATGGGTCTTGGTATAATACTATAAACTTTCGGTGGTAAATATTTGAAATGACGCTGACCAACATTTTTTTGTTCCTACCAACACGCGCATCTTAATTAAGCCTATTTCTGGTGGGGTATGTGTGAGATAAAGTGTCAAGAATAATTTTTTTCCTAAATATATATTCATACTTAAATTGAAACAGTAAACTTTCCTCATGTCTATTATTTTTATTTCCTTATAAAGTAAATTGGTTGGAAATAATCGTTTTTTTTCAAATATAGTTTTTAGTATTCATTTTTGAATGATGGTTAATTGCTGTAAGTTGCAATCCCCGGCACCACCCCACCCGATCAATCCATATGTCAAATGAGATTGAATCAACGAATAGTATATTATGGTAAGGTTCTTGATACTTGTAAGGTATTGTCTTAAATTTTAAAAGTTGAAATTAAACCTCTGATTTTATTAGTCAACTGCTTTAATTGTCAATCCCACTTAAGATGTTGGTCTACAATAATAGCCAAATATTTTATGGACGGTGATGCAGGAATTGACAACGATTGACTATTTTTTAAAGCACCTATTTGGGGAAGATTTCTGGTGTAAGGAGTAAAACTAATATATTTTGTTTTTTTGCCCATTTAATGTTAGTTTGCTTTTCTTAAACCAATCTGCAATTAATTAAAAATCATTTTTGGCTGTTTGTTTTAGGGCTTTCCAGGTCTCTCCTGTGTAGACAACAACTGTGTCGTCGGCGAAACTTATAATTCTTTCCACAGTTCTTATAGAAAAAAGACTATTTATATACAGTGCATCCCAAAAGTTATCTCTAAATTCATTTAAAATTCAGGGGTGTGTTCGAAAAAAAAAACGCTCGGATCCGTCTATTTTTATTTCAAGTTGCGCATTTTTGTACGTGAAGTTTGTATATACAGGGTTGCTTAAAAATAAATTATCGACCATCAACTTCATTTTTTCAAATGAAAGCACCTTTTTTTAATTTCATCTTTGAATTTCGCTTGGAATTCTACGTATGTTTCATGCATCATGTCCTATTCCTAAAGTCAACAGTTATCGAAAACAAGACGATTCATGTAACAAATAAAAAAAGAACAAAAATTAAGTTAAATGTTTAAAATGGTTGCCATTCACAGCTTGACAATATCCAAGGCAATCAATAAAGTCTCGTTGCAGATTTTCAATCATTTCCGGAGTTACGGCGCGCACTTGTCTGCGAATTCTCTCTTTCAAGTCGTCTAGATTAGTTGGCCTATTAACAAATACCTTCGACTTGAGGTATCCCCACAAAAAAAAGTCCATTGGTGTTAGATCAGGTGACCTAGCAGGCCATTCGATGGGTCCTCTCCTTCCTATCCATGGATTGGGAAAGGTTTCATACAAAAATGTACGCACAGTGGCAGCATAGTGCGGAGGAGCGCCATCTTGCTGGAAAATTAGTTCTTCGTCAGGATAGTCTGGGTCCAATGGATTTGGAAATAAAGCTAGTAATACTGGAACTAATTCAAATTGGAGAAAATCGAAATACACTTGCTCCGTTAAAGTCTGTTCAAAGAAAAAGGGACCTATTACTCTTCCGCGCACTATTCCACAATACACATTTAGTTTTTGAGGGTACTGGGTGTTGACCTCCATCATCCAACGCGGATTTTGTGTTGCTCAATATCGACAATTTTGTCTGTTCACACTACCATTCAAACAGAACGTGGCTTCATCGGAAAAAATAATATTTGTTACTAAATTACACATGTTTTGTAAGCATTCACAAAGCTCATTTGGCCTATCGAAATCGTCATCAAATAACTCTTGGACAGGAATAACTTTGTAGGGATGATATTTGTACTTTTTAACTATTCGGTGAACTATAGATTTCGTTATGTGTAAATTTGCCTCAATCTGCGATAGAGGAGTGCATGGATTTTCTTCCAAAGGATGCAAAACGTCAAGTTGTTCATTTTCATCTCGAGCAGGACGACCAGATTTCGACAGATCTCTAACATGACTGAATTCTCTAAATTTAGCCTCTATTCTACTCACCACCTTTTGACATATCGGAGGACGATCAGGATGGATTTCATTGAATAATTGAGCAGCTTCTCTTTGAGTACGTGTTCTATCACCAAACCCAACCATGCACAGAATTTCTATTTTTTCTCATTCCGTTAACTTTACCATTGTGAAAACCGCAACTTTGCTCGTACACTTCACACTTAACAATATCTGTTTGGGGTACAACTGTCATATAGTTTCTATGAAAATACACGGTCACCAGCCAACAATAAAAAAACACGAATGAATGGAATTTTGCTCTGTATAAAAATTCTCAGGGATAAGGTGACTCGTAAGGTGAGCTTCAATAATAATGTTTGGTCGTCTTTTTTTTGATAACTGTTGACTTTAGGTATAGGACATGATGCATGAAACATACGTAGAATTCCACGCGAAATTCAAAAATGAAATAGAAAAAAAGGTGCTCTCATTTGAAAAAATTAAGTTGATGGTCGTAATTTATTTTTAAGCAACCCTGTATATACAAACTTCACGTACAAAAATGCGCAACTTGAAATAAAAATCGACGGGTCTAAGCGTTTTTTTTTCGAACACATCCCTGAATTTTAAATGAATTTAGACATAACTTTTGGGATGCACTGTATATAATAAATAAAAGTGGTCCCATTACAGTGCCTTGGGGTACTCCACATTTCATATCTCTCATTTCGCTATAAGTGTTAACTTATACCGCTTGTTTCCTGCCTGTCAAATAACTTTCGATAATTTTATTGGCTACGCCCCGAACGCCGCAACTTCTTTTTTTTTTTTAAATTATTAAGTGGGTAACCGTATCAAATGGTTTTGTTAAGTCTACAAATATACCTAAGATTGATTTATTTGCATCCAATGCGTCATACAGCTGTTCCGTTAATTCAATACCGGCATCCTCGGTTGACGTCTTCTCCCGAAACCCACATTGGTTTGGGGATAAGATCTTATATTTTTGTTAAAAGTTATTTACTCTTCGTTTCAAAATTATTTCAATTATCTTGGATACATTCGAAATAAGGAAAACTGGTCTAAAATTACTTATATCATCCAAAGACCTGGATCTATGAAGTGGTATAACAGTGCCCATTTTTAGAACATCCGGAAAAACACCTGTACTAAAGCATAAGTTTGTTTGATTGAATATTGTCATGCCCTGATTATTTATTTTTTTTTAGTTGGTGTATAGTTTTTTCAATTTCTTGCTTATCGGTCAAAAACAGAAACATAGACTTTTTCACAAATGTACCCTCAACTAAACTCTCTTGACTATTAAACATTGAGGCTCATATTGGTCCTATGTTACCAAAGAAGTCACTAAAATATTCTGACAGTGCCTTATTTTCAGAAATAATATCGCCATTCTCGCTTTTTAAATTTGTTATCTGCCTTTGCTCGGTGTTCTTTCTGCGACACAAACGATCAACATTTTTCCATAGGATCCTATTATTATTTATTGCCTTAAGTAACTTCTTAACAACCCAAACGTGCTTACTACAATTTTTTCTTGTTTTTTTTTATTGTATGCATTTGTTTCTATGTAAAATTTTAATTTAATAATAAAATGATCAATCATCGAAAGACGTTGTTAAGTAGAGATGCTTGTCAAGTTTTCTATAATATATATATATTATCTCTTTCCCTCCTTTGAATAGAAAGATATTAAAGTATATTGTTGCACCTTTGTGGTTCCTTAAGTAACTTCTTATTAATTCAAACTTGTTTACTACAATTTTTTCTTGTTTGTTTTGTTGTATGCATTTTTTTCTATGTAAAATTTTAATTTATTATTAAAATGATCTGTGTAAATATTAACATCATTATTACAAGTCAAAAAAGATCATGTTTCTTGCTCTAAATCCATTTTCAACTGGTCGTAATTTATAAATTTTTAAATTCTATGATCTGGTATTTGAGTTTTTACTGATGTATTGTACTCCAATATCAATACTTTTGGGTAGTGATCAGTGGTATCATAATTAGGTATATAAGATTTGATATTTAAAAAAAAAGGTTCTTGCGCAATTTAACATGATTCTGATCTAGGTCTTGTAATTTCATTAATGTAAGATAGCAATCCAAAAAAAAGAAAGAATGTTCTTGTATTCTTCATTCAGATATTCATTGGAAAAAAGGTTTGTATTTAAATCCTCTGTTAAAACATGTATTTCATAGTATTTCTTACTCTGAAGGTACTGATACAATTCTTGATTGTAAAATTGTTCAGCTGTGCTTGGTAGTCGGTACATAAAGCTTATTAAAATTTTTTCATTGTCATAACCCTCCAATTCAATTTCAATTATTTTTATAGGCTCGACTTGTAATTACAAGATAATTTACTTTTAATAAATACTACACATTCATCACATTTATTGACTTGGCCCTTATTATAAATTGTATTGTAATAGTCAATATGCTAAGACTTTTCGGAAAAAGCTTTCCGCGTATAATAAAGTTAAGAATGCAACGCTGAAGCTCACTGAGGCAGTCCAGAACCATTATATCATCATCAAGCTTAACCGTTCATGAATTTTGCAACACCTTTTATACACTTTTTAAATGAATTTCTAAAGAGCGATTTCAATACATCTATATATTACCAGGCTTGATTTAATGCGATTGTTTAGACGATTAAATTAAACAACTGTTACCCTCTCCGCTATCAAATCCAATAAATAAAATAATCCCCCAAAATGAAGTCCCTTAAAGTAATGACTTTAAATTCGAAATCCCCCTTGTTCGGTTGGGTTACCAAATTAACTTTTAGCTCTTTAGCATGCTTTGTGGTCCAGAGTGATGTAATTATATCAAAAACGGTCTTTTTGCGCTGAATGGTCTATCTAGGGTCAGTTGTAGGGAACATGATAAATTTCTGGAATTTAGCTCGTAATTTCTGAGTAAACCAAATTTATTATCGTCTAGCTGTTACGTAATAGTATTTCGGATTTCATAAAGTGATTTAAAGCGGCTTTTATGGTATTTTTGTAAAAAAAAAATATATGCAAGTATTTACTTAAGACATTATGTGGGGGTGAAAGCAATAAATTTATGAGAGAAAAAGGATAATAAAAATGAACATACCATAGGCTGTTGATTCCTTTCTTCTATATACTTGAGCTGTATGTTACTCCCGCTCCCGGCCGGTATTTTCGATAATTGGCAAGGTTTTACGGGATTAGTTACTTAATTTGAGTACTAGTGAAGTATACACCAAAAATGCCTCGAATACACGAAAATGGTTCCCTCTTAAGTGCTTGTCCACTCCTCTCACGTCTGGTTCCATGTTCATTTTTACGAGGGGAATAAGGAATTTTGGTGTTAGCGAGCAGATATATTTTTAGATATAGGGGTCATTTAAAATTTACTTAGAGAAGTGAGATAAATATAAGTATTTAAATAATTACTGCAAGTAATGCTAATGCCATTACTGAACATACCGCCCGCTTAAAATGTGAATTTTACAATCAATATACAAACCCTCAAATAAACAAAAAATTAAATTTATCACTTATTTCGAAATAAGTATGTTAATTAAAATATCATAAAAATAATAATAAAAATTTAATAGGAGTGTAATAAAAAAAATAATTGACTGATAGGGGACATAGTTTATTTTAAACATTTTTCTCAAAAACTTCCACACCCTCATACTCCAGATTTGAAAAGAAGAGAAAATACCATGTAGTTGGAAAAAGCATCATCCTGCCACTACATAAAAAATGCGATAAGTTGCAATGCTTCTATGCTGCAACCTATCAAAGAATATTGTTAATAAATACTGGATATAAGGTTACTACTCAAAAGACTAACTTTCTACGTAGAGTATTAGCTAGGTGACTACCAATGTGGGTTCAGGCAAAAACCAAGTGCTGGGATTACGACAAAGTCCTAAATCAACTCTTTATCGACTTTAAACAAGCGTATGACAAAGTTCTAAAGATGGATCTATGAAATGCTATGGTAAAACTAGGAATCTCGAATAAACTTGTCGTAAAAAGCTAACAGAGATTATCATGGAAGACTCCGTGCGGTACGGATCGGAGGGAAGCTTTCATTCTTTTTTACTATAAATAATAACCTAAAATAAAGAGACGCTATCTCCGCACTCCATTTTAATAAAGCTTTAGAGAAAGTAGTGAGGAAGGCAAAATCCGTCTCTCATTTGCCTTTGAAGATGACATAAACATCGTTGAGAAGTGAATCTGGAAAGAAGAAAGAGTTAGAGAGAGAGTAAGACCAAGTACATGATCACATCAAGAACTGACCATAGGGATAAGATAAAACAAAATGTGTTGATGGACCAATACAACTTCGAAAGAGTCGATGAATTTAAATATCTAGATTCCACAATCACGTCATACAATAACATGACCAAGGTAATTAACAGCCGATTACAAAATGCCAATCGCTGTTGCTTTGCATTACAGAAAATACTAAGATTTAAAAACGGTTCGTGACGAAATATTCCGAGGACAGTTGCGGAATATGAAGAGCTAATGATGGATCGAATCCAATGGCGGAAAATTGGCAAGTCTAAGTTATAAGAGCTACAGAGAGATCGAGGAAATGAGTTTTGAAAAACTAGATCATCCTTGGCCTAGCAACTATATATTCATTTTTAGCGGCTAGTTTAGCTGGAATCTTGATGCCATTATAAAACTTTATGTTTGCTTTAAATTTTAGTTTATTCCAAGTAGATGCATAGAAACTAATGTCTTTCCTATTTATTTTAAAAGATTCAGAGTCGTATCCAACTTCGAAAGCAGAAATAAAAACAAACTTGATCCTGTGAAGCCTTAGTTTCTGTTTTATTCAAAATAATGGAGACTGCTCTGAAAATTTCTTATCTGACTTCCTGGAAGCAAACTCTCTGGTCTCTCCCTACTAATTTAATCTGCAAAATCACAGATCCAGAACCCTTCAGATTCTAGAGCTACTGGAGTGATCCACATTTGTGATCTGTCAAAGGCTTTCTATTATGTGTCGCAGCAGATCCTGCTTGGGAAGCTTTTGGAATTAATAAGGTAGGTATGCACTTGTTTTGCAGTTACTTTAGTGATCATAAATAAGCAAATATTTTTAATAATATAACTCGTGATGATGCACGCAGTCCCTCAAGGATCAATATTGGGTTCATTGCTTTTCTTCATTTATATAAATTCTTCTATAATATACCTAATAATCTCTATCTGATTGCAAACTTGTGTTATTTGATGATGGTACTACCTTAATCTTTAGAGTTTGTAATCAATATTGGAATAGTCAAACAAATTTGCACTAAATAAGTCAATGGCTGAAATTTCGACCTTTGGGTTAAAGGATATTGCAGAATAGAACTTAACTGAATTGAAATTCTTGGTAATATAATATGGTTATTATTAATCAACCACTTTAAAGCATATCGATACGGCTCACACAGGCGAATTCTGGGAAAATCCTAGCGAAAATACAAAAATACCAAGTTGGGTTTTTCTTGGTTTTGTCACTAGTCAACTCATAAGGAATGTGGGAAGTCCTAATACACATTTTAGTGCAAGTAGTTTTGACAAATACCTGGGAAAATTAGTTTGAATTTAATGTTTGTTGTGAGAAGTTGGTATTTTTATATAGTGCTATTTAAGATTCAGATTTGTGCATGGTTATAAATCATTAGAGAAATTAGATATACGTTAATATACCAGGTGCACCCCAAAAAACTACTAAATAAATATAAATATTTATTTCACTAAGAGGAAAATTAGGACGGAATGTCTTAGCACCTCAAAACAATGGTAGATTATTATAGATCAAAGTGTGTAAATCCTTGCCCAGTTTAAACATTTTGCCACTTTTTGCCCCTTTTTGAAAAAATAATTTTTTTATATTTTATGACACTCTTAAAAATTAATAAAACTACATATTGTCAGGTGTACTATTTTTTACACTACTCTTTTTTTAATAATTGTTTGTAATTTTTGTGTAAGATAGAGGACAAGGACACTTACAAAAACAATTGGGAATAATTATAAGGAAATATTAAGAAAAATTATAGGGAAAAAATTAAAAAATAATTTTAAAACATTACAAAAGCGATAAAACATGACAAAAGCAAATAGAATAAATACAAAAACAATATTTTTTTACTTATCAATTTTTTTCGTTGCAGGGTCTCAGACAAAAGTTAAATCTTTAACAAGCGTCAATTTTTCTTCCAAGGCAGAAATATCGACAGCAGCGACACCTAGTACTAGTGGAAGAAAAAACGTTACTTTGCAGCCTCAAGTGACCGCTCAAAAAGAAGAGAGACCGAAACTTTACGAAGCACCTTTACGGCACAAGAGTTTTGCTGCTCAAATGCAACATCGAGCAAAAGGAGAATTTGATGTCTCAAACGTCATTAAAGAAGTGGTTTTTTCAACACCGGCTCGTGCTAAAAAATATACGAAAGCCTATTATTCTAAAGAAAAACCTATTCCGCTTTCTTCTGATGAGGCATTGTCACTTGTGGTTAAAGCAAAAGTAATTCAGTTTCAGTATAATGCAATTAGAAACTCGTCAAGAGCATAATGCTAATATCTACCCAAATTATGAAGCAGTAACCCAAGCAAAAAAGCGGTGTTATCCTTCGGATTTAATTATTACTGAAAGTTTGGCTGAAGTTCCGTTGCAGAATTTGCTTGACCACACAATCACTCGTTTGTGTGAATCCCTAAAAGATGTGTTGCAAGCATGCAACCATTTAGATAATCTTTGTTTCATTTCAAAATGGGGTTGTGATGGAAGCTCAGGTCTAAGTAAATACAAGCAATTTTTCTTTCATCGTTGGTGCCCATTCAGCTAATATCAGGAGATCCAGACAGTGTTGATAAAGTAGTTATCTGGCAAAATCCACGAACTTCCTCAACTAGGTTTTGTAGGCCTATAAGAATGAATATTGTCAAAGAGACTACTGAACTTACCAAGCAGGAAGTTTGCCATATTGAAAATCAAATTGCTTCATTAGCTGCAAGTAAAATCGAAGGAAATGCAAATTAAGTTTCTGTCAAACATAAAATGCTTTTTACAATGATTGACGGCAAAATCTGTAATGCAGTAAGTGAAAATTCTTCCACGCAAAAATGTTATTTATATGGTTTATCCTCTAAGGATTTTAATAACATTGATCTGGCTTCAACTAAAGATATTGACAAATCTAAATTGCGTTTCGGATTGTCGTCACTTCATGCCTGGATAAGGTTTTTTAAAAGTCTTCTTCACCTGGCCTACAAACTACCAATTCGTCAATGGCGAGCACGTGGAGAAGACAATAAGCAAAAAGTTGCCGAACAGAAGAAAAAAATTCAGGAGGCTTTTCGATTGGAAATGGGTTTGTTGGAAGATAAACCAAAACCAGGTTTCGGGAGCAGCAATGATGGGAACACTGCTCGTCGTTTTTTTGAAAACCCAGAGATTTCCTCCAAAATAACAGGAGTAGAAATTGATATAATAAAAAGATATAAAGTTATACTGACAACCATTTCCTCTGAATTTTCAATAGACGTTAATCTTATAAAAAATATGTAGTACTCTATTCATGGTACAATATGCCAACAACAGTACATAAAATATTATTGCATAGTTCTGACATTATTTCATCAGCGATTTTACCTATAGGCCAACTCGGAGAAGAGGCACAGGAAAGCAGAAATAAAGACAATTAAGGATATAGGGAAGACTTACTAGAATTTTTTTTTGTATTAAATCCTGTATATTAAAAAAAAAAGGTGAAATTACAAGAAATACTAAAACTCAAATATTTGTATCATTTTTTCTTTAATTAAAAAAATCAATAATTTTAGAATTTATTTTTAATTTTTAGAGACACCCTGTATAATATTGTAAAATTTTGGGTACTTAAATAAGATACCAAAATCCCTGGAATCAGTTATAATTAATTAAAATTAATGGTTTTTGCGTTTATAATTTTATGGTTGTTAAGGGAACAGTTTTTTGGTACACCCTGTATATTTTAACAAAATTCATCTGTTTAATAAATTTTTTGTCCAAGTAATAAACATTTTAGAGCTATTTTCGCCCCAAAAAATCTCATAATACATTTTGGCCAGGAATTTGCTGAAATTCGCCTGTGTGCGGCTGCTATTTATTCATTAAAAATAATAATTCTTTTTAAAAACTGAGAAGTACTGTTGTTCTAGAGTTATTATACTTTGTTCCAGTCTGTGATTTCTTATAAAGAATTCTCCTAATGCTTATACAGGTTTTCGTGGAGTATAAAAATAGAATCATAACATCTGCAATTAACAGCAAATCAATTTTTTCAGTTTTCATCTGAAATTGATATTACAAAATAATGAATAAAATTATTTTTTAACATAATGGCTTATAAAATTGTTTAGTCAATTATTCTCACTTATATTCTTAGATAATTCCAATGGCATCTTTTTATAAATATTTATAACTTAATTGCGGATTTTTTATACCTACTAAAACTATTTTACTAAATGTATATTTAAAAAAATTAATTGTTTCTGCTAAAATTAATTTAAATGAAAATAAACCTACCCCAATATACGAAACCAACGTAACGAATAAAGAGAAAAAAAACTTGATTCTGCACTTTAATTATTTTCTTCCATTTCCACAAAAATGCAAAAAAAGTGGATCCTGAAAAGTTCCTAATATAAAGGCAAAGTAATTTTTCTTGTTTCTCTCCTTTTCAAGTTGAAAGCGGGCAGTCATAGATACCCCCTCAAGTATTTTAAAGAAGTTGGCCCCATTTGGAATATTTCCGGGTGTAGTTTTAAGCGAAGTGGTTCATTCAATCTTTTCCTTATTTGGCTTTAGCTTAAGTAGTCATTATTCAAAATAGTTTTTTTTTATTTGGCGTGATTTCCTTTTATGGGGCTCAGTTTCTAGACCATTACCCAAGCACGAAAATTTTCAGTGAGTGATTAATAAAATTATTAAGAACATCTTACTTTTAAAATACTATAGTTTATTATATAGGGTGGCTAATATTTCTATAAGTTTTTAGGGTATCATCAGCTAGATTTTTCTTTTGAGTTAGAAGAGACATATACATGGATATACAGGATAGTCCAGTTTAAACGTCATCAATTTTAATACGTGATAGATAATTTAAAGAGAAATAGATTTTCATTATAAAATTTTTCTCAGAAATGTTTAATAACAAAGATACAGGGTGTTAAAGTTAAGAATAAGTATTTGTTTATTTTTCATAACTTTTAAACTACCAGCTCAATTTTAATCAATTTTTTATTTTTAAAAAAATTGCCAGTGGCGTAACATACGGAGGAACTTGGTCCTTTTTTGCCTCAAATCTTCGAGGCAATAAAATATTTTTTTATAAAAAGTCAACTGTTAGATTCTTCATTTAATTTGGAAAGAGAAGTTACTTCTGCAAAATTTTGATTTAAGGCCCTGTTTTTAAAACAGTTTAGTTGTACAGAAATACCAGTTAAAATGCTGCAAAAACTTTGAAAAAAAAAGAGAAACCTAGGCTTGAATTTTAAATTATACCTGTTAAATTAAATAATTATTTAAAGTAACGTTTGATCATTATATTCAACTTTTTTACAAATCAAGCCCGATTTCCTTTTTTTTTTATAAATTATTGCAACATTTTAGCAGGTATTTCTGAACAATTAAATTAAGATATTTCAAAAACAGTGCCCTAAATCATAATTTTGCATGAGTAACTTTTTTTTCTTCAAAATTAAATAGAGAATCTAACAGTTGACTTTTTATGAAAAAATAAATTTGGTTTAGACGAGATAATATATATCTGCTTTAATGCAGCTTTTTAAGTTTCATAAAGCTAAAAACTGCTGGATCTATAAGGTCTTCTTTGAAAATAGATTTTGCTTACATGTTATTTCCTTACTATTTCATTCTACAATTAATCTTCCAATAGCGACTCTATATAAATAACGGAGACAAGCCATTAGAGAGTGGCAAAGTTACAAAAAAATTACATAAAACAAATTATTCAGGTGACTTTGACGCCCTTAAACTTTATTACCATTGTTTGTTTGTACAAGTATGCCTCAAAAAAATTGTAGAAAATTTATTGATATCCAGTTTTTGTTTAATAAACTTTTCTCTACGATTTATAATACAAATATAATTTAAAACGGAAAGGGAGACATATTTTCGATTTTAAGCTATCTTCATTGACCACTAACGTTTAACAAAAAACAATTATAACTGTACTATGAAAATAGCCTTCTCAAAAATAGTAATTACTAATCAAATCACCATAATATTTTTTTTAAATAAAACCATAAACCTGTTAAAGAATGATATTTAAATATTAAACGATAATGTAACTATATATTTTATTAATAATAATTATTGACTCGCAGATTTGAGGCAAAAAAGGACCAAGTCCCCCCCCCGTATATTACGCCACTGGGAATTTTTTAAAAAATTGGCTTCATCACTAATCTACTACAATAATCTGCAAGCGAAATTTAATTAAAATTGAGCCGGGAGTTTAAAAGTTATGATAAATAAACAAATAATTATTCTTAACTTTTACACCCTGTATCTTTGTAATTAAACATTTCTGAGAAAAATTTTATAATAAAAGTCTATTTTTTTTTAATTCCTGATCACGTATTAAAACTAATGACGTTTAAATTGGACCACCCTGTATTAAGTGCTAAATTAAAAACGTATTAAGGAAATAATTTATATCTATTTTCTAATTATCTGTCTCTTTCTTATAGACCTTCCAGAAAGCACTCGCAATAATTTTTAAATATTATGACAATCTTTAGAAAAACCCTAATATTTTAAAAACTCTTCTAACGATTTTATAAATTTTTGTTAAACAGAACATTCTGAAATTTCTAGTAAATACAGCCATATTGGCATTAAACATTTAAAAATTTTTACAAGAATCCTAATAAATATTTTTAAAAACAATTAAGTCTGAGCATACTGCTGAGAAAGAGAGGTATCAGAGATGTAAATAGTTCGGTGTCATAAAATCAAATGGGAGCACTTATAAATAGAATATCGTAAGAACAAATATAATTAAATTGAGGCAAAGTGTAGTAGTTAAGAGGGTAATGGACAAGATTATTTATTTTCCGACAATAAGTAACCTAAAAGATTAGAATTCATTGATTTTTTAACATCAAGAATACCCTGTGACACTGGTCCATAAGGCCCTACAAGGCTTTTGAAATCAAAAATTATAAAATTTATAGAAGCAACAGGCTAAGATACAGATACTATCATTTATTAGTGTTTAAGACACCAAAAATTACTACAGAGAAAAACGTACTCGGTTATAGAAAATGCAGCTGAAAAAGTTTTATTAATTTCTGCAAATAAACCTACATTTTAGAGTGGTTGAGTATATTTTTAATGAACAATGTTTATATTGTCAAAGGCTTATCGAAAAATTTAAGGTTTAGATGAAATCTAATATGCTTTTTCATCAAAAAGGTACTTACATGTTTTTTTGTAACTTAGTATTGGATTATCTTCAAAGGTGGGTAATACAGGAGAAGCGTGGAAAGAATTTGCCCTAAATTTGTTGTCTGTCGATTTTTTTTTATTTGGAATACATAATTTTAAAATATGAAGCTTTTTAAGTAAAAAAAGTAATCTTGTCTTGGCGAACTTAAAAAAAAAATTGCCTATATTATAATACGTTTGAAAAAGAGAAATAGAAATTTGAAAAAAGAAATACAGTTTTGCCACAGGTAATATTGATTTGAGATTCCATCGTTGGACGTTATATATATAGCCTGCAGAAAGGATAAATTCTATCACGACCTAATCTTGTTTTACCTTGGTGCTATGGGAATATGCCTCTCTATCTTTCTTTTCAAAACATATTTATCAGTTATATAATCATTTATCATTTGTTCTTGTTAATTATATTCTTTATTATGTTTTTAATGCCATTGCAGTGACTTTAGATTTGATAGTAGTCGTCATATGTTTAATAAAAATAGGTACAATTTGTTATCAAAGGTGCCATTTAATATTGTACATAACGTTTATGCTTCTTAAGCTTTATCATAGCAATTACTTTTATGTGGTACTGTTCAATTAATGCAAATTAATTATAGTAATATATTTACAAGTAAATAGGATAAAAAAATACATACTGCTAATATATTCAAAGGATAATTATATTTACCTAAAGAAACTCAGCAATATTTCTTATCTCAATTTACAATCCATCTTGTTTTTTGTGTAATATAAAATAAATTAAAGGTATAAAAATTAAAAAGTTGTGTCCATTTAAGTTATGCATAATTTTCAAAATATTGGTTTTAGTAATTGAATAACATTAGTTTTCCAAATGTTAGTCAGTGCATAATATTATTTTTATACCAGATGTACTGAGTATACTACTGAGTATACTTCATATACTGAGTTTTCTATATTAAAAATAGAAGAAAACAAGTTTTAATTTAAAATAATGGATATATTTAGATATCTACTTACAATTGCATCTACTCAAAATGATAATTGCAAAAAAAGTAAAATAATTTGTTTCCAGACCTCAAGATTTCCTTGAATATGTGTCTATAATATCTTATATATATTAAAAAGGTAATATGATGGGTTTGTAATTTGATCTTTCGAGGGCTTTACATTAAACTTACTTTACACTCTTTTAACAAAAACGCTTAGCACAAAAATCACCTGATTAGTTTTAGTGTGTTTAAGAATGGGTCTGTTTAAAGTAAGCCATTGTTCTGCTTTTGTTAAAGACCTTTTCAAACATGACCTACCACAAACACTGCCGTGTCATCAGCAAAAAGTCATAATACATATTAGGAATAATATGAGGTCCAGCATTAAACGCTTGAGATATCGATATTTATTACACTTTCTGCTGATGACATACTGGCAACCTGCATTACCTATGATCTACGCAATTAAAAGCGTTACGTAAGTTGAAGTCTATTATAGGATTAAATTGCATTGCTTTTTATGATACATATTTCTTAAGTGTATTTATTTAATTATGTTTTTTCTTTTGTGAATTATCCAGATAACTAATTTACATAGTCTACTAAGTCACATTGCAGCGTCTTTGGATTATATAGTGGTCCAAGTAAAATATTTCTAAGTAAATGGGGTTGAGAAATATATATTATACATATATATATTGGACAATTATATTAAAGAAAATTAGAAATATTTCATATCTCAATTTACAATCCACCTTGCTTTTTGTGTAATACAAAATAGGTTAAAGATATAAAATTTAAAAAGTTGTGTCCATTTAAGTTATGCATAATTTTTGTTAGTTTTAGTAATTTTATTAAGATTAATTTTCCTAATGTTGGTTAGTGCATATTGTTATTTGTAGACCAGAGGTATTTATATACTGAGTTTCCTATATTTAAAAAAAATACAAAACAAGTATTAGGTTATAATAATGAATATATTTACACAAGATTTTATAGAATATACGCCTATATGTATTTACGATAAACATACATTAAATTGTTAGCAAGAATAATATCTATCAATATGCCGATGATACCTACCCAGGTTTACGACAGTTTTTTGCAGCAAATGCATCGTGCTTTTAAGCAGATACATTATTCAACAAATAATTGTTTGAAAATAAATCTTAGTAAGTCTGATGTTATGTATATGGGCCACAATAAGAACTGGGCTAAGACAAACATAATTCTAATCATGAACAAGGAGAAACCTAATATTGTAACTTAATACAAAAATTTGAGTATACTTATAAACACAAATCTTCGTTTTCGAAACCACGTAGCAAACATAGTTATTAAAAGTTATATTTTACTTAGAAATTTATACAAAATTTAATATATATTTTAAATTAAAATTTAAAAAAGCAACTTTATAAATCTTTGGCCCTTTAAGTGGGTAATTATTGTGACTATGTGTTCATGTCTGTTTTGGATATCGGTTATCAGTATAAGCTGCAAAAAGGCATGCGATTTATTTACAATTTAAAGAGAAGGGATCATGTTAGCCATAAGCATTCTGAGTTGAAGTGATTATACATGTTAAATAGTAATTCAAAATAATCATCCATTATTCTTAAAGCGACTTAAATATATGACCAAAGGAGGAGAAAGTAAACTCAATTTTAATAAGTCTCACAAACCAAGCATCTACTAAAAGGTTACACGTTTCGCCGCATTAGGGCAATATCAGACTTATCTAAATACGAAAACTACACACTGACTCACACTAACATAAATAAAAATATAAAATATAATATGTCTACACCATCGTGTATCGTTATTGACTTCAGTCAACAGTAGACCATCATTTTGTAATATTTTAATTTTTCTCCTCTTTTGCTTTATTATTAAATTATATTTACTAATATTATGTAATTTTTGATTGTATTTTGTATGCTCGGTTAACCAAACAGCTCTGTTGAAATTCGCTGAGTTAAAAATAAAGGCTTTTTATTATTATTATAATACACTAATGTTTATATATAAGTATTAAAACCAAAAACGTAATGTGATCGGTTTGTAATTTGATCTCTTGAGTGCTTTACCCATTACAATATTAAACCCACCTGTACCACTAAAAACTTTACATTCTTTTAATAAAATCCCTTAATACAAATATTACCTGATTAGTTATAGTGCAAATAAGAATGAGTCTGTTTTTAGCATATCATTCTTCTGCTTTTGCCAAAGACCTTCTCAAATCTAACCTGCCACAAACACTGCCGTATCATCAGCAAATATGTCATGATACATTTGAAAAATAATATGAGGCCCAGCATTAAACGCCTAAAATTTCGATATTTATTACACTTTCTGCTGATCATACACCAGCAACCAGTGTCACCTATGAAGTGTCTCGTAAGTAAGATCGGATAAAAGTGATACTGTGAAGATAAAAACTTCAATTTTCTAGTTTTTTGAGAAGGATTTGATGATTTACATTATCAAATTGCAATGATTTTTATGATTCATATTTTTTATTCAATTATGTTTTTTTCTTTTCTCAATTATCCAGAAAACTAATTTACATAGTTCTGAGCAGACACATCCACAGAATATAAATAGCCGACCTCGGTAGCACCGTGAGCAAAGTGTTCACGATGTGATCTCAGGATGATGTGTGGTCTCAGGTTCGAATCCTGGCATGGGCATGGTTGCTTGTATTTGTCTTATAAAAACAAAGCACTTGTGGTTCGGAACCCACATTAAACTGTAGGTTCATAATAAACAACAAAATTAGGCAGCCGTCGAAATACGACGCGAGTCTATTGTAATTAAGGAAGAAGAAGTAGAAGAAGATTATAAATAATATTTATATATTGTGGATGTATATTTTAGAACTGCTTTGGAATACCTTCCTTATTTCGATACTTTTTATTTAACGTAAATGCGTCCATTAATTTTTGAGATATTACGCTTTGAAGTGAGTATCAAGTTTCTTTAGAAGATAGATAGCAAAGATCTTCAAGGATCCAGAAGAAATTTCTTGGTTTTACTAAGGCTAAAACCAGAAATCCCAAAAACAAAAATACTAAAAATGGTAACTATCCTCTTCCAGTCCTAATACTTTCCTTTTTCACTAATTTGGCTTTTAGGTTCTTAACTTAAAGGCAGAATGCGTACTTAATATTTAGCAATTTCAAATGGTCGAAACGAATTCAACAGTCTTTAAATACATTTTACCCATAGAATTATTACTGAAATCGTAATACATCAAATATTCAGTTAAAACAAAGCTTTAACAAATTATTGTCTTCTTTATATTTAGTAGAAAAACTACTAAGAAGGGTCTTGAATTTATTTTTACAGTCTCTTCTTCACCGTCCGCTATCGATTAAGTATCACTCAATTTGATTAATTTCTAATGCTGGCATTACGAAGACTAAAAAAAGAATTACAAAAAGAATAGTGCTTAAACTTGCCTCTATCAAGGCAAAGTAATTTTTCTTGTTTCTTTGCCTGGTATTCTTACTCGGATTAAAGCAGTCCTATTTTTTTCTCGCAACGGTAGTTTTAAGAAACTTTCTTCCAGACTAATGAAAGTTTTTCCCCGATTTTGCTTTTTGTTTCCGTAATCTTTAAAGTTATATTGGATAATGGAGGGCCCTGGCAGGCAATTGCTCTTTATTCCTTACTATTGAAATACTTAAATGAATGATTTTTCCTTTAAAACTTAAATTATTTTGGTGTAAATATTTCACTTTCGTTACATATCTTTTTTATTCTCATATGAAATATTTTTTTTAAGGGCCAATGTTGGAATTTTTTAGGTATAATATTTATAAAGTAAAAAATATTTGGTATTTCGTAATAATTAAAGTTAATTTATTATGGAATTATTATATGATAAGAATAATTAAATATAAATTATTTTTTATTAAATATAAAAATATAAAATATAATGTTTTATTAAATATAATTACTAGCTATATTAAAATCGTGAATTAGTAAATTATTTTCGGAATTCAATCAATTTTCTTTCACATGTATGTTTAAAGATTTATACATTAATAAGAGTAGATACTAATTCAAATAAAATAGAAACTGTATAAACAAAAAGTATTGAAAACTCATGACAATTTAAATTCTGTTTTAGCAGTTTATTATATAGTACAATTATAGTTACCTTTCAAAAGAACCTCAGCTATATTTAATATCTTAGTTTATATACAATACGGCTTGCTTTTCAAATAATACAAAATAAGGTATGAAGAGTAAAATGTCATATCCATTTAAGTTATGCACAATTATCATGATATTTTATAAATTATTATTAATGAATTATTAAGTATTCCTATTTTTCATGACCCATATTTATTTATATGTTTGATTCTGAATATGACAAATATTGTGTGTGTGTCTGTTTATAAAACGGGTATTTAAAGTAGGTTATTTTAACTATAGTAGGTTTTTATTTAGAGTAGGTTAAAAAAAATTGGATACAAGTTATAGATTGTCATAATTTATATATCTAGATATTTTTTATAAATGTACTTAAAACAACAATTGCAAACTAAGAATATGATTCCAGACCACAATATTCAGACACAGGTTTATAATAGATACAGATATATAATACAGATTTAAGATATAGGGATTAGGATCAGAAAGGTAATATGATGGATTTGTATTTTGATCTCTTAATGGCTTTGCGTACTCTGAACCACTTATTTCTTTTATTATTATCGCTTTTCTTTTTCTTTTTATGGTTTGATGGAGAAATGTCAAGAAGGCATGAATAGAAGGCTGAATGATTCAGCAAAGACATTACATTATTAAGAGTAGTTACTGATTCAAATAAAATAGAAACTGTATAAAACAAAAAGCATAAAAAACTCATATGCCGTACAGGAATTTCTACTTTCGACATTAATTAATGCAGCATAAATAATTTAAATTTTGTTTAAGCAGTTTATTTCAGATTCGTTGAAAAACGTCATGACTTATTTATGTCCTGCATACGTTATGAGAAATGATGAACTGTGTAGCGGAAAACTATTTAGAAAATTAACTAAAATAGGTCAAACTACCAACAGAAGCAAGCCAAATTGTTAGCGATTGGGTCTTATTGTTCTACAGCGTCCCAACTCCCTATTTGCATTTATATTAAACGGTTCAATTTTAATAATGGCTCTCGGATTAGACGAAGATCTGCCTAAACGATCGAAAAATGGCACGTTCTCGGCCAATTGGTGATATTTGTTATTTAAATTGGCTGTTAAAAGGTCCAGGTGGTCGACTTCTGGCTTTTAAAGTGGAACTTTTTTGGCTTTATAAAAAAAATATTCAAATAGAAAAATTTTACTTAAGGACCTAAATTAGTAATTAAAATTTGTTTACTTGTGGGTTTCACAGTAAAGAATAATAATTGGTAAAATTAAGTAATAAAAAGAAAACCTAAATTATGTTTATATTTATTTAATTATTTTAGACAACAAATGCTCCACAGCCTTACTTCCAGTGCAATGAACAATAACGCTTTTTATTGATAAAAAAAACATTTAAAATGTCTAGTGTAATGAAATTGCAGTTAAAAATACCACTATAGGTATATTATACATCTAGGTTAATAACGAAGTAAATTATTTATCTATTTAATCGTGTAAGTAAAGAAATCGAATTTCAATAAGTAAGTTGATTATAATGCAGATTCTGAATACATTCACGCTTAGAAGAGCTAAATTGAATGCTAAATCAGCTGGAATGAAAAGTCGCTTGTAGAATATTAGGTTCTAGTTTTTAAAAGCAATTGTAAACAATTAACTCTGTTTCTCATAAAAATACATAGTTGTGCATGGCAGTCTTTTAGTGCTTGCAATAAATTATTTTTTTTTTTTAAAGCTTTAAATATGGAAACAGCTTGGGGAAGATTGACACTCTTTTTGACTATCAACAGCAAACGAATATCGGGATTAAATGATGGAACATATTGTTCACACATGCGCTGCAGAATTTTGTAAATATTTTCTAATCCTGCAAGACAATGCATGACCGTATGTTGGAAGAGCTGCTAAAAACTTTGCAGTAGCATAAAATTTCAAAGTTGCTATGGCATGCACAGTTTTCTGACTTAAATCCTATTATTATATATCCTATCCTACAGATGTCAAGCTCTTATAAACAACAGGGATCGATATACACTTTATTAAAAGAGACTTTCTCTTTCCTTTTAACTTTTTCTTTAGCTTTTGTTTTTTGAAATTTTTTATATTTTACTTTTTTAAATTGTCATACATTAATAATCACCCGGTAGACTGCAATGAATTTTTAAATGTAAAAATCTTAAATGCTAAAGAGAATTTTAATAATCTGCAATCACATATTCAGATGAATCGAAATTTTTTATTAAATCTTTATAACAACTAAGAATACTGTGAATAGAAAAAGGTATCAATTTGTATTATGGCTTAGGTTAGGTTAAGTATTTATATTTTTATCCTTCTTTAATCATTTTTTGTTCTTAATAATTATATTTCTTCTTAAGTTATTATTACCATTACTTGTGATGACCGTTTAATGTTTCTAACGGGTACTTAAAAAAATTAATTAACTAATCACCCTGAATAAAAACTGTTAAGTTAATTTATTTTAAAAATAGAATCTAGGGTGACCTAACTATACATTAGTCGTCTCTTATGTAATTGAATTTTGAGCGTATAATATTTGAAAAAATGTTGAAAAGTACATTTAAATTAGAAAGATACCATTTAATAATGTAAATAATGTAAATATTTATTAAGCTTTACCACAGCAATTCATCTCCTGTAACATCTAGAGCACGGAAAAAACTAAATAACTTTTTGAATTGATTGTCATATTTCAGTTAGTATTAACGAGGACGATCTACAATATCTAGTCCTGAAGATGATCTAATAGAGATCGAAACGTTGACAGAATATATAATCGGTAATCTATGGTAATTTTTTTTTACGTATATTAAACAAAAGCAAGAATTAGGCCTGTTAGGTGTTATAACTCAGTTAATTCAAATTAATTATTACACTGTATTTCGGCAAAATTAGAATTAGTAAATATATATTATTTGTAGATCAATTATATTTACCTTTTAAAAGAACCTGGGCTATATTTAATATCTCAGTTTAAATACAACCCGGCTTGCTTTTCAAATATAATCAAAATAAGGTACGATAATTAAAAAGGCATATCCATTTAAGTTATGCACAATTACCATGATATTTTTTAAATTATTATTAATAAAATATTAAGTATTTCAATTTTCAGGACCCATATACCGGGTGACACAGGAAAAAGGGAACCCTAAATAACTATTTTACTATTTAAGATAAGCAAATGAAATTTGGAATATCAATATAATTATTATAAGAGCATATTTTGATATATTCAGTTACTTCCAGTTAAGTGGAGTTAAGTGACACTAATTTTCTTATTTTGAATGGGACACTTGGTATATTATTAGAAGATAATGTTACTGCATTTGCTACTTTTTGTTTTATACTCATAGAAAAAATATTTTTTTAAAATTTTAAGAATACGTTGAAAATTTAAGAATGCGTTGAAAGTTTTAATTTTTTTTTGGCATTTACTTTAATTTTGTAAATAGCGCATTATTGGAAACAACCACTTATAAAATGCGGTTTCTTTTTCCCAATAATTTGACCTAAATATTTTTAAAATCGGTTAATAAATAAGTCCATAAGAAGAAAAAAATTAAGTCATATAAAAAAACGTGTTTAATTCATAGAAATAGCACAGAAGGCTTTAATTTTTTGACTAGGAGGCTGCATTTTGACGCATTCTTGAGTTATTTTTTATTCGATATAATACGTGACATCTTGTCAAGTTCAATTACTATTTGTTATTAAAATAAATTGGCCGTAGTTTTTCAAAGAATTTCAATGTTTACTAATATTAGAAATATTTGCTGACTGTATTTCTAAAAAACTGATTTAAGTGATAAAACACCATGTAAATGATTATTTTTTCCGTGATGACTTGATTAAAAATTAAAATTTTCAATGCATTTATGACAACTTATTCTTAAATTAAAAAAAATTATTCTTTTTATAAGTGTAAAGTAAAAAGTGGCAAGTGCGGTATAATTATTCTCAGAATATAATTTTCCATCAAAATACACCATATGTCCCATTTAAAATAAAAAAGTTAGTGTCACTTCCTGTTAAACCGGAACAACAAAAAATAATCGAATATGTCAAAAGATGCTCTTATGACTATTCTATTGAAATATTAAATTTTATTTGTTTATCTTGAAAAGTAAAAAAGTTATTAAGTGTTCCCTTTTTCCTGTGTCACGCGGTATATTTACATTTTATTCTAAATATGACAAATATTGTGTGTGTGTGTGTTTTTATATAACTGGTATTTATATATTGAGTAGGTTAAAGAAAATTGAGTACAAGTTATAGATTGTAGAATGTACTTAAAGCAAAAATAAATATAGCCAAAAAATATGGTTCCAGACCACAATATTCAGATACAGATTTATAATAGATACAGACATATAATTCGATTTAAGATATAAGTATTAGGATCAGAAAAGTAATATGATGGGTTTGTTTTTTGATCTCTTAATAGCTTTGCGTATTCTAAACCACTTATTCTTCTTAACTCTTTTCTTTTTCTTATTATGGTTTGAGGAAGAAATACCTTGAACTATTCAATTCATACTTAAAGATCAAAACTCTCATTCAAAGAAAGTAAAACATTATTTAGCAAACACAATATAACACAAAAAATCCTACAAAAATAACGCATGTTCATGAGCTTGCCTTCAAGCTTACTAAGGGTCCCGTCTATTATATTAATATGCGAATGACATATGTTGTCTGTGGTTAGTACTAGAATAGTAAGTTTGTGTGGAAAGTATCTTCTAAATATGAACTATAGAAAAACTGATTGCTGTACTTCTCAAGAACAGAAACCAATAAATTCTCAATATTAATAAGACCCAGTCGGTTCCTATCAAACCCAGTTAGATTTGTGAGACTGGACTCACCCCTAGCCCAAGAATCATAAATTTAAAAATTAAATATTTAAATTTATGATTCCTGGATAAAAGATTTGCAATTTTAAGAACGCTAAGGGATTGCGTTTCATTGGATCCCATAGGCCAATTTTACTTTTCATCCACTTATTCAATATTAGCGTGTGGAAATGACTGTTCTTTTTTTTCCATCTTAGTATGTTAGGTCTCTAATTATTTTTATTAAGTGACATCCAAATTAGTTTTAATTAAGTTGTATAACTGCAAAGTCAGATTGCAGTTTTACTGTTGATTGTAGTTATACCTGAGTGGTTGATCCAAAATTCAGACTTCTAAGTTCCCAAGAAAAAGAGAGGAACTCTCTGATGATAACAATGATGAACTGAGTCTGTAAGGTGATTTGTTTTCAGACCCTACGGTCTTGTCCTAGTTTTTAGGCAAATACTAACGTGCATTAGTTCTGATATCTTTAGCAAAAGATCGTTTGAAAAAAATTACAAAATTGAGTTCAATATTGAATCAAACTTATATCTGCAATATTTTTTAGGAAAAATATATTTATTAAAAAAAAATGCTGCTGTTCTTTTATTTTTTAGAAATATTCTGTTTCCAGTTGTTCCAACATTTATGGTCTTATGATTGATTTTTTCATCCCTATTTTTTTTGGGTTTATTACAGGTTTTTATTTATATACAGGTTGTTACAAAATTTTGTGCAAATATTTTAAGAGTGTATTGTTGGAGTTAAAATAAAAGTTTTTTTCCTATAAACATGTGTCCTAAAATGCACCCCCTTAGAGCTACAGCCCACGCAAATTACTTGAAAAAAATTAATTACTTACAATCGTAACTACAATTGAGGCTATGAGTGCAATATCGGACTAACTCACAAAAATTCAAAATCGACTTTATTGTAGAACATTATCCGTCAAGTTAAAATCTATTTAATGCACAGTGGATCAAACGACCTATTCCTTTTCGTTACGAGATGGCCGCACTAAAATAGTGATTGAACATTATTATTGATAAAAGTTTAAAGAAGCAAAGTGGACTATCCTCAGTTAGTCCACTGTGTTGCTAAAAGTAAGAAGTTTATGTGCTAGAGAAACCTTAAGAAAAGACACTGAACTGACAAAAAGTGGAGAAACGCAGCGGTCATCTGTTTCGATTTAATGAAGACTCTTCCTACATCTGTACTTACCACAGGCATTTGTTACTATAAAAGGCAGTTATGGACTTACTGCTTTAATATATATGAAATGGGAACCAATAATTCGTTCATGTTTGTATGGGATGAAAGTATTGCTTCCAGGGGGCCGCAAGAGGTGGGATCATGTATTTTATATTACATAAAATACTTTGTTACCTCGAAAAGACTTATTATGTATTCTGACCAATGTGGTGGTCAGAATCGTAATATAAAAATGTCATTGATATGTAACTATATTACTGCATCTCCATTATTTACTATGGAAGAAATAGATCATAAATTTCTTGTAAGTGGTCATTCCTATTTACCATGCGACCAAGATTCCGGAATCATAGAAAAAGAAAAGAAATTCCATCCGCATATCTTTATACCTCAAGACTGGCAGACAGTCATAAGACATGCTAGAAAAAAATCCCTTTACCATAATAGAAATGGATAAGTCAAGATTTTTTTCCTCTAAGGAACTAATGAAAGTAACATAATAAACAGAAAAGTATCTGAAAAAAAAACAAAGGTGGAGTGGCTCAAAATCCAATGGAAAAGATTTTCCCAATACTATTCAGTATAAGTACTCGAATAATGAAGAGGTTTATTTTAACACAGTAGATCTTAATAAAAGGAAATCTTTTTTCAAGGAAATTAAGGATCTGCGCCTTTTATACCCAAATGGTAATGCCATTAATGAAGCTAAAATAAAGATCTCCTGGAGTTAATGGAATTCATCCCTCCTATATACCAAGATTTTTATAAAAATCTAAGGTCATCCGCTCAAGCAACTGGATGTGAAGTAGCCCAATTGAAGAAGAAGAAACTTTACGTATTTAATAACTACCTATTTAATAAAAAAATAAAGTTTCTATATTTTTTTATTTATTCTCGTAACAATACGAGTAATACAGTTTTTGACGTAATACTTATAATAGCTTAAGTTATAATAACCCATTAAAAACCTAATCTATTTTAAATGTAGAGTGGACTAATCCACATAGAAAAATCGAATATTAGCCATATCCAAAAATTTAAAACAAATTCCGCAAATTTAAGTAACACTCAAGAACATTCAATTAATTCGAACTACAGAAATGTTCTTTTAAAAGGGTTTTGCGCACGTACATTTTCGTACTTTTTTAAACCTATTTTTTAGCACTTAATAATGTTGGGGTTAGTCCGTTTTTGCACTCATAGCCTCAATTATGCATCAGTTTTTCTAAAATGTTGCATGTCCCCGTTTTTTGGGTGCTATTTATATTTTCCGTTTCAAAAATGGTGTAAATCCAATTTTAGGAGAGGATTCAGGAAAGCTCACTCTTCTGATGGACGGTATCTTATGTTTCCTATAAGAAATTTAAAAATGAAGCAACACCATCAAAAGTGTAAATTTTTTGTTTCTTACATTTTTCCGTATAATTAAACGTTTTCGAGAAAATCGCTGATAAACCAAAGGGTCCTTAAATTATAAAAAACGAAGTGGGCTATGACTAATGACTAATGCTAAAAACGATAATTTTAGACTTTTTTATGGCTAATTAGATGGTGTTCTACATTTTCAAGTATCTTATTGGAAACATAAGATATGAGCCATCATAAAAGTAAGTCCTCCTGATTCCTTTCCTAAAATTGGGTTTACACCATTTTTGGGACAGAAAATGTCAAGAAGACCTAGGACTCTTACTTTTCCAAAATATTTGACATATAACTATAGCCAGTGTTTCAAATAATAGATTTCTTTAAGCAATTTACGTGGGCTGTAGCTCTGATGGGGTGCATTTTAGAATATAGTGCATTTAAGAACACATGTTTATAGGAAAAAAAGGTCTTATTTTTAACTGCAGCAATATGCTTTTAAAATATTGGTACTTGATTTTGTATAAACACCCTGTATTAATAATTATAAACGATTTAGTCCTTTTATAAATAAAAAATTAACTTTTCTTTTAAAGGTAGAACTTAAATCACAGTAATCCACACGGATCCAGATGCATAAGTTACTAAGCAATTTGCTCTCAATTCTTTGCCGCCTCCATACTACACTAAGGTACCAGAGCATCCCATATTTTAGCACGCAATGTTAAGTAGGAAAATGTTCATTTTTCCACTTAAATTTGCATAAAGCCTGGCCTTACATTTCGATTTATTGTTTGGTTTATTAATAGTTTTGTACCATCAGACAAATTTCAATATTGCAAGTCATGCTTCTTCATAAATAAAATACATTTAGCATCGAAGCATTTTTTGCAGCGACTTTTTGTAAGCCAGAATGCTGGTTTACCATGTAGTTAATCTAAATCTACTTTCACAGAATCACAGAATTAGATGTTTGGCGCAACCCATATTATAACGTCCAAAGTATAGTCGTACCATAGATCTAAAGTCATTAATATTCAGTAAGGATAAGATTAGGCTTGCTTCGGCAAAATGGTGGCAGGAATGGATTGTTTGTTGTTATCGTTGGTAATAGATTTAATAAAAAGAATGTAAAATATTTCATTGAAAAAAATGTAAAATGAACAGATAAAGTACAAAGTTTATTTTAATAAAATACAATGGTATACAATGTATAATATACAAACTACTTAAAGATTTTAATACATAAATAAATAAAGTGACCTTGCCCAATGAATCTACCTAGCTTACATTTCTTCCATACTATAGGTATACGTCAGGTATTATATATCATCTCCATATTTTTAGTCTCATCTATTCTACAATTCTAATAAGCATAATAGGCGTCTAGTAATTTTTTTACCTACTTATACCGAGCGCCGAAGATTTTTGAAAATTATGTATAAAATAAACAATATTTAGTGTAATACAAAACAAAAATAACTGTAGGTTTTAGATCCTTAACCTGAACTTATGCCGCTACTTAACACTCTAAGAAAATTACTCTAAAAATTATATACCGATAAATGAAATAATATTAAACGTAACTAAAATAAGAAAAAATAAAAACTATAGGTATAATTTGATTATGTTATTGTAGTCAGGTCCGTACCTAAACTCTCCAGACGGAGTGAGGATTTCACACTTTTTATAATAGATCGTTATTTAGATAAGGGATTAGCATTTATAATCACTTTTTTAGATCTATGGTACAACTATAAGTAGTCGTTTAATAAATATAAATTATCACGACTACCTTGAGCAGTTTATAGAAACAATATGATTGAATGATGCAATTCTTAATCAAAAACTTATTATTATGGGTGACTTTAATGTTCCTCTATATGGTATAAATGAATTTGACACCAACGCTGCTCTGATTGACTCTTTTTTAAATATTCTGGGCCTAAAACAATTAAACATTGTAAAAAATGTTATGGGGCGTACATTGGACTTGGTAATTTAAAATATCAATTGCGAAATCTCTGAAACAAGCAGACCCTTATCAAAAATCGATCATTATCACTCCCCCTTACTTATCAATATTGACAATTTAATTATGGAAAAATCGTCTCCTTTTGAGTTATGCAAAACTGCTCCTAAGGCATTTAACATTTGTAAGGCAAATTTTCCTCTTCTATATAAGTTAATCTTGAATATGGATTTGAAGCAATTGTTTGAATGCACAGACGTTAACAAAGCCTGGACATTTTGTATAACTTAATTAATAATGTTTTTAAAACCACCGTAGCATTAAAAATAAATCGGAAACGAAGATATCCCCCTTGGTACACTTCTAAGATCATTCGCTTAATTCAAAATAAAGAATTAGCTTACAAAAAATATAAAAAATACAAAACTAATTATTACTATAAAATATTTCGAAATGCTAGACTAATTCTTAAAACACTACTTGATAGTATATTTCTAAATTATTTACGTCAATTACAAAATAATATCCATGCTGACAGTTCTCAGTTTTGGACATACATACAGATGAAGAAAGGCGACTTTAGAATACCAGGTGTCGTGAAAGATGGCACTAATGAGTTCTCGGATCCCAAGTCAATAGTCGAAGCTTTTGCTAATTTCTTTCAGAGCATTTTCATTGATTCAGATGCAAGCAACTTTGTTCCTCATACTTTACTGCATAATCAAAAGACAGTTTTAATTAATCCCGTTCAAGAGTTCGATATAATCGAAGCATCCAAAAAACTCAAAAACAAATTAACATGTGGTACCGATTCTATTCCAAGCTTTTTAGCTAAAGACTGCGTTACACCTTTAGCAAAATCATTAGCTCACATTTTTAACATATCCATTCAAACAGGTTCGTTTCCGTCTTGTTGGAAGATCACGCAAGTTATTCCAGTTTTTAAAAAGGGCGACAAGTCAGAACTTAGAAACTATAGACCGATATCAATTCTATGCAATTTTTCTAAGCTTTTTGAAATTTGTATACAGAAACAATTACACGCACAAGTAAGCACACTAATATCGCCCGATCAACATGGACTTATGGAATGAAGATCATGTATTACTAATTTATGTTGTCTTTCCTAATACATATGTCAAGCCCTAAACAACAGAAATCAAGTGGATGTTCGGTACATAGATTTTCAGAAGGCTTTCAAGTAGATATCACTATTTTATTGATAAAACTTTATTATCTGGGTTGCTCTGAAAATGTATTAAAATTATTTTCTTCGTACCTTCTAGACCGAATGCAGTTTATCAAAATGGATGGTTTTCACTCCAATCAATAGATCGTAAGATCTGGTGTCCCACAGGGTGCAATCTTGGGACCGCTTCTTTTTTTGTTGTTTATCAATAACCTTGCACTAACTATTTTATGTCTTAAACTGCTTTTTGCAGACGATTTAAAAATTTATAAAAAAATAGAAACCATATCTGATTGCCAACTGCTTCAATCTGAATTAAATAATATATATGACTGGTGTCAGAGTAACAGACTTTTTCTTAATGTGTCAAAGTTTTTTCAGGTAACTTTTTGTAGAAACAAAATTTTTTTTCAGCATAATTATGAAATACAAAATTTTTCTTTGACTGGGTGTCTTGAAATTGAAGACTTGGGTGTTACTTTTGACCGAAATTTCAACTTTAAAAATCATATCCATAATACAGTTATAGCAGCATCCATGTCTCTGGGTTTTATAATTAGAAATTGTCGCAATTTTGATGAAGCTAGGATGGTGCAGTTCTTATACTGCTCATTTGTTCGCTCCAAGCTTGAGTACGCTTCAATTATATGGCATTCAGTATATCAGGTGAAAATTGATAAAATTGAGTCAATTCAGCATAGATTTTTAAAATGTTTAATGTACAAGACCGATGGTGTTTATCCAGCAAGAGGAACATGTCAAGATATAATGCTTGCACGTTTTAACATGAAAGCCTTAGCCGACCGCCGTGTGGTAGCGGCCGTGGTCTTTTTATATAAGTTAGTTAATTATAAAATCGACTGTAGCTCATTGTTAAATCAAATTTACTTTGTTGTTCCCAGATTAAACTCTAGAAACTCTCGAGTGTAATAGAGCAATAAATAACATTTTTAAAAGGTCGCCGATTTATTATATGTGTAACTTATTTAATACTCTTTGTAACCACAACTTAGACCTCTTTGTTGCTTCAATGTCTTTCTTAGTAAGATTTTTTAATCAATAATCTTAAATTTCTCTTAGAGATTTTGTAGGTAGGTAATGCTTTAAGAAAATGTATGTTTTCTAAAACTTTTATTAGCCTATAAGCCTCTTCCGTACATTTTCCTTTAGCTTAATATTATATTGTATTATTTAATTTTAAACCTTAAACTTGTTGTACATAATTTTTTCTGTATTTCCTGTAAGTGGGTGACTGTTGGATATAAAAGCCTTATTATCTTGTCCCTCCTATGCCTCTTTTAACTTCCTAAAACTTCAAGCAATAACTTTCCTCCTAAAGCATAATTTTCCTTCCGTTAGGGTTGCCTGACCCCTTTATTCAAAAAAGCTCGTGTTAATTTTTATGGCCTAAAGTATAAAACTAATTTTAGGGCAGGTTTCATAAGTATACTGCCAGATAAAATAGAGGTGTAATAAACAAATTTATTACGTGGCTACGTTAGGGTTTATTATTCAATTTATCTCTTTGGCTTCTGCCTTTGCTGGTAATAGCATGGGTGTTATAAAACAGGGCCCTTGCTGTGCCCTTATTGATTGGATCCGATAGCAAAGCGGTAAACCAGAAAATGTGTTTTGGGGAACGAATTATTTTCAAGCGAGGAAAATAATAAGTAGGCTTTAAACTAGTAGGGTTCGGAAGTTTATTTCGAAGTTTCGAAAAACACTTTAATTTTTTAGAAGGTTATTTCATTACATAAAACATCGAGCAATACTTTATTAGAGTCAGAACTTGTTGTGTTTTATCTAATTTTTTTTGTTCAAACATAAATTTAGTTATAAGAAAGAAGATTAAATTAGTGCATTAGAATTTATAAGTAATTTCCTTTATTTCATGAGAAAGCTATACATAGATTTTGATAAATAAATTTAAAAATATTTTTATTTTATTTTTTAATAATTATGGTGCAATATGAGCTTTTTGATCGCTAACGAAAATGCCTTAAAGAAATTAAGTTTTATTGATAAATCAAAATATTCATGAATTTAAGTCGCAGAGAAAAAATTTTCTACAAAATATTTAACTTGGAAATATCACTCGTTAATATTATAATAAGCCAACATTATAATAATGCAGAAGATATTGGGTATATTATATATGAGGCCATTATTTGCAAAACTCGCTAATCGACATTTTTACCGAAAATTGTTTTTTGTGTCAGAAATGTTCATTTTTATAAGGCTAATAGTTTGGTCGAGTCAGTTCCGCGCTAAACAGGCTCTTTGATACCTAAATATCATATCAAAAAGGCTTGTAATTTGCAAAACTGGCTCTATGCTTCGCGAAATTAGTTGCAAAACTCGCTGAATGCGTTTGAACCAATAGCGCGCGTTAGAATATTCACGTGACTTTTTGCAGCTGTTTATGTGTTTTTACGTCTTATTTGCAGTCGCAGCGTGTGTCATATTAGTTGTTATCGTCCGTCTTATTTCAACGATTGTTAATATTGTTCAGTGTTCAATTATTATTTTAACGTCTTATTTGCTATGGAAATACTACATGCTAGTTCAAGTGTTTTACCTAGCCCTGCTGGGAAAGGACGTAAGAAAGAACGTCAGCCAGAAAACTATAAAAGAAATGTTGCCAAGCGTATGCGGTAGGTATATCATTTTTTAATGTGTCATAGAATCTTTTAATTAATCCCTGCTGTTCTATTCTAGACATTTATCACAGACTCTGGCAACGTATCCGACCTGCAAGCATGATGGTCGACCAGGACAACCTTATTATTGCACGACACTAACGATGGCGCAGGTCAAGGAGTGTCACGCGTACTTGTACGAATCTAAAGACAAGATAGAACAAGATAGGCGAATACTGGCTTGCTGCACGGGAAACAAACCCAAAAGAGGTAAAACAGACCACGCTCAGGTTTTTATACAATACAATATCCGTTTGAAGGATGGACACTTGATAAGGGTATGCCGAAATGCCTTTTTGGAAATATCAAATTTTAGTAAAGATAGAATTCAAAGGGTAATGCGAAATTTTGTGCTTTTCGGGGCTCTTCCAAAGGAACGCAGAGGTGGCGATCGAGTAGGTGTAAAAAATATTGACAAGCAAAAAAGCATAAAGCAATTCATTGAATCAATTCAGTGTGTTGAATCGCACTATTGCCGAAGCAAGTCAAGTGTCCGGATGTATTTACCTTGTGACCTTTCTTTTAAAAAGCTCTACAATCAATATCTGGCAAAAACCCCGGAAGGTATGCATGTAAAAATAAGTTATTTCAGAAAATATGTAAATGCTAATTACAATATTGCATTTGGGACCCCACAGACTGACTGTTGTTCTTTCTGCCTGAGGACGAAAGAACAGATTAAATCAATGACATCCGCGAGTGGTAGGCATCAATTAATTGTGGAACATCGCATCCACGTATTGAAGGCAAAAACCTTTTTCAAATTACTTAAATACACTAAACCAACAACAGTTACCTTTTCTTTTGATTGTCAAAAGAATCTGGCCTTACCACGGTTGCCTGACCAATCTGCCTACTTTAGCCAGCAAATTAATTACCATAATTTCACAGTCGTATGTGGTAGCTCCCAGACTCAATTAAGAGTCACAAATGTCTTTTCATACTTATGGACCGAAATTCAATCTCCGAAACATTCTAATGCTATAACATCGGCTGTTCAAGATGTTTTGATTAACTTCAATTTTGAAAATTCCGTAACAAAAATAAATTTATTTGCCGACGGGTGTGGCGGCCAAAATAAAAATACTATAATGATGGCAATGCTGGCCCACTGGCTTCAAGAAGGGGCGCCAAAAAACATTAAATGTCTGGAACTGATTTTTCCGATGGTTGGACATTCCTTCATCCCTCCCGACAGGGTTTTTGGTTTGGTCGAAAAGGACATAAAGAAGACACCAGTAATTGTCGAACCTTGTCAATATGATGACATAATTAAAAAACATGCCACTGTTCGAAAGTTAGGGGTTGACTGGAGACTATTCGACTGGAGAGCAGAGACCAAAAGAGTAGTGAAGAATCCCTCATCGTGGCATTTTGCCTTCAATAAAGCAAAACGTTTCATTTTCATCAGGAATAATGGTACTGTTCTGGTGCAAGGCGAACCTAATTATCGCACTAATATTGGGCAACCTAAAGGTATTTGCAAAAAAAATTGCAAGTTTCCTCGCTATCGCCTAAAGAGATACCATTAGGCAATCAATTGAAGGGTGACAAAAGTACAATTGACAAGTTGCTGGCTCAACATTACGGAAACGATTGGAGGAGTCTTCCACAATTAACTTTCTATAAAAGTCATCTCACAAAGCCTGCCGCTGCACGCGAAGAAGACGATAAGTTGGAGGGATGCCAAAATCAAACTGAGGATTTTCCTGTTTGAATAATTTATATTTTAATTTTGTTTTGACTGAATTTCCAACATTTATTTTTGTTAGAAAAAATGTTTCTTTGTTTTTTATGCAGTTAAATAAACGCAATTAGGATTTGTTTATGCTTTCACCCTAGTTTTAATATTATTATCATGTTTGATTAATAAAGGGAAGAACTAGAAGATATATATTTTTTTAATTTTATTTGCAAAACTCTCTCTATGCACTTTATTTATTTATTTTTAGCAACATTTTTAGCGTTTTAGATTTCTAATTAGTGGTTTTGCTTTTCTGTAGCCACGAAGCTACCAGTAAAAAAAAACAGCTAAATTATAATGCATTAGTAGTTCTGTGAGCATTTTTTTCATTTCCTGAACAATTTGCTTTAAAGCATAGGACGAGTTTTGCAAATAATGGCCTCATATATAATATTCAAAACCCGGTCAGCAAATTATTTTATAGCTATGACTTTTTTCAGGTATATGATGAACCAACTCGTCTGACTGATACAACAGCCACTTTACTAGATCCAATTTTTATTAACAATAAAAATATTGTAACTCAGAGTAGGATTAGATTCAAATAGGATGTGAAGTGTTCACCTTTTAACATTTTGCTGCATAAACAGAACATGTATTGTGAAAACTTAAAAATTTTTGACTTTAAGGGATTTTAAGCATTTCGATGAACCTGAATTTTTATTTGACCTTCAGTCTGAAGTATGGTAAGAAGAATTCTTCCACCTTCATGATATAGATAGTAAAGTTAAGTATCTGACTATATTTATTTGTTTTGTTATCTATAATATATTTATTTAATAAGCATGCTCCCGTAAGGTCCATTACAGTGACTAAGCCTTATGCATCATGGTTTACTTATGCAATAAGAGGTTTAATGAGGGAAGGGGACAAGGCTAGACTGAAATGTAAATTAAACAACTCTACAGAAAATTTTGAACAATATAGAATACTTTGAAATCTTATTAAAACTTCTATACGTAAGGAAAAGTTGGCTTATTTGTAATATTTGGAGACCCAAAAGGATCTACGAAAAGTTTGGCAAACTTTAAGAGACCTCAATGTTTATGTTTCTACAAATACAGTTATTCAGATTCGTCCTGAATTGTTGAATGTGGAAGAGATAAACACATATTTCTGCAGCGTTTTTAGAAAATCAAATAACTGTGATAATAAAGTGGCATATTATAATAATAATAAAATAAGAGAAGGCATACAATTTACTTTTAAATTGGTCGATCCCTCTGATGTGTTTAACTATGTGCAGAGTATTGTGTCAAATGCTGCAGGCATTGATGGCATAACACTTCAGATGGTGAAACTGTGTTTGCATGTAATAATATTACATATAACTTATATTGTCAATAGTTGTCTCGAACATGGTCATTTCCTAAATTGCTGGAAAGATTCTCTTGTTAATCCCACTGCCTAAAAAACATGATCCTGTCAGTTTTACAGATTTAAGGCTTGTTAGTCTGCTTCCTGTAATATCAAAGGTTCTGGAAAGAGTGGTTCATGTTCAGATCACTGATTACTTTAATACAAATGGCTTTTTTCCTGTGCATTAATCAGGCTTTAAAGCTAGTCATAGTACAACAGCTGCACTTCTAAATATTACTGACGACATTGTAAAAATTCAAGATAGGCAAATGGCTGCTATATTAATTTTGATAGACTATTCTAAAGCCTTTGATGTTGTTGATTTTGAGTTGATGTGAGCCAGGCTATCATATTATGGTTTTGGGGAGGTTAAAATACTGTTCTTTAGGTCATATTTAAAGGTCGAAGGCAGACAGTTAGGATAGGTGCAGATGAGTTCAGATTTATCTAATATTTTGCAATACTCAACAAAACATAATCTGACAATTAATTCTGCAAAAACTACAAAGTTACTTTGTTCTGAAAAGAAACGGGGCATACTTATGAATCAACTTGAAATTTTATTATTTGATTATTTATTCAATTTGAAAATACTCGGTTGACTTTTGCTAACTTCGGTAGAAATTACGGTTTGTGTATAGATGTACCGCTTAAATTTGAACAACATTTAAAATCTTTACTAAAAAGAAGTTATGTGAGAATGTAGCTTTTATATGCTAGCAGACATCTTATAAATGTTAAAACCAGAAAAAAACTATGTGAGTCACTTATTATGTCTATTTATTTATATTGTTTTATAGCATATTATGCATTCTTACATGTTGTAAATGAAAAACGGATACAATACGTTTAAAATACATGCTGTAGATTTGTTTATAAATTAAGAAAATTTGATCATGTCTCAGAAAACTTAAAAGAGTTGGGTTGGCTTAATTGTGAATACTGGTATAATTTTAACTTGACTCTATTTTCTAGAAAACTAAATATATGTCAACAACCAGTATATTTGTTTAAAAAACTAATTTGTATAATCGCTCTTTACGAGACAAAAATGATTTAACAATGCCACAACATAGAACTTCTTTTTTTAAAAAGAGTTTCAGTTATAATTATTCACTTATAAATAATAATTTACCTCTTCAATTTAAGGTATGCTATACTGGTTATTTAAGGTCTAAGTACAAGAGGTATTTATAAGATGTGAAGTAGATTTTTAGGAATTTTTTAGTGACAGGTATATTGTATGTATATACGTACTGCATTGTTATATTGTTATATTTTATCCTTAGTGTTATCTCTTAAAAGCATTTTATTGGACTTTCTCTGTTAACATTTAAAGATGGTGAAGTTAATATCCGGCAAATTGGTTGAGTGAAAGAATAACCAGAAGGCTAAACTTCTGTGGGTGCTAATCTGTGTGTACATTTTCATATGTTTTTGTTTTGTATGTACAAAGAAATACTTGAATAAAGGCGTTATTTATTTAATTTATTTCTTCACAGCTACATTTAGCATCCAAGTTATTTATCTTGCAAGACTTGAGGATATGTCCTGTTTCCATCCTTTTTGAGAACACCGATATAAAGATCCGGTGAAGTTTTTTTTTGCAGGCTCTAGGATAACTGCCTCTTTGTTAGACTCAATTATTGGCTCTGGTCGATTATCTGCTCATTGTCATATTTTCTTTGATTTAACAATTTTGGGTTTGTTTTGATTTTGCTGTGGCTACTACCACTTTTTTGGGACCTGTACCTGGACCTGTCAAATATTCAGCATTTTTGGTTTGTTTACATTAGTGTTCATTGGGGCAACGCTGTCAATGATAAAGCCGTGATCAAAAATTGAAGTTGAGAGTTGGGGTCGAAAGCTGATATCGACATCTAAAGTTGACCTCCTTTTGCTTATCTTTTTTAGCGGTAAGGTCTGGAATTTTATAACCTTTATACTGTAGAATGGCCTTTTATTCGGTTAAACAAATATACAAATTATAACTCATAACTCATAAGTCCATAATTTGACTATACTGACTGCATAATTTGAAATACATAATATAATACGTCTCGTCATAATCAAGTCACGTCATAATCTCTTCTTGTCAATCACTTCTGCCAACCTAACAAAACGTAATAACTGTCAACACATATGACGTTATATCTAAAGGCGCGAAACTCAAATTTTAAAATTAAATACTACAATACGTTATTTTAGAGTTTTTGAGGTTTTCCTCGAGTTTTCTTACTTCCTCACTAAGAAGATGATTGTTTCTTGCTAAAAAACTATTTTTCTTTTCTAGCATACGCCGCTCTAAGCATCTTTGATTGCATATATCAGAACATGGCGATACTTGGCAATCTATTGAATTGCAGCCAGTATTAGGCAAGTAAAATGATAAAATTGATCACATTAACGAGACTTTGGTCTAGATCTAGAGAGAAGACTAGAGATTTTGGTAGTTCTCTTTCAGTGCTTGCACTTGCTTCTTTCTGCAATTTCTCTTTTATTTTTTGCGTTTCTTTTTCTGCCAACTTATTTGCGTCATTACTATCGTCTATCTTGATCATTATTATAAAAAACGACGGAGATATATCATGACTTCAAAGTGAAGGTTTTTAAGGTTTAAGCTAACGATACTTCAAATATAACAGATTAAATGCTGAAATTTTCGTTTTTTTTAGGTAGATTAGCAGTGTTTAATGACGGGTTATTAGTGGAAAAAATTAACAACGCCATATCCAGCATCCAAATTTAAGTTTTTAACAAACGAGCATGGCTTATACTCTTAATAATAATCTAACGTTACTTCTAGAACAAATAAAAATTATTACAATAGTGTGAGTACTGACAGTATGCGATAGGCATACCAGGCAAGTAAACACTTAACAAAAAGTGCTATCCCTCTTTAAACGAGAGTTTACGACAAACAAAGATTGTTTCCTGTAAAGAGAACTTAATTAGCTTTAGACCCGTTCTTTCAGTCGTTTCCGGATGATTAACCTGGATTGCTGGCCGACTTTTCCGGACCAGAATATTAAAAAGGTTGAGTAAATCTTTTATTTATCAAAATGTAAGTGTATCTTTTTTATCGAATTTTCTATCAATTTTCTATTATAGGAATTATTATAATGAATTTGTATAGCTATTTCATAGACTTTAGCAAAGCGTTTGACCTCATGAACCATAACAAACTTATTGAGGTATTGGCGTATAGTGATATAGAATTTTTTTTTTTTATTTCAAACTTATATTGGAATAAAACTGCTAAAGTAAGAATTAAAAATAATAGAACTGACAACGTCAGTAATAAAAAAATAGTAAGACAAAAGTGTATACTGTCATCTCTGGTGTATAATGTATATTCGGAGGGTATATTTAGAAAAGCATATAGATGGCGTTATTACCATTAGCGAATGTCTGAATTATCTGCGATATGCGGATGATACGGTGGTCATAAGCAAAAACAGGATTGCAGCGACTTATGTGTCGAGTAATTACCATCTGCGAAGAATATGACATGAAACTTACTATAAATAAAGCTAAAACAAAAGTAATCGGTAAAAAACAAATGCTAGAGTTGAAATATCCATAAACAGAAGTACCCTAGAAAGATTACGAAAAATGAGGTATTTAGGCTGCGTACTTAAGGATATTTGGGATCATTTGGTTGAAATAAAGGCTAAAATAGAAAACGTAAACGTAATATTCAATAACATGCGTAAGATATTATGTAATTTCAGGCTTAACCTAAAACCCATACTTCTTGTTCTAAAATGTTATGTTTTTAATATATTGCTTTAAGATGTGTATCAATGACATGGAAGTTAACAGAAACAACACAAAAGAGAATGGAGGCTTTGGAAGTGTAGTGCTACTGCAGAATGTTGAAAATTTCTTAAACAAGCTATACTACCAACACCGAGGTCATAAACCCAATAGTGAAACAAATTGAAATAATGAATACTGTCAAATAAAAAAAGCAAGTTATTTTGGACACATACAAATAAGTGAAAAATATAGAACGCTACAATTCATAATTAAAGGAAAAATAGACGAAAAAATGGGGCCGTGCAGATAAAGGAATTCATGGATGAAACATTTATGATAATGGACCAATATTGCTTCAATTGAATTGTTCCGAGCTGCAGTTAAAAAATTTTAGACTTATGTGATCGCACATATCCTCATTTTATTGAGTTACTGTTAATAATATCTACGTTTCTTCTTCTTTCTCAATTATAATAGACTCGAGTCGTTTTATCGACTGCTGTTTAGTGTAGAATTATTTATTTTATTTTTTTTTGTAAAGACACACACAAAAAACCATTCTCATGGCAGGATTGTAACATAACGTCGCCTTACTGTGAAAAATGCATAAGTCCAAAAAATTCAATTTCAGACATTTCGTGGCGCCTATTAGCTGATTTTTAAAGCTATCCGGGGACCTACTTTAGATCGCGAAATTTTCAGTAGATGTCGCTAAAATTATAGAAATGAAATCTCCATAAGCCTAACTATTTTGACAACTCTATGAAACCTGCATAAGTCCGTCAGTGTTTGTGGTTAAACGGTATTGAATTTACGTTTTCAACTTATTGATCTAATTTTTATGCTTATGAAAGTTTCTTGTATACAAAATTGTAATTTTTATTTATAAAGGTAAATACGTATTATATTGCCATATTTTCCTTTTATTTAAAATAAAATTATAACACTTAAATAACAAATTTAACTATATATTTTTATTTAACATACGGGCAGAGTTATGCACAGTTGAATATGTTGAGAAATAGGTAATTTTTCCAATTTTTTAAATGTAGGTAGTAACAATTTAAAAAAATTTTATCGTTAATGGACAACTATATAAATACTTTAATTTAAGTTTGGTTCCCAGATCCCAGATTCACAAGTATTTAAACCGCTTTACATTCTAGATCTCCTCTTGGTTTCAGAATAATAAGTAACTCTTGTTGGCATCCTTAAACGGGAAAAATGCTTATTTTTCTGTAGTGCCAACACAAATCTTTACAACATCACAACTTTTTAATAATTATAAACAATATTTAGCAATTTCTATCACCACTTATTAATTTAAAAAATGTATTTTTTCAGATATGGATAAATCAAAAAGAGGCTATAAACTACTCCAACGGTCTATTGGCGTACAAGACATTAAAATCTCGATTGATAATCAGAGCTAGCAAAACATATGATTTGTTAGAGGAATGCCGACTGGCAGAAGAAATTTTAAATGATGAAAATATATTATTTGATAGTTCTGTGGTGATATCAACTAGTTTTGTTAATAATATTAATGAAGATAAAGATAATCATTGGAACCTTAATACAACAATTGACTTGTTGTATTAGTCAGTAGGGGAGAATATAAGTAAAACCGATAAAAAAGAACTTAAAAGTACAAATTTATTAGAATCAGACCAAAGAAAAGAACATAACCAAAATATAACGAAAACCTTAAACGAGCTAAATGTCTTAGAGCATGAAGTTGTTAAAATAGTTGAAGATCATGATTCCAGTTTTGAAATGGAACAGGAAGAAGAAAATGAAGCGACCGATGGTGAAGTGAGTGTTCAGGGTCTACTACTGGAGAAGGAAGAATAAGAAAAATTTCTTCACGTGAAGATATTGATAACCAAGACTTAAACCGAAAACGAAAAAAAAAAGAAAATTTATAAATCCTGAACAGTGGAAGTATAATGGAATAAAAAAAAGACGAGAACATGGTTTAGACTACACAGGCAGGAAAGGTAATGAGTTTAAAATAAACAAAGGAAAGAAAACTCTAAAGGAAAGGTGTAAATGAGTTAGAGTAAATACAAAAATTCAGTGCTTTAAAATAAGTGACCAAGAACGAGACAAGATGTTTCAGAAGTTTTGGAAGTTAAAATGGCAAGAGAAAAGAATTTATGTGTCATCTAGGGTATTAGCGCTGCCGACAGCTCGAACAAGAAATAGAAAAGAAGACGACAAAAGCCAAAGATTCATTTCGTATTAATACTTTCTACATACAAAAAAAACGAACAATTCGCAAATTTTTGCAACACTTTGGGAGTTTCAGTAAGAACAATATCTACATGGATTGAAAGTGACATCAAAAGTCCTAATAAAAGTGATGCCAGCTCGAGCGAAAATCATGATAATAATACTCCAAGAAAGAAAAACTTAAGATTCATCAAAGAAAAGGAAAACCTAAAATCTGTTTGTCATACGCTGCCTAAGCTTGTATCTCATTACTGCCGCAAAACAACATCGAGACTGTATCTTGAACCACATTTAGATCAAAAGCCGAAGTGTAGCATATTTATAAAGAAGATTGGTGTGCTAAAAACAAAATAAAAGCTCTAAGTATAAAGACTTTTCACGAAGTTTTTGACGAACTTAACTTGGCACTATATGCTCCAAAAAAAGATGAATGTGATGTATGCGTGGGATATAAAACAAAAAGTATAGAAGAGCAAATTTACATCGAAAAGAAAAATGAAGTAAGAAGTGAAAAAGAATCTGATCAACTTTCTGACGACAAAGTATTCACAATGGATCTGCAATCAGTTCTCCTTTGCCCGAAGTTGAACACTTCGGCTTTGTATTATCGAACAAAATTAGTAGTCCATAATTTTACGATTTTTGATCTCCATACCAAAGAAGGGCATTGCTTTGTATGACATGAGGCTGAAGTAGAACTAACCGCAAATTGTTTTTCCTCTATTATTTCCTAATTTCTCATGACTGATATTATTCCAAACTTTACCCCTAACCAAAAGATCATTTTAATTAGCAACGGATGTGCAGCACAGAATAGGAATGTCACATTATCAAATGCTCTTCTTAATCTTTCTGTAACAAACCAGGTGTGTATTGAACAAAAATATTTGGAAAACGGTCACATCCAAATGGAATGTGACTCGATACATTCCACCATAGAACGTTATTTAAAAGGACGAAATATCAATGTGCCCGCTGATATTATTGCTGCCTGTAAATATGCGAGAAAATTGCCGAAGCCCTATAAAGTTAAATATTTAAGTCATGAACATTTCAAGAATTTTGACGAAATTAAGTTAGTGAAGTCCATTCGACCAGGATTTAAAGCAGGTGATCCCACTCTGAATGATATACGGGCATTAAGATATAATGTAAATGGAAAAATTGATTACAAAATTAGACACAAGCACAATTTTAAGGAATTACCTATTAGGCAAAGTAAAAGTAGAGTCTCTGTACCCTTTAATTCGTTACCACTGCTTTATAAAGATTCCTTAAAAATAAATAAGAAAAAATTTAGTAATTTAATGTTTTTGAAGAAAACAATGGAGGCAGATTATCATCCTTTCTAGGATAACTTGAAGCACGAATAACCTTTTATTTAATAAAAAGATTTTAATTTGTTTTTGTTTAATAAATGTTTCTGTTCTATGATTAGTGTTTTTCTTAAAATGCATAAGTCCATTTTTGTTCGCAAATTAGAGTATGAAAAATGGATGGTAGTCTTCCTTACTACATAGTAGTATTCAAAAAAAGATTAAAAATCAAAATGTTTACTATTTTTAAAATAAATAAATAAATTTCATTAACAAAATTGCATCTTTTTTAAAATATAACCCCGAAAATACAGTTTTTTTCTTCTCCTGTAAAATTACTCATTTTGGACTTATGCACTTTTCACAGTAAGGCGACGATAAGGCCGTACGATTATGCTACGTAGTTTTAAAGATGTTGATATATTTTTTAAATAATCTGTTTGATTAATAATCACATTATAAGGGCTATGTCTGTTGCCATATCAGATCATTTTTGTTTGTAATTAATAATCATGCAATTAATAAACATGCATATACATTACAGAGATATATAAATCTGTTTAGATAGGTGTATACATAAAGGTTAAAGAATACAAATGGCGAATTTTAGCCTTAGGCTACTCCTATACTTAACAATTTCTATTCTAAACAAAAGACAAATTATATTTCTATACAATGATAGAAGTATTCTACTAAGCATTTTGCAAATTAAGCAAATAAGTTTTAAACTCAGACCTAAATACTCTTGAACTGATATTTCTAAAATGGGGATCCAAGGCATTATATAAAGTTATCGCATTATAGGTAAAACATCTCTGAAATAGTGCTGTATGATGTTGCGGCATAGTAAGATGATTTTCATAACAAAGGTCACGGTTATGAATGGACGTTCGAAAACTTAACTTTTCTCTCAAATATATAGGAATATTTGAGATTAACAGCCTTATTAAAAAAGTAGCATATAGATGTCTTACCATTTCGACATATTAACCCACTTTAATTGTTTAAATTCTGCTGACACACGATCATATCTCCTCAGACCAAATATGAAGCGACAACAGTTATTTTGTATAACTTGCAATCGATTTTTTGTAACTAGATCTAAACAGGAGTAGTATACTATATTACAATAATAAAAAATTGGCAAAATTAGAGATTCACATAGTTTTTTCCTGATCCTAAAGTCTAAAATAAATCTGTTAGCATAAAGTACTTTTATTTTGACATAACTTTTTTGAACTAACCTCACATGATCCCTAAACCTTAAGTCAGTATCAATAACAAGCCCTAAGCTCTTCGCATATCCAGAAAATCCCAAGTTTGTATCACCTAGTTTTAAGTGCAGCCTACCTTCTAGCAGTTTTCGTCGTTTTTCTGCGCAAAATAGAAGTACCTCTGTTTTGTCAGGATTTATTTTTAAGTTATGTCCAGTTAAGTAGTCAAGTAGTAGTTAAGTAGTTAAGTATAGATTTAAGATCCTGATTAAAAGATGCTTCAGCCGCTGCTGGTTCATTGGGGTCAAAATAATGCAAAATCATCTGCATAGGACTGAGAATCCGAATTTTTCATTACTTGGAATATGTCAAAAATTTATATAAGAAACAAAAGTGGTCCAATTATACCAGATATTACTGTCTCAGCAGAAGAAAAATTGTTACCAATTTGTACGCACTGTCGTCCATCTGTCAGGTAAAACCTGAAAAAGGAGACAGAAATGTTATCAAAGCCCAGGTATTTTAGTTTAGCACACAGTAAGTCATGGTCTAACAGATCAAAAACCCTAGAGTAGTCCAGGGAGACTAAAAGAACCGCAATGTTTTTGTCTAATACTCTTATTATGTTGTCAGTTAAGTTAAGAGTAGTAGTAGTACTATGACCAGACCTAAATCCTGACTAATGAATATATTTAATTATTACTAATTAATTCAATGCAAATTTCTATCTGACTAACATATATTAATCATTTTGATATACACGCCTGGTAATTTTTTTTTTGAAGCAATAAAATAAAAAATCATTAGCAAAGTGTTATGGTAGAAAAAAAAATGACAATGATTCACCGATTACCTAATTCTTTATTTACACTAGCTATTGAGAGGGAAAATTTGGGTTGACTCTAGTTAGTATACGATATTGCTATGGGTAACAAACTCATAGTTGAGTACAAGAATGTGAAAAGTAATTACTGGGACGGATATTTAATATACCCTGTAGATTTAAGACCTAATCCTTTTTATACAGGGTTACTTTAGTTAAAGTAAAAAAATACAATTAACGTTCATAATTTCTTGGAAATTTTAAAAGCTAGGAACACTTAAGTATTTATAGCTAGTTTACCTTTTATTCATATTATTTAATAAATAATTTGTTATTATTAAATTGACAAAACTCTTTAAAAAGAAAATTTAGACCATTCTTACCCATAAATGGCCCAAAACAGTGTTTCAAGCAATTTTTCTCTTTGTAGCTCATAACTATAAGTGAACTCGTGTTGTTCCAGCGGATATAACGAATGTAAACATCTTAAGGCCAAGTAGAACGGCACTTTGTGTCAATATTTGCTCTGTCGACTTTACGTTTGCTTTTGCCCATCGCATTATGGGGACGATTGCCTTATTTTTTACTTTATTAGATGAAAACAGATAAAGAGTTTTTTGTGCTATAATCATTAATTATATATGAAATAATAAAAGCATATTTGCTTTTCTAGTAAGCGAACGGTCATATAATAAAAAGTGCTTTATTCTTTTTTCAATTTAATAAATATTGGAACTAAATGTTGACAATTGGCAAATAGTTATTTTTATTGCATAAAGCTGCATATTCCGCTTATTTACTTACCCAGTACAATGAACTTTAAATAAATAATAGTTACGTATGTGATTTCCTAACTTGATAAAACCGTGTATTATATAAAATGAAAGCCCGAAGAAAATAGATATACCTCCCATCCGAACCCACAAAATTACAAATTGCTTTAGTTTCACTTTTGCCGCTCTTCGCCGAATCCCGCCGGGAAATTTGCCCAGTGATTATTCTGCAGAAATCCCTAACAAATCTAGATTTTAAACGACAAACAAAATTCATGCTGGCTACAACGCAATTTTGCCTGCAGCGATCTTTTTGCAATATTTGTTAATATATTTTACGAGCGTTTGCTGGAAAAGGGTACAGAAAAAGATAAAATTGGACACCTACTTGTTGTTGTTTAATTTCCTTTAAAAATCATCGTATTTAGAAAAAATATTTTTTTTGTTTAATTTTGGATATTTTAGTTCTTGCCTATAACAAAAAACATTTATTTTTAATTTTAAACAACTTTTTTATTGCCTATTTTTGTTTTTTTTTCTGTTTTTTCGTCCTATAGTAAATAAAAACATACCTATCCTAACAACCCTATCGTATCTATACTAAATAAAAACTGCCTTTATAGATTTCAAAATATTTTGTCATTTATACATCAGCTTTGATCAATTTATTCCAATGAATTTTGAAAAGTTAGTAGGGGAAGTCTTTTCTCCACAAATAAAACGCTAATCCTCTAATTTCAGAAGAGATGCATTTCGGTAAGTGTTCCTGTAAGATCTGTAGTTTCCTATATCGATTCTCCCGCCTCAAAACTTTCCTCCTGGTTAACGTCTATCCTCCCTCAACTCACCAATTTCTCTAACCCACTCTCAATAAAAAAAATCATATGAACCAAAAATTTAATAAAAACAGAAATACCCCCTAACTCATTTCTTGTTTCCTTTGATGTTTCTAACCTATTTTCAAACATCCCATCAGAAGATTGTTTATTATACACCCGAGAACTTCTCTTTTCACAAATCAATCTACCTACTCATATCATATTAGAAATTTGTTCTCTTATCGACAGTATTCTGAAGCAAAACTTCTTTTAAGTTGATAATAAATTATATTGTCAAAAGTCTGGTCTTGCAATGGGTTCCAACTTGTCACATTTTCTGGCAGAAGTGTTTATGTTTTTTCTTGAAAGAGAAATCTCAAATTGCGGGATTTATAAAAAACATATAAGATGTTGGTATAGGTACGTCGATGACATATTTACAGTTTTCACTGATTCTACGGAGGACTTACTGGAATTTCAGGCATTTCTAAACTCTATCAATCCTACTGTTCATGTCACTATCGAACAGGAACAATCAGGCAATCTACCTTTTTTAAACCTCTTAATTAAAAGAACAAACAACATAAAACTCAAATTTGAAATTTATAGAAAACCAACTGCTGCGGATAACGTTATACCCTTTTTTTCAAACCATCCAGTTAATCAAAAGCTTTCCGAATTTAACTCACTTCTCCACCGTCTTTTTTATATCCCTCTTTCTCAAAAACATTTTAAAAAGGAACTCAATATAATTTTTTAAATTGCTCGGAACAATGGTTATCCTGACAAGATTATAAATTCTCTTTATTTTAAACATCTTTACAAGCAATTAAATAAGCCACATATATACAAAACCGATGGTATGTACAGAAGCATATCATATTTTGGAAACATATCCCGTCAGGTTGCCAAGAGTTTGTCGAGGGACTCTGATGAGTGGTTGCGTGTTTGTTTCAGGACTTGTGTGACAGAACACCAAAGATAAAATTCCTGTCACACACAGATCTGGTGTTTACAGACTAAAATGTTCTCATCCTGATTGCAATGTGTGCTACATCGGACAAAGCGGAAGGAGAATCGAGACGAGAATAAGTCTAAGAATATAATATAATCATCAAAGAATATAATAAACTCATTGAAAGGAATAGAAACCAATTTATAACCAATACCTCTTCTCCTTTCGCCAATCATATTATTGAGACCGGACATGGGTGCTCATTTTTGTCAGAAGGGGTTAAAGTTGGATCTTTTGGAAATCCTGGAATTAAATAAAGCCATCAAATCACCGGTTTACACTTGTAATAATGAGCAAACTTAATTTGAGAGCAACACTTTCTTTAATTCCTTGGGTCCTAACAGTAACACTGACATTTGATTTGATCTGACTCATTAACACACATTTGATTGTTTATTTGTTCACACCCTATAACACTACAGGCCGATGGTTCTCTCTTACTCGCTGCCAGTACTCAGTAGAAATCTGCTAATCACATATTGTTCAATTATATTATAATTTTAACTGTTCACTAGATGTCGTGCAATGTACTATTCAAGTATTGTTTAGAATTTGTGTATGTGTTAAGTAACTCACTAAGCATTTTACAATATCATAATTTTATCTGTATTTTTTATGTCACCTGACAAGAAAAAAAAATGTTCGTATATGTTTTTGAACTGTTTGAAATATCTTTTAGAGTCTGATAATGGCAAGAACACTTGCCGAAATGCATCACTTCTGAAATTAGAGGATTAGCGTTTTATTTGAGAAGAGAAGATTTCCCCTACTAACATTTGAAGACATGAGTTGATAAAGGTGCTATGTCCACTTTTTCAGATATTGAGTAATTGAAGGAAACGCGTTTTCACTTATATATTTTTTTTAATAAATTTTATAAAAATTACCAATATCTTATTAGATTAGAATCGTTTTGTACTTTTTTATATAATATTTTTTGTTTTTCTAGAATTTATACTTTTTTAGTAATTTTAATTTTAATGGACATAGCACCTTAATCAACCAACATTTTATGCAAATGTTGGTATAAACTTGAGTGGAGAAAGGTTTTATGTCACCTATGTTGTATTTAAATTTTTAAAAAATAATAAAAAAAACTATTAAATAATCTGGAAATTAAATTTTATTTGCAGATTAACAAAAGCAAAGTAAGATATATTAAAAATTTATAAACAAAGACACAGAAACATTTAAATTTAACATGAATTACGTTTTTTCTTAGGGTTTTTCAAACATTCTTCTAAAACAATATCATAATACCATTTATACTCTGCTGGAATAAACTTAAGTTGATCTTGTAGATTTGAAATTTTTTCAGAAGTCAAACCACCGCATTTAGGTAACTTTTGTAAAACAACTTGATTACTTTGTACTATCAGTTCTCTTTTTTTTGTAAGTCAACTTCCATAAATGGGGTAAACGGATCTAAACTAGTTTTGTAAAAGTATTATTTAAAACAACTTACTTTTAGCCACTTCACTTTATCTCGAAAATTTATTTTTTGGTCAAGACTATTAGTGAGTCTTTTGTTTAAATGAAGTTTTGCAGGTAGAGTTTCAAAGCAATAAAAAAAATGTTCCATGTTAAGGCATACACTTTGTTTGGTACTCGCAGATCTAATAATTTCCCGATATTGGTCTGGTATATAAATATTCTGATGTTTTCTAAGAACCTTTTCTATTCTTCCAAAGTCTCTGTCAGAGTCAAGGTAACTGTGACCAACTTCGGGAAATTTATGGTCAATGATCTTAAATATTTTATTTAATATTAGGTATTGAAAAAGGTTAATAATGGAGAAGTTTTTGTTTTGTCCCCCACATTGATCTGACCAAATTATTAAATGATCAATTTGGGGATTTTCTTCTTTAAGAAGCAGACAAAATCGTAGCAAACAACTTGCTATTTCATTACTTCCCCTATTGGCAATATCCTCAGTCCATGTAAAAAAATAGGACTTATGACCAGAACTGGTTAAACAGTGGACTCCAAAGTTGTATAGCCACATTTGTCTTAAATAAAAAGATTTTGACGTTGATAGCTTTGTCAAAGGCATCGTTTGTTGAAGATCCATTGTTATGTAACATTTTTCTTTGGACATTTTTACTGCTTCGCGGTCAACTTTCTGCTGCGCAAAAGCAAGTTGAAAATTATTCGAGTGCTCTAAAGAGTTCTCTCCAGCATCGCATAAACTGCAAGTATCAGTTTTTGGTACACCAAAAAATAAGTTAAACCTTGTTTCAAATATATGTCTGTAAAAAGAGGCCTTTACGAAATATTTAGTTTCGAGCTTTTTTGTTTGACAATCCTCTATATACAGTTGATGAAGTCGGTTAATATTTAGTAAAGGGGAAAGGTATTTTTTATGTGGGTTTTTAGTCCTAGAATAATGTGATTCTTCTGAAGGAAACTGCTTGATATGATTTTCAATGCAGTTTATTACTTCATCGGATATTTTTTTTGGATTTTTGTGATGCCCTTGCTTATGTGGTGAGAGCATTACCTGGCCAGATTTTAAGTCATTTTGAGCTTTAAAGACTTTTTTTCGTCCAATTCGGTATAAAGAGCAGAAAGCATCTTTACACACTAGTGTATTTTCTTTATCACACGTAATAAAATATTTAAAGCTGTAAGCTTTCATTTTTATATTTTTACGAGGGCGGTGACGATTAACTTCCTGCATCTTAATACTTTTAAAAATTAAAATATTGGAATTTGTATCTAGCTTATAAAATTTTCTTAGAATTTCTTCTCTGCTTGCAATACTAAATTTCTCAGTACAGTTTATTCTACATTTTTCTTTACACAGAAAATCTCTTTTAATTGTTTTTGCTTCCATCACTTTACCAGTCTTTTGAGAAATATATTCTTTACCTTGTTGTCTTAACTTTGCCGCTTTATTTCGTTTCCAATTATCAGGTTTCCGGACTCTTTTTTTAGTTATTTTTAAAACTGGTTTAACAATTTCTCTTTTACTTATTTCATCGGCAGTAACATCGAATTGCTGGTTATGGTCTTCTATACGTATTTCCCGAGGTATTTCCTCCTGCACTTCGCCAATGACGTCAATCCTATCCGGGGTTTCCCTGCTGCTTGTCGGAACCTTAAAAATATCTTAGTTATTTATTAAATTTATACTTATTTCTAATTTCTATTTTTATTTCTTAATCTTAACATTTTTTAGCTTTACCTTTTTAATTTTTTGGTTATCCGGAAACATTTTACGTTTGACTCTATCAACATCCGGATATTTGTTTATGAGACTCGTCGAATAAGAAATATTTGAGTTATCAGAATCCTCTTCTGAATCTTCTTCACTGGAAGGGGAATATTCGCTGCCTGATATAACACTTTCATCAGTACAATTATCCATATAGTCTAAAAATTTAATTTATGTACATGGGTAGGTATGTATGTAATAATAACTCAAGTAATGTATATTATATATGTATTTTTTTAAATAAAAAATTGAATCGCATCGAGGGGGTAAATTGTTATTAAAAAGAGATCATTAATTCATAAAGGTAGTAAAAAATGTTTTAATATGCTTACCTGCTTTAGAGTTAACCTTCTTTTGAAGCCCACTAGTGCTTGGCTGCTCCAAAATCACCGCATTGGTATTGACCTCTAAGGAAGTACAAAATACAGTTTCTATCTACAAAAAAATTCTCTATTCGGACTTACCTTTATTTAAAACACATAGTTTCTTGTTTTTTACTAATTCTAACATTCTTTTACTTCTCGAACCCATGTTGAACGATGTGATAAACAACAAACATAACCTTAAAATGTCACATGGCACCTACCATGTAAATAAAACTTTCCCACTCTCTAGTGGATAAAGGTGCTATGTCCTTAAATATGGAAATAGCACCTTTATCTAATTAAAAAGGGTACTTAGTCATAGGACATAGTACCTTTATCAATTAAAATAATCCTTATTATTAACAATTTAAGAATCTTGAGTTATTCAGGGGTTGTATTACGACTTTAGATAACCAAATATACAAATAAGTTATTTTTTGAAAAAAATGGACATAGCACCTTTATCAACTCATGTCTTCATTTCAATTTTATATTAACTCCACTTTAAAATGGACTTCTTCCTTAACCAAAGGAATTTGATTAAAAGAAACAAGTTAAAAAATAGCATTCTGAATATGATTTTGATAATTATATTTACCTTTTCAAAAAACCTCAACAATAATTAATATCTCAGTTTAATTAGAGTTCGGCTTGCTTTTCGTATAATGCAAAATAGGTTAAAAGTATGAAAAGTAGAAAGCCGTATCCATTTAAGTTATGCACAACTTACATCATGCTTTTTTGAACTATTAATAGTAATATTATTGAGTGGTCTTCATTTTAAGGACCTATATATTTTTATATGTTTCCTTTCGGTTATTTGTCAGTACATAATATTATTAATATATGAAGAGTATTTATATACTAAGTAAATTCAATAAATTAAATATTATTTTAAGTTATAATAATCTATATATCTAGAAATTCTTAATAAATCTATTTAAAACGACAATCGCAAACAAAGACAAAGAATTTGGTTCCGGACCACAATATGCCACTGTACATTTATAATACACATTTTATATATTAGTATTTTAAAAATGTAATATGATGACTTTGTATTTTAATCTCTCAACAGCTTTGCATAATCGGGATCATATATTTATTTTCTCATTATAATGGTTTGAGAAAGAAATGCTATGACTTACTCGATTATTCTTAAACAACAAAATACATATAATCTAATTCAGTAAAGAAGGTAAAACGTATTATTCTAGCAAACAAAATATTATATTCAATATATTAAGGAGTGCTACAGGAATAACTCTTGGACCTCTATCATTTTTGCTATGTATTATATAAATGAACTTTCCTTTAAGCTAATTAAGAATATTGTCTGTTAATAGGCAAATGATTCATATATTTATTTATTTATTTATTTATTTACAGTTAAGGCTTTCTAACAGACAGACACAGCTGTCCAATAATAAGAAAGCACGTTATATCACAAATACAAATTAGTAAACAAGTTCTATATAATAATAATTACAACTACAGAGAATTAATTCTTAAAATTACATCATAATCTAGAAAGAATTACTTATGTAGTTTAATCAGGAAGCCGTCTTAGGTGTCGTTTAAAGGCATCAAAGCTCAAAAAAAATAAGTCAATATTAGGATGGTTTAACTCCAAACTGTTATACATACGGGTACATCTAATAATTGGAGAATTCGATAAGTAATTGGAAAAATACCTGGACACTACAAAAGTTTGTCTATTACGAAGGATGTAAGGATTGATGTTAAAATTGAGTTTTTCTAAAACAGATGAAGAATCAATAAAGTTGTTTACGGCCTTGTATATAAATATTAAATCAAAATTTCTTCTTCGGACCTCCAACGATTGCTATTATAAAATTTTAAATTATCATCATAACTAAAGAAATGCCGTCCTCTGTTAAACCTATAATTTAAAGTGTTAACAAATTTGCGCTGCACACTCTCTAGTCGGCCAATATAATTGGCGTACATTGGATTCCAAACTGTTGTTGCGTATTCCAGTACAGGTCTTACTATACTATTGAATAAAATTGTTAAGGAATTTATGTTGCTAAATCCTTTTGTTGCTCGAAAAACAAATCCAAGATTTTTAAGAGCCTTTCATACAATATTTTCAAGAGGCTTTTCAAACAAAAGCCTAGGATCCAATGTCACCCCAAGATCTTTAATATAATCCAAATATTTAAGCTTAACATTATTTAGGTAAAGATCACATTTAACTTGCAGAGGAACAGGCCTTTTAGAGAATAAAATACAATTACATTTATCCAAATTGACAAAAAGTCTATTCAAAGTACAGTAATTCATAAAATTAGATAAATCGTACTGTAAAGTAAAGTAATCAGCAGCCGAATTAATAGTTTTTGAGATTTTAAGATCATCTGCATATAAAGCATAGCTACTATGTGAAAAACATTGCTCTATATCATATAGGAAAATGATAAAGGACCCAGCAGAGGACCCAAGTATGACCCCTGAGGCACACCTGAAGTCACAGCTGTACTCTTCGATTTTTGGCCATTTACAACAACATACTGAGATCTTTCACTTAAGTAACTTTTAAAAATTTCAAACAAAGCCCCATGTACCCCGAAATTCTCAAGCTTTATTAAAAGAGTTGGGTGGTGGACCTTATCGAAAGCTTTAGAGAAATCGGTGTACACTGTACAAGTCTCAGAACCTCGCTCCATATTCTCAGGTATGAGTTGAACGTAAGGCACAAGGTTAGTCAGTGCCGATCTTTTTTTAAAAAAGCCGTGTTGGTTTAAGTCAATCGATCCCCTAACAATAAAAAATAATTGATCCAAAATAAGAGACTCAAACAGTTTCCCAAAATGGCTCAAGAGAGAAATCGGTCTATAGTTATTGATAGCGCTTTTATCTCCTGATTTAAAAATAGGCACAATTTGGGCCACTTTCCAAAGCTTAGGGTATTTACCAGTTGAAATACATTGATTATACAATAAATATAGAGGCTCACAAAGATTAGGACATGATTTCAGAAATATTGAGGGAAATCCGTCTGGCCCAGGACCCTTTTTGGGATTCATAGAGCATAATGCTTCTCTAATATCGTCTTCTCGAACATGATCAACAGTAAAACATTCTTTTGATTGGACAACATCAATTAATGATGGAGTATTAGATGGTTCAAAAACACTGCTAAAAACTTTGAGAAAAGTTCACAAATGTCAGAGTTATTCGTAGCATATTGATCATTAAAGGTCATTTTTAACGGCAAATTTTTTGTATTCCTTTTATTATTAATAAACGACCAAAAGTACTTTGTGTCATGCTTAATATTTTCCTCTGTTTTAGTTATGTAAACTTTATAGTCTTTACTAATATTTAGTTTTACAGTTTTACGTAAATTTGAGAAAATATCGTAGTCAGACTGTAGCTTGTATTTTTTCCAGTCTCTGTGCACCTGCACTATATTCTTTATTAAATTAATAGTATGCTTAGAAAACCATAAAGGATATTGGCGCTTTTTAATTTTTATTTTTGATATTTCAGAATTCACAATATTACTCGGTTCTGCGTAAAAACATTCGATGTTGTTATCTACATCACGAGATAAAAATAAATCCTTTCACTGAAGAGAACGCATTTTCTCATTAATAACTGCATAATTTGCCCTAATGAAATTTACCTTTTGATAAGAATTACACACGACTTTTTTTTCATAATTTAACTTAATATTTACCTCCAACGACATATGATGACTGTCCTCAGGCACTACTGGGTAATTACATTTAAGTACTTCGGTTATTAAAAAATTAGTACTTACAACTAAATCTAAAATTCTATTCCTTGAATTCAAAATATAATTAAATTGTTTTAAACCATTAAGGAAGTAAAAATCAGTAAAGCATTTGCTACATGAGTCAGTGGCGTTATCAGAATTTAGTTTGTTATTACGCGACCAGGATAAATTAGGCAAGTTAAAATCACCTAGCAATAAAACTTTCCCATTAATTTAGTTACTTAGTACAGGCTCTACTTTTGACATGAAATGTTTATAGTTATTCGAAGATGCGTGAGGGGGGACATAGACAGTACAAATTAACAATTTATTACCTCCATTTAAGACGACACTGACCCATATATCTTCAATTATATTATTGGTGTTACATAATCTTGGTATGAGTTCGGCACAATGAATATCGCGCACAACTAGCATTACTCCGCCACCATCACTTTTTCCACTCACTAGAGCACTACGGTCCAATCTAAAAACATTGTAGCCAGGAGGAAATAACTCCGAGCTCAGCACATCAGGCTTCAGCCAGGATTCAGTTATTGATACACAGTCAAATTGAGCAGCACACATAGATTGGTAAAAATCAACAGTTTTTGTTCTAAGTCCACTGGTATTTTGGTAATTAATTGAAAATTCAGTGCATACAGACATCTAAATAGAGATTATACATAGGAGATAGACTAAAGTATTTAAACATAAGAAGAAAAGGGATTAAGTACTCAAAGACGACAAAACTTGTTCATTGGAGACATGAAAAGCCCTACTATTATCCTCTTTTTTAATGAAGATCTTCGAATCCTTAATCCAGCAGTATGTATAGTTTGACATTTTGCAAAACTCCCGAGCCCTTCTGTGCAGCTGCTTGAAGTGTGGAGAGAGATGTTCGTTGACAAACAACCTAGTTTCCTGCTCAAATCCCAAGTCAGAAGCCTTCAAACCACGGTTTCGACCTAACTTAACTGCACTTAAAAATTCGTTTCTCTTCGACACAGAGAAAAACTTTACTATAACGTTTTTAGGATAATTATTGCTGGTATCCGACCCCTTGTTAAAACGAGCAACTCTATGAGAAGCGGCTATATCATCATCATGAATTATGGTTCCAACAATGGAGCCTTTTTTTTTTACCATTGATACTATATTCTCATTCCCTTTTTCTGGGACGCCGCAGAGTTCAATTTTATTTTTACGACTCTCTTGTTGTAGCACTTCGATTTCCGTTCTTAAGTACAAAGACTCTTTACGAATTTCGGAAATTTCCTGCTGCATTTCATTTATCGTTTTAGATAATTTTTTTACGTTCTCCATTTGGCTGGTAAAGTCATCGATCTTTGCTCCAAAAAAAGTAAGCGATTCAGTAAATCCCGACTGAACGGATCTGAAGGCAGCCAAATCAGACATTACCGTATTAACCTTTTCAACAAGCTCCCGCAAAACTTTTGAGGTGACCCCCGTAGAGGTCAGTTTTGGTAGTGCAGTCTTTACATCGCCAAACGATGCCGGAGTCTGGTTGTAAATCTCCGATAGCCGATGGTAATTTCACGCATTTAAGATGATATTGTCGATCGCATTGACCTTGGCAGGAGATGCCTGGGTTTGTCCGACTGACGTTACCAGCACATATGGAACACTGGGCTGCAGGCATATTCGAAACAAACAAAAATAAGCTTCTGGTTAAACTGGGAAAATTTTACGGTTTTTTTTTCCACAATAAATAAAAAGGGGTATTTTACCGGTTATAATGTTTGAAGAAAAAGTGTTCAAAAACGCCAAATTAATACCCGAAAGCTCACGAAAAGACGGAGCAAAATTAATACGTTTGTATTTGTTCACTCGTCGCGAGAAACTGCCTTATATATCATCTTTAATCAAAAGAAACAAAGTCCAAAAAATGATACTGTAATAATGATTGGTAGAAACAATGGCTTAATAATATACAGATATAATACACAAGCTTATATAATACACAGACGGCTCTAGAACAACACAGTGACACCGATCGAAATTAAGTTTTCCCAATAGAAGGATACACAATAGTCTCTCAAACGAAAATGTTTTCCATTCTATAGATGGCTACAAGGGAAGGCTTTAGAAGAGATTTGTGGAATCATAGTTATCCATTCTGACTATCTTAAAGGTCATCGAAGCACCCAGAACAAGTTACGAACTAATGGAAGCTTTCAAAGAAATTGATGGACGAGTTCGTACCTTGCACCGAATAGAAGACTAAAAGAATTTTATTTCTCATGTTACAGATGAAATACCGCCAATGGGATTAAAAGAGTGTGAAAAAACTTTTTGCTTTGAGAAGATGTCTGTTTCCTAGTATTAACCAATAATTAAAAAAGGAAAACAGCCGATGCCCATTAATTACTGTCCGATTACATTAGTACCGGTAATCGCCAAGGTAATGGAAAAACTTCAACTTCAACGAGTAAATTTTTAAATACTGGTAGTCCACGAATATCATTAGCGATCGTTAGTATAGTTTTCGAAAACACAGGTCTACTGGCGATCTCTTGGCTATGTCACACATATTTGGACCAAGGCTATTGAAAAATATGGTGAATTTTATGCAATAGCTTTAGATATTTTAAAGGGCTTTAATAGGCAAAACCTCTCATATGAAGTGTGTTCTTATAGTTTGCCATAAATTCTCGTTGCTTGGCTTAGAAGCGTCCTCGAGAATAGATCCATCCAGGTTTTCGTTAATGAACACACCTCGCAGAGGTTTCAAATTAACTCTGGTGTTCCTCAGGGAGGCATCTTGCTTCCTACCCTGTTATATATCAACGACCTTTCCGATAAGATTTCCAATTCAACTTACAGCTTCGCTGACGAAGCACATTTATGTCCAAGTAGCCCAACCAGATGACTTCAGCTGAGAATTGGTGCCATAGGCGTTGCTAGATAACAACTATTATTGCTCACTCTTTAGCATCATTTTGTATTAGAGTGAGTGCAATCTGATTAAGTTTAACGCAGCTAAGACTCTGGCTGCTGTATTTACAAAGAAGGTTGTCTTTGTCGCCGGAAGCCTTAATATAACCAAGCTTACTATGCCACTGTCTTTGTCAATTCGCTTCTTAGGTGTGAAGGTTGGAAGTAATATGTCTTGGTATCATCTAATAGCGGAAATAGCTAGAGCGGCTTTTCAAAAACTTGGAGCTCTCCTTAAATTAAAATGACTGTATATATTGCAACAGCTTTTAATGCTTTATAAGGCTCAGATTTTTCTATCTTTTAAGTAGTGCTTTGTAGACATATGATTTCATCCAGAAAATCCCATACGTCTTATAGGAGATCCAGAGATAACTAGAAGCTTGGTTAGTCTGGCGTATAAAAGGAACGTGGCAGACCTGACTTTGTTTTATCGATAACATCACGGTAAATGCTCTTTTAAACGAGTCCACATCATCCCACCTAGAGCCATACACATAAGATCTACTCGAAAGGCAGATGCCACTCACTTATGAAGAAGTGCAAGTCTCTGAAATGCACAGCTAAACAGGTCTTTCTCGAATATTACAACTTACAGATTTTAAAATAATCACAGACGCCCTCGTAGTACTGGCGCTACTCGTGATACTCGAGTACCATTCTTCTTTTGTACCAGTGTATTCCGTACAAAAAAAAAGTGAAAAATCCAAGGAAAAATTATATGAGGAACAAAGCGGCAAATACCGATAAATTCACCGAAGGATGAAGCAGCTTAGCTTCTGACTCGGAATATAAGAAGGGGCCAATCTTACAGATCACTGAAGTCTTAGTAGGCACCTTGGTTGGCAGTTGCTTGTAGCTAGGCTGCAGTATGCCCAAGAAAAATACTTATCATTTTTTATGCGAATGGGAGACATGAGCAAAGAAGAAAACCTAGCAATAATCCTATTCTGCTACATAAGAAAGATTAGATAAAGCTTAGATAAAGCAAGATTAGTCTTCCTAATAAGTGAAGACCCATTTTCCTAATAAAGGAGAGCAAAAATTCCTAATAAAGGCTGGTCAGGGTAGAGGTCGGTCAGTAGTAAAAACGAAGGTTTCTGGTATTAGCGGAAAGGAACTTTTAGGTTTACTCGCTGTATCTGTATATATCTGTGTATGTCTATTGTATGAATCTATAAAAAAATCTGAGAAAGTAAAGGTTTTTGAGAAAAAGTGAAAATTGTGATTTATAGGATTTTTGTGTTCCATAATCACAACAGCTATTGTTCCAGTAGGGCATATAGTTCTAGAGAGCAGTGTAAGTCTACAAAAAAAATTAATATTTTGGTCATATTGGTCAAACATAGTCTTCTTTTAGTTCGATACACTTGACCTAGCAATACTTCAACTTCTTTCAGCCCTTAACCCCATCGGAAAAATACGTTTTCTGGAGGTCTTAAAAGTGGCCCTCTGTAGCGGAAATAACTGTCTAAATCGACTAAAATTTCTTCTCAGGCAGGTGATTTTTCGGTTATTTTTCGCAATTTGCCCACTTTGATCGTGTCTATGAACGAGATGTGAGCCGATGCTTGGTCATAGCGGTAGAACACTTTTCTTCGCGAAATGGGGCCATTTTACTGTAATTTGGCGTCGAATCCAAGTATAGTTGGTGTAGATCACACCTTGTAGATCCCAGAAAATGGTGATTATTAGTATTATAATAATATTATAACTTTCCCTTCTTCTGAGTATATTCGCTTCGCAAAGTTTGCAGTTTCAACTGTTCCTTGGTCTTTGTGGTCTACTTATTGAATCATGTTGTGTTTACGGTCCTAAAACGATGCAGAAACCTTTTTAAATTATGCCGAAAAACAGCATTAAACACTCTTCTGAAATGAGCCATCGGGCATTCATTGGCTGACAGCCTTCTCATCCACAAGTTATAATGCAGGGTATAATTCTTGCAGTCTTTTGAGAAGCCTACTATCTCAGCTATTTCGCACACCTTAAATCGGGATTTTTTTAATAAGAGATTGTGGATTTTTGTCATATTAACTTCCGTAATAGTGGCACCTGGGTAAGGTTCGACAACGTCAGCCGCCATTAAAGGATAAGAATACCCGAATACAGTAGTAAAGTATTTTTTAATTTGGCTGCGTGATTTCTATCTCTAAAACAAGAATTAAACATATTGCTTTTTTAAATTTTTGTAAAATCTACAGAAACGCCTCGAGTCCGTCGTGAATCCGTTTCTACTGAAATTGGCCGACCAATGTCAATAAATAAATTAAAAATATTAGCTACTTCAGAAGATATTAGTCAGGGTTCGTCTTCACTTTGTTAAATTTTTAGTGTATTAGGACATTTATTAATATTCTGTGCTCTATACCCAGTATAATTATGCATTTTTGGAAATGCTTTTGTCACAAAACTCACACATTTTAATAATTGATTTATTATTTGAACCTTGACCGATAGTTATTTGATCTACAATGATTAATGGGTTAAAGATAAAGCTATCTGCTAGTAAGAATCTCTATGAGAAAAATATTTTCCATCTTATGTTATATGTATGATGTAAAGAAGTTTATCTTTTACCAAAGCCTTATGAGAAGAAAATTGTTAAAAAAGAAGTTCTTCTGTGAGAGGTGGCCTTGCTTTTGGATATTGTCATGTTCCAATGGGTTTTTCTTTTTTTAATAGATGAGTCAGTTGGCAAACACATAAAGTAGGAAATTTGAAAATAATATGTAGTATTGTAAGTTTATATCCTTCTAATCAGATTATCTTCACTAGATATTGCTTCCTAATTTAGACAAGGGGTACTGAATTTAATTAGTATTAATGGCTCATTAGTTTTTACACTCTAGTAAGATATTTCTTATTTCTCATTGGATAAGAAGCTTTTATTCAGTTTTGGCTATTATTAGAGCAATTTTTGCTGCCTACAGTGTAGTAAAAGTAGTAGGATAACAGCATTACGATTTAGCAACTTCTAGGGGCATTTTAGAGGTCCTGAGCAATGTTACTAAGAAAATAATTAATTTATCTAGTGGCTGCTCTAGGGTTATACTTAGTTGATTAGTCTACTATAAGAGGCTTGTAGTAAAAAATATATCGATCTTATATCAGTATGTGAATGTTCGCGATTGACTAATAAAAGTAACATATTTTTTGATGTGGCAGTTAAATTATTTTAAGTTAAAATATACCTGTAGTGCTAGTATTTCCTAAATTAAATTCGAATTTGCAAAATCTGCTATCAAGAAAAAGTTCGATGGCGCCTTCAGATCTGCGCTATATTAAGAGAGGTGATTCGATTTTAATAGAGTGCATTTAAAAAGTTCTCGTGAACTGGCAAAAGGCAATTCCAAGTTTTCTTGCAGCGGATTTAATGACTTAGGCAATTTGGACCTTCGCTGGCTCTACAACTGCATATAAATTGACTGGATTATTGTGTTTCTCCAATTATTAGAATTTTGATTAGTTCCAACCAAGTTACACAGATATGATAGAGAATTTATATTTAACACAAGTTACTTTAAGGTAATATATTATTCACATGAGAATACATACTAGTCATTCTAACAAAACTACGCTTTTTTTTATTGTTTTATTAAGAAATTTTACTAACGTAGAAAACTGATTTTATATGTAAATACCGAATTATCAGTCTTTTTTTAGTTTGCTTGCCTTATGTTGTTTATATTCTCAACGTAACATCAATGGTTTTAGTTTGTAAAAATACTTTGATTTAGCGTGAATAAATGTTTGATTGCAAATTTTAAATAATTAAATTGTTTGCAGTAAAAGTGTTCAATGCATAATCAAAATGTATATGAGCATAATTTTCTTTTAAGTTCAAAATATAGAACTATTTCATACGTAAGAGCGTCGAAAATATTACCTATGGATTAACTATATTTACTAGCTAGTGTAAAGCATCTCATTGACCTTAAAACCAGTAAAAAAAACGCTTTTATTTTTGTTTCAGGAAAACCCATGAAACTGAAAGATAAATCATATATATGGCTTATCTAGAGTCATAAAACAATTATTTAATTAAACTTTCTACCAGTTTTTCGTTAGAGATTAAAATTCTTGGCCTGTCTTCCCGTATATAGCGAAAATGTCTGGCAATAAAGGTTTTTACTTTAAAAATATTACAGGCAAGGGTTGCAACATATTACGGGAGATATAAATGAAAATTTTTAACACCGCACAGATGCAGCATATGGGTATGTTAGGGTGATACTATATTGCTCTAAAGCCTTGTAATCCTGGATGTTATTATAAAGGGATGTACGTAATGGCTTAGGCAAATATTTAACAACATTTTAGGTTTTATTGTGCATGCTTAAATGCTTAACTAAATAAAGCTCTCTTACCTTTTCTTAACGTTATTATTTTAAGATAAAATTAAATATTTTGTTATTACCTAGCAGCTCATAAATAAAAAATGATATAAAGTAGCGGCAACGCAATTTCGAACCAAACTATATCACTCTAAGGAGATTAGGGCAAGGATCCGGATCAGTTATTATTGATTATATGCTAGAAAAGTAGAAAATCTGGTTTTGTGTCAATCAATAATTGATTTAGAAGACTACTTTGTAAAACTCAATGTAAAACTGGCCTGCTTTCTCGCTTTTTTACTGCTTTCTAGTATATCAGTCTTGTGGAGAAAATTAGCAACTGCGAATCTCTATCCAGGCAAGGCAGTATTACCAGCATGCATGCAAATACTAATGGTAATTTTTAAAGGACTTTAAGGCGTACTAAATACCCTATTTTGTTACATTACTCTTATTGTAAAATAATGGTGAATGTACTCACAGACGATCCATCAGCTTAATGCGACTGCAGCAGGATAAAGGATTATCAAAGTTTCTAATACGATCGATCCTCAACCCTGACAGGAACCTTGTGCTCGCTAATGTGTAGCTGAATTTCTGCATTAAGTAAAATTATCCTTAGGCGTCTTCTTATGGCCAAAAAGATCAAGTACAAGTAGGACACAAAGATCTGAAGTGAGCAAGAAGTTGTGACGCAGGTAGAATTGTGTGCTCCGGAAGCCTTAAGTAATGAGCCGGCATGCGGGCGGTAAATGCATGAATGCTCAATAATATAGGCTGTAGGGCAATTGTATTAATCTGCGTTTAAGACTGAGCAATCCTTATTAGGGCCAGTCCAACAATACTCTATAAGTATATCAGCATTTAATTTATCTTATTGTCACGAAAATCTCGATTTCTATTTTTTTTTTTTGTTTGAATTTGATATGTATGGGAGCAAAGAATAAAGGGAGAGATTCAAAAGCATATGATGGGGCTATACATATTGAATATATTTTGTGAAAAGGGCGCGATATAGGTGCCATATGTCCACGTCGTTTGCAGCAATCAAGACGTTTGCCCTGATATATGAGTTTCGGTATTATATCCCAAAGGTTTTAGGAAATCGTTGGTAATAAGGTTGATTTGATAATATTTTCTTACTATTTCAAAATTTTACTGTGTCATAATTTTTTTAGGTTTAGTTTGGTTATAAGTAGCTTTAATTAAAAATAGTTTTTGTTTTAAATTTCGTTTAATATTCCCATATAGTTTTTACTTAAAGGATAGTTTCATTTCGTAATCAGTGCATAAACAATAATTTTTGCACTTGCTTTGGAATGAGCACCACTGGCGTTATCTAAAAGTCATGCTTCAAAACATGAATTAAGGTCAGCGAATCTAAAAAGCTGAGTCGATGACGATGATGACTTTAATAAATGAAAGAAGCTTTACTGAATTATATTAAAATATTTCAAATTTGAATACATTGAGTTCAAGTGTTATGTTCACAAAAAAAAACTAACAAGCGACCACAGTCAAAATGCGTAATATTTGTTGATGTTCCGAAAATATTTAAGGTAATTTCTTGCAAGAAATATACTCCCAATAGATACGTAAGAAGTAAATAATTTGTTCCTAAATACAAAAAAAAAGTTTTTATAGTTTTCGTTATATTCAGAAATAGATGCCAAATCGCTTTTTCTTTGGATGGCAGCTAAGTCAATAGCTGTAAACGTCCCTTGTTAAATCAATTGCATGCTAAACGCTATCAATAAAGATTTATTTAAAACTTATCTTTAGGAAAGGGTTAAAATAGGTCTCTTTAGCTAAGTTTCTACCTCATAGACATTAACATGACGTTTCACACACTAACCATAGTCAATCTGAATCATGAAATGACGTAATTCTTTAAACATAATAACTAATTACCCTATGATATGGCCTTCCACAGATGGTATCAGGATTGATATCCCGCTGCATTATAATTGCGTATACGATATACGCTTCCTGCTGTCGATTGCTTTGAGCCGGATCCATTAGACGTTGGATCCCTAGAGTAAAACAGTGTGTGTGAGTCAGCCTGATGATGTCTGTAGAGGCAGAAATACGCAGCTTGTAGGGTCATTCTACAGAGATGTCGTTAATAAGAAGGTTTTTATGATGTTTGCGTGCATACGTAAGCTGAGCATGTTAGATTTCTATTTTTAATTTAATTTTTGTTAAAAGAAAACTATCAAGTATAGGTTGCACAGTGAATTGAAATTAATAATTAACAAATGACGTATTTGCATCGAAGCATTTATATTCTAAGGTAACTGGAACCTTTTAAAAGTGACAAGTCATTTTTGTAAAAAGCTTTTTGAGGGTCAAAAACTAGAAATTACCTATTTACTGTTGGAAGAAGCTACAGGCCCACAAAAATATAAAAGCAATAGAACTAGACAACAAGGCTGAATTTAGGAAGATGTTGGATGATCAAAGAATAGCCTAGATTACAGACATCTTAAACAGAATATATAACTGTACACCTTTATTTATTTTTTTACATTTAAAAAACTGGAGAGCCTCTATATTTAGTAAATAATTTAAAAAATCATCTTCATATGTATAATACTAGATTTATAAATTTATTTATTATAAAAGATGTTTCTATATTTTGCTTTACATTTATTACAAAAATAGACAACTAAAAGTTTTTATTCTAAATACATATACCCAAAAAACTTACGAAAAAGAATAACAAACTAAATATTTACTTTTATTTGTCTAAAAAATCACATTAGTCCTTATTCTACATCCTCGTCTTTTAAACAATAGGAGCATACTACCGAGTGTGTAGGACAAACATATTTTACACTTGTCACATTTTGTGGAATATTTGGTTTCATTTCCCCGGCACTGAAAACATCTATTTCTTTTTGCGCCCGCGTGGAGATTGGACTGCTTTTTTTTTACTGGACCTCCCGTAGTTTCAAAAGTTTAACACGTAGCTGCGAAAAACCCTCTACCATCCTCATGAATTTTTTCTGCTCGCCGAACAATATGATCATGGGTCAACATGTCACCTAGTTCCTCTAAAAAAGTTTCCTTCTTATTTTCAAGTTACTATTAGAACTTTTTCAGTCTGGGTTTTTTGTAATCCAGATGACAAAGGCATTATATGAAGCGACATCAAGCTAATTAAAAAATAAATAGAGAGGCCATCTTCTTGTGCATCTTTTGGGAGAGTACTCACGTACAATTTTATCCAAGCAATCGACGCTACTTTTTGTCTCATTATAGGAGATTATTGTATTAGGTTTATATTTCAACTCCTCCCCCCGCAATGTTGTCATGTTGGTGATGCATTGAAGACAGCAGTACTAGAAATTTTTTGGGTTTCGTAACATAGGACACTAAAGTAAGATATCGTGTGAAAACAAACTGTGAAGAATACGTTGCTCTTTCGCGAACATCCAGTAAGCACTTTGGCAGGACTTTGCGAGTTTTACGGACCGTCCCCACAATTGTTAGATTCTGGGACAAAAGATCTTCTGCTAAAGTAGTGGTTATATTTCGTCCACTACGATACCAGTGGCTTGCTAAAGTTTTAGCAACTCCAGGTCCTTGATTCTTTTCTACTATTCTATTTATTTTTCTAAATACAGTTTAAAATTGCAGCAATAAAAATTTTCAGCATTACAAAAGGCCAATACTTTTATACCATATTTGCCCGGTTTGCTTGGTATGTAAAATTTGAATGAGCAACGATCCCGGAAAGCTACCAATTGCTCATTAATAGTTCCAAAAGCTGAAGGATTGTAAGATTTCCTGCAAATAGTGATCTCACGAATCGGAGCAAGTTTATATTCCTTTTTTCTCTCAGCTCTTGATCATCGAAAAAAATTCCAAGGAAAGCGAGAAATTCTGTAGTGTTTACCTCAATCCATGATTCCATCTTGACTTCATGACTTTCATTATAGATGTTTATAAAGTCTTTAGTTTTTTTGTTTGTGTATTTTATAATAATATCTAATAAATCATTAGAAAAGAATAGTCAATGATAGAATTTATATATTTATTTATATCTGTAAGACCTTTATTTTCTTGTAAGATATTGCATGTTCTGCATTTTCCTGTTTTATGTGCAACAGTATACCAAGTTCGATTATCAACATCGAACGACTGTTTATTACTCACTGTTTCGTCTTCTAATAGATCAGGTAAATATATTTGTTCTTCTTCTAACTCCTGAAATGAAAGATTGCTGTCATGTATCTCAGGCTCTTCATCCGAGGTGTCCTCATCATCTGGGAAATCACTAAATGCCTGTTCCAAAGATATTTCGGTTTCGGACTCGTCGGATAAACCCTTATTTTTAGACCACATGGCACTTTACTATTTATGATTAAAAAATAAAATAACCCTCTTACAGTAACGTTCGACAGTAAACTGAACAACAATGCAATAAATTGGAAATATACGCAACTTATCTCGTTTAGATCTGTAAAAAAGGGAGTTTTAGCATATATCTATTTATCCCAAAACCGAGTCGTCGGTGACCCATCCATCATTTTTTGAAAAAAAAATAGTTTTTTCTTAGATTTTTACCAAATAAGGCATTGTTATGATAAAATTTGACAATTCATGGACGCTCACTGAGAAAAAATTAGGGAAACAAAAGATATTTCAGGATTTTTAAGTTTCGGGTCATCGAAGACCCATATTCGGTACGGCGCACAGTGTTGCGTGGTATAGGGGTAATTGGACAAAATTAAAATAAGCTGTTAAAATAAAAAAGTAAACTTTGTATTTTATTTTTTTTTAACTCTTTTGAAGTTTTTTACTAAAATAATGTTAAAAATATAACAAGAAGAGTTTGCTCACAACTTTCCTCGCCCAAATTAGAAAAGCAATTAATAATAAAATAACTGAATTAATTTATATTTGTCTCATAACAAACAATAAAATAAAAGTATTTGCTCAAAAAACAAGCTTTCAATAATTATATGCTAAATATTACACACTACAAATTAAACAAAAGTATTTGCTTAAAAATATTGAAAATAAAACAAGTCTTCAGTGTACTAAATATTACATTACCTCTATTTTTCATAAATGACAAAAAGTTCAGAAAAATAAGTCAAAAATCTAGTCAGACTGATCATCATCACTACTTGAGGAACTAGATAGCTCTAAGCCAAAAACAGATTCTACCAGTGTGTTCTGAGAATTCTCAATAATTATATACTCTTTTATTTTATTATCATACAAAATATTTTTATTTTTTTTAGTAGATTGTCTATAAGAAGATAATTCTGGGTCAGAGGTCAGTAAAAGAGTTGAAATAATATCGATGTTGGCATTTACCCGTGAAGTTTTTCGGCTGTTACATAATCTGATTTTTCTGAATTCTTTGTGCCTTGCTTCTAAAGCATCTTCTGCAAGTTGCCCAATAGGCAATTCAAAAAAATCAATTATGTCACAGCCATGCACAAGAACTTTGTGCACCGAACTTGGCATATAGTACCAGCTATATAAATGTAAGTATAACCTACGAGTGTCATTTAGCAAAATACGAAAATTGGTTATACCGATGTTACAACCAGACGCCAAAATTCTTAAAATTAAATGAAATTTTTCAATTAGTTCTTTATCGATTCCGGTTATTTGAGAGCTTAAAACAGGATTTTGAAAAAAACGCCTGGCAGTATTGCCATCATTTGTGGAGCCATATCCTGGCTTTGGCTTATCAACTATAAGACCCATTTTGCTCTTAAAATTCTCCTGAATGGTCCTTTTTGTGTTTTCTGTAATTGCTTTATTTTCTGCGCCTTTCACTTGCCAAGTTTTAATTGGCAACCGGTATGCAATATGCAACAAACACTCAAAGAACCTGATCCAGCAATGGAGAGTTGATATGCCAAAACGATAGTTTTGGGTTACTGGAGATTTATCTAAAACCGTATCAGAGTTCATTTCTTTGGGAGTGGCTCCACAAATGATGCATTTTGAACATGAGTTTGTTTCGGACAAAATATTTGCTATACTTCCATCAAACATAGTCAAAATCATCTCGTAGGAAATACTTAAATCTTTATTTTCAATTGAAGTAGTATAAACTTTCAACTCGTTTACAGACATAACCATGGCATTTTCTTCTTGACGAACAACTTCAGGATTTTCTTTTATAAAAGCGAACTTGATGGGTCTGCAGTAAAACGTAGAATTTGTTTTTGGGTTAGACCAGATTACATTATTGCAGCTATCAACTAATTTTATTGGAACCAATGCTGTTAAAAACATATATTCATCTGTATTAGATGCCGATTCAAATTTTTGCTTATATAAACTGTGTCCCGAGCTGCCATCGAAACCCCACTTACAAATAAGTTTTAGATTGAACACTTGACAAATATTTAAATTTGAAATATTAAGGATACTGTCTGTTGTTTTTTGTAACAATTCTTGAAGACCAACTTCTGCAGATATTTCTGTTACGGTAATATTATTAGGTAAATATTTTTTTTTTGTTTGCAGTAAGGCACGGTAACTCGGGAAGCAATCAGGATGTAGCGCATTTACAACAGAACGTAAAGTGTTGTATTTTCTAACTGACAGATCAATATCATAAAAAAGAGCCAGTGCTTGCTTAGTACTCAAACATTTTTTTTCAGAAGAAAATTTTTCATTAGAAGAATCCATACAGTGTTCTGTAGCGAAACGCAATTCTTCAACGGTATAGTTTTTTAGCAAAGGCTCTACTCTCCGTTTCTTTGTTTTTAAAGAAGAGTCTTCGAATGATTTTCGAGGCCTTCCGACTAAGTTTCTTTCTTCTACATGACTAAGTGAAGGCCCTTGGTTAACTTCAGTTATATCAACAGTGATAGATCCACTTAGCCATTGGCTGTGATTTTTTTCTAACTGGCTGCGGGTTCGATGACTTTTCTGCCATAAATCCTTCATTTTTATACAAAACAAATGACTTTGGTCAATTAAATGGCTTTCTGTTTCACTGCAGATATCTTCATCAAGATTTAATATTGATTTGATTTTCAAAAAAATATTTTTTTCCTTATCATTTTGATTGCTTACCAACCATTCTTCAAATAAAACTCTTTTTGGTATAGTGTAAGCCATATCTAAAAAAATTAAGAACTAAAAAAGGGGCAGTTTGGGGCAGGAAAACAACATAGTGTAATAAAGTACACTAGTTGAGGTACTAATATACAAAAAATTGTCGAGGACATATGCGGACATTTTTTTAAAAGTTTTCTCAAAGATAGCTTAATATTAAAATATTGCTATTTTTTCATTTATTTAGTATTTAATATATTAAATAAGTGAGTATAAATCAGTACATACCTATATGTAACTAAGCACCTTTGGTCACTATAACACAATATAATATTTTCTACTTATACGCACAGAACCGGAGAAATACTTATTTTAAAGTGTGGGTATTTTATATGGCGACAAAATAAACAAATTAAATGATAAAGTTTCGGAGCTCCGTTGCGTTGTTTACACGCATTTTATAAAAAAAAAAATATTTGTGATAAGTGTCTGCAGCTATTTTGTAAATAGTACGGTACTTAATTTTATTATCGACCGACTTTTATTTTTGGACTTTTGTCCATTAGGCGCAACACTGTGCGGCGAGGGCTAATATATTAAAAACCATGAAAATGGCTGTATATATTTTTTATAGGGCTTTGGTATCCGCTCGCTTCCATCTAAAATTTCTTTACAAGTAGTATTTGTTTACATACCGTGTTTCCTTTTGCAGCCCTTGCCCATCTACCTACCTTTCTCTGGTATTTTTTTTACTGTTAAAAAAAACCGTATTATCATAAATTTGTATTAGGAAGAGTATTTATATTGGTTAGGTTAATAGTTATTATAATTCTTTGTGCTTTTTTTATTATTCTTATTTTTAAAAGGGCCTTGCTACACAGGTTTGCACCTATGCTAACGGTTTTATAATCGAGGCATGGTCCTATTTATCATAATGATTTACTTATTGTAAATTGACAATTATGTTTGTAACTTTAACGATAAATAAAATTATTTTGAATTTTAAATTTGAATAACTCCCGAAATATCACTAAAAATGGCTGCAATCAGCATATATAGCGTTTCCCAAAAAATATAGAGCAAAAAATTGCGACGAATTATTTCCTAAGATCATCTACAGAAGGATTTATAACAAATACGAAGACCAGGTGTCCGAAGACCAATTTAGTTCCATTAATGCAGTCGAAGATAGAGAAGCACTCTTTGAAGTCCCAATCCAGAGACTTACAGTCGTCAACTATATTGTATACGTATATATAATCGATTATAAAAAATTATTTAATTTTTTCGATAAATATAGAAAATAAACAAGTACAGTCCACTGGTAACTTACAAAATCATAATAATTATTTTTAGGATAAACCAGACGATTTTTAAGATATAATAACATACAGCCATGGAGCATCTTTCTTTGATTCAGCCGACTCCATTCTTGCAAAAATCTCAGTTTGTTTTTGTCATATAAGAAAATTTATAAAGAGCAAACTTGTAGATTGGGCCTTTTTCTAACGAACTTATTATAAGCTTTTTCATCGTACACCAAACTGTTTTCAAGATATCTAGACATAAAACCATGGTGCATAATTTTTTGATCCATACGTCTCATTTTTGTCACATATCTTTATTTCTGTTGGTCGTACACGAAAATCTTTAAAGAGTAAACTTGTTAATAAGACTCTTTTCTAATGAATTTGTAATAAACATTTCTAGGATAAATCAAACGATTTTCGAAATAATTTAATATATATCTGCGGAGCACCGCACTTTTCTTTGATCTGGTCGACTCAATTTTTGAAAAAATCTCAGTTTGTCTTTGTGATACAAGAAAAGTTATATTAATTTATTATAACTATTTTCATGATACATCAAACCGTTTTCAAGATATCTAGACCTAAAGCCATAGAGTATCTTTTTGTAATCTAGCCAACTCATTTATGTATGTCAAATATCTTGATTCCTGTTGGCCGTAAAAGAAAATCTATAAGGAGTAAACTTGTTTATTAGACTCTTTTCTAACGAATTTGTTATTACGATATTTAGGATAACCTAACCAATTTTCGAGATATATAGACATATAGCCACGGAGCACCTTTCTTTGATCTGGTCGACTCCGTTTTTGCAAAAAAAAAATTATAGAGAGTAAACTTATAGACTGAATCTTCTCTTAATGCATTTACTATAAGCCACTTAATCATACACCAAACGGTTTTCAAGATATTTAAATATAAAGCCATGGAACACCTTTCTTTTATTCAGTCGACTTCATTTTTGGAAAAATCTCAGTTTGCATTTATCATACGAGAAAATTTATACAGAGTAAATTTGTAGATCGGGCCTTTTTCTAACGAATTCATTATAAGCATTTTCATCATACACCAAACTGTTTTTAAGATATCCAGACAAAAAGCCATGGTGCATCTTTTTTCGATCCAGCCGATTGCTAATTAGACTTTTGTCTAACGAATCTATAATCTGTTTTCGAGATAATTTAACATATATCTGCGGAGCACCTTTCTTTGATCTGGCCGACTCCATTTTTGCAAAAATCTCAGTTTGTCTTCATCATACCAGAAAATTTCTAGAAAGCTAACTGGTAGATTGAGCCTTTTCCTAACGAATTTATTCCAAGCATTTTTATCATATAACAAACTGTTTTTAAGATATCTTGACATAAAGCCATGGAGCATCTTTTCTTGATCTAGCCGACTCCTTTTTGTCAAATATCTTGAGTCTTGTTGGTCACACAATAAAATCTTTAAAAAGTAAACTTGTTTATTGGTTCCTTTTCTAGCGAATTTGTAATAAGCATATTTAGGATAAATGAACCAATTTTCGAGATATATTGACATGTAGCTACGGAGTACCTGTCTTTGTCTCTCCAGTGGCACAATTAAACAATTCCCCTCTATTTGAAAAACAGGTCAGGCAGCAATTCTCTTCCAAATACATACTCCCAAGAACCATTAAACTCCTCTTCACCAGGACAGTACGAATTGTTGATAGAGGTTAGAGAATCACAAAACTAACCAGATATGAGTTATCCGAAAGTCTGTCTTCTATCGCTCAACGAGAAATCAATAACCCACCTTCAAAACCTAAAGAAATTAAAAAAACGAGCACTAACACACACTAGAAACTGTCAACCAATTGAAGAGCGCAATGAACTAAGATGAGCAGAGACAAAGCGTAACCATAGACGAATAGAAGCAGATAATATCCTACTATTATTACATTATTCTTAAAAACATGAGCTTCTTGTCTTAAACAGATTTATGAACTCTGGACAACCTAAATCCTACGTACCAACTAATCAATAAAGCTTGGTAATAAAACGAAAATTTATTTTTAATAATTATTATCCCAAAAGAACCCAACCAGATAGTACTTAACAGACACTGAAGCAGAAGAAATTGAAAGGGAGGGACAGATAAAGAATAAAAGATGGGACTTAAACCATGATGAAACTACGGAAAAAAATCCAAAAACAAGTCTAAGATATAATAACAGACAAAAATTACATTTTTAACGGTAATTCAATAACGATTCAATCCTTCAGACCAAACAGAAATTTATAAATATAGTTCGATTAATATATCTTTGCGTTCACGTAATCATTCTTTATATCTATCCAAGACAATCAGTATACTATTGTAGTAGCTTTAATATACGTCGAAAATTTAGAGAATAATGAACGTATGTCTTAAGTCGAAAAGAAATACGTATTCTAAAAACCATGTGTCAAACACCTTATGTTAAACAAAGAAAAATTCATTTCATGTTTCCGACATTCAATATTTGACACAGACCATTGGTGTTGTTGTTTTGTATTTTTATTTTTTGATATTTAGGCTTTTAGCAGTTTGTTTGCTTATTTGCGGTCACAATTTTATTTCTTTTTATTATTATATTTAAGCAGTTGTTTTCATAACTTTTACTAGTGTTTAAATAAGATTGAATTCTCAAGCACGTGTCCTTGTTGGGAATCTCATTGATTATTTCAAGGCTGAAAGAGATAATAATGGTTATTTCTCTAAACGCAGTCCGAGAAGTAAATAATACTATTTTTATTCAATATTTAATAATATAATTAACTGAAAAACTTTATAGAGAGTTGTTCATGCCCTGAAAATCAGTTTAAGAACTGTAATCGGCATCAAAGTATCCAAAGATCAAAATGCGATACCTTCAAGACATGGAAAAAATAGGTCTCGAAGAAAAACCAAAACCCTCGGCCTGAATGAGGATACTAAAATGGAGGTTGGGAATGTATTACATAATATGTATGCTCAAAGTAAGTTATATATTTTAAAAAATGGCAAAAATTGTATGTTGGCATTATACTTTCAGAGAAACATGTAACCATACAACGGCTTAAAGAAGAGCTATGCCAAAAAGAAATAATTGATATAAGCTATGGATCTTTACGACTCCTGCTTTGTCATTTGGGGTTTAAATGCAAGAAAGATGATAACCGAAGAGCACTAACGGAGACACCTAATATAGCTTCAATGAGAGCAGCAGTTTTCAAAAAATATATGGAAAATAAATATTTCGAATTTACACCTCAACTAGTTTTTCTCGATGAAACATGGATTTTCTCAAAGGGCAACAAAATAAAATCATGGCAAGATGATAATGTAAAGAGTATTTGTAGACCAGGTGGATTTGATGGAAAACGCTTCATTGTATTACATGGTGAACACAAAGGTGGTTTTATAAAAAATGCCAGTTTGGTTTTTGCTAGTAAATCGAAACTGATGGATTATCATGGAGAAATGAATAGTGAGAACTTTCCAAACTGGGTGAGTGAAAATTAATTAATTCCAAATTTAGAAGAACCATCTTTAATTGTAATGGATAATGCTCCATATCATTCAGTTGAGTTGGAAAAGCAACCATCATGTTCTTGGAAAAGAGGCAAAATTGTTGAGTGGCTCGAGAAGAATAAAATTCCATTTGATAAGCAGATGTTTAAAACAGAATTATTGACCTTAGCAAAGTTACACAAAAAACTGAAAAAATATAAAATAGATCAATTATTACAAGCAAATGGTTGAAGTTTAATGTAAAATAAAATTTAAACATTACTAGAAAATATTAATAACCTAATAAGTGATTTACCCAAAATGAAATGTTCTGTGTATTTTTAAAGTATGTGATTAAATATTTTACATACGATTCATTATTTCATTTTAGAATTATTAAAAAAAAACTTTCCAAAGAAATTAATATTTTTTTATTTGATTTTATACTTTTAATTACTCTGGTGATAAATATGGTATTATGAGAGCTTTATTAAATCAAATTCTGTATCTGTTTATCAGTTTTATCACTAAAAATAGAAGTAACGCATAGATTCAATGGTTGGTTATCATCAAGAAAAACCTCGCAGTACCAATTAAACCATTTATATAATCATACGAAAATATTTTATAATTTAAATGTTTTATAATTATAAATAGTTAGGAATATTCATGATTTTTATAATAAAAGCAAAGAGTAACAATATATACTATATAGTTACTCTTTAATAAAAAATTAATGCGACGAACCAACGAGCCTATTTTTGGATTTGAGGTTAGCTTAGACCATTGACAACATATCTGGTAAACAAATATCATAAACGAATAGGCAGGTATATTTAAAATCAATATAGTCGAATTCTTTAACTTTTTTAACTAGATAATGTAAAAAACAAAGCTTTTTTTAAAACTTAATTAATAGTTTATTTGAAGTAGAATCCCTCAAACCGACGACACTGAATTGACAGCTGATCGTATCGGATGAATATCGGCCATGTTTTAATGATGACGTGAATGCAAAGATTCGTTGTCGAACGATACTTTGAGGTAATAAGATGAAAATGATGGAATATACTACAAACGAATGAAGATTAAAATAAGAAAATAATACTTCCATAGAACAAGAAAAATAGTAGAGCAATTCGATCAAAGGGTGCACCAACAGGCGTTTTTTTCCTTTAAAAGCTATTATTTTATGGTGTAAGTGATCCGTAAGAACTCTTAGTAGGTTTCAAGTACCTTTAGACAAATATTTTTTATAGGGCTTGTTACATGTATATGATATCAATTTGTTATCCGATAAATTCTAATTGGATACCAACTTTTTTAAAACAATTTTATCCAAATAAAGTTTTAATCTACTGCTTTATAATAGTGCTACAAAGAATGTTAATGGGCCGATGTAATATATAGGTGTTCTTAGAAAAATAAATAGGGGTTCCTAAATGATCGCTTTTTTCTGAAAGGGATTTACCTAAATTGAGGTAATGCTTCATTTTTTCTAATTTAATATTTCAACTCCACCACATCTAAACACAGTGGGTATAAAGGTCTTGTATGTGATTTTTTAAATAATTAAAAGCCTGGGAGTTATTATAGATTCGTAATTCTGTGTAAATATCATAATCCTCATTACATTTAGTTTTTAACAACTTAAGTTATGTATTAAAAAGTCCTAAATGAATTGAATTAGTTGAACGCAACTTTTTATGGGGTATTTCTTTAAGCTATCACTTCTTTTTGCTGCACGTTACATAAAAAACCACGTTACAACTTACACTAAGAGAACTTTTCGTAGTACCAAACCATTTAATGATAAGATAAACTATAAGAAATTCATCATTTGAACTAATGATGTTACGAAAACTAGGTGTTGTTAATAGAATTGTGATAAAAAGTCAGACTTGCTTACGTAGTTGGAATTAAATTTTATATTGTTCCGTTATGAAATTAAATCCTTACGTCATCCGCATTACCAAACAATATAACTTTTTTCTGAATTTTATTAAAGCTTTACCACATCCAAAACATCCTCTAATATTACGGCTATAAACAGTCTCAAGAACTTTGTTTTTAAATGTACTTTCAAGCAAGGGCTGTCAAATATCTGTTTTTTTTCTCCACCAATGTTCTCTCAGACTTTTTTCAACATTCCATCTTGTATGAGCTATGATATCCTGAATGCTATTGGCTCTGGAGATTTCAGAAATATCCTGGCTGTGAAATTCTCTATAAAGAAATTCTCTAAAAAGCTCTATATTATGTTTATAGACCATCAATGCAGTATTGATTATGGCCTGCCAACTATGACCATAAGTTTGGTCTTGATACCCTTGATTTTAAGACCAAAACGTGTACTGTATTTTCTGCGTACGTATATTGTTAATTAAAATTCCAATAGTCTCAATTCATCTATTTTCTCTTGCCAGTTGAATGAGATATTGAAGCATAAAACCTGGGCCAATACACTTAATAGGCGCCGCCTATATTCAATTTACTTGCAATAACTTATTCCTTTATAGAAATCGGCGACAAATCTTTCAAAATCATAAAATATCCAAATTCAAATTTAAAAAGAATAAAATTTCAATTGTTCTTTAACACAAATTTACGGTGACAAATTTAATAAATTCCAAGCTTAGCTGCGTATATACACATTTTCGAGAAGAAATTCCATTGTAACTGTGCAAAAGCGCGCTATGGCAGCGGCCGGCTCGTCGTCTAGATTGTCATGTATTTTTCATACGATTTATTGGATTTTCCATCGCGGATTTCCATCGAGTTAGAATAAACTGTGACGGTTAGGTAAACTTACAATCATTGTTGGCGGAATTGCTCTTGAGGCGACCGACCGATTGAAAAGCGGGCGCTCGAACTCGAATTTTATACTTTCGAAAGTCGGAGCTGCTGCCTTTTATAGTTCGGTTATTGGTGTAATATAATTTGATTGAAAAAATAACATAATCGAGATTCTATCTTGATATCCAAATAAAATTTCGATTTTTACTTGTGGTGCAAAAAAAAAATCAGTTTAAAATAATAAAACCTCAAAAATAAAAATGTCAACAATTGCGTCAACAATTGCCTACTTCCTAAATTTTATCTTTGATTTTTAATTTACGATAATGTTATCCTTTTATTCACCGGCGATTTTCTCAAAAACTAATAGTCGTATGAAAAAAATGCAAGAGGCCAAAAATTTAAATTTTTGTATGGTCTAGTTTTTGGTGTAGCTTAATTTAAAAAGAAAATATATGTACACATAAAATTTTGGCCGTCAAAAGTGTGGACCCCTCAATTTACCCCTTAAAATTAGTTTTACGCCTTTTTTAAGATAAAGAGTAAATAGACCGCCTAAAATAACGGGGGTATTCCAAATTTCGTTAAATTTGATGCAAAACTGTAGACACAGTTTAAAAAAATCGATTTTTTTTTACACTTCTTTCGATGGTCGTAGCTTGAAGGGGGGTGCATTTTAGGACCCATGTTTATAGGAAAAAAGTCTTATTTTGACCTCAGGAATACGCCCTTAAAATATATGTAGTGAATTTTGAAATACTCTGTATAAGCCCATATTGTCTTTTTAAAAAGATGTTTATATATAGGTAATCAGAAAACCTCTTATTTGTTAGGGGGGATTTATTGTATCGGTTGTGATTAATAAAAAAACTAATATTTAATTTCGGACTTATACTAATTTAAGACTCGAGCCGCGTGATTGAGTTTTTCTGAAAAATCCAAAAAATATTAAAAATAAATAAAATCTTGATATTGTCAAACGAAGATAATTCATTAAAAAACATTTTAAATTTTATTTTATTAATATAAAAATCAAGAAGAGGTAACCAAAAGCAGTGCGGAAAAGCTTTGTGAAATGTTTGCTCCAAGAATAATAATAATGTAAGTACAACATTTTATCATATCGAAGAAGATCACAATTATTGTCACTTTATTAAGTTACGTAACATTACTTTCACTTTAATTATAGAATTCCAAAAAATTCAACTACAACCCAAAATCCCATGTCCATTAGAAATGCAAAAACATTTGACGAAACAATATTATACCCAATCCCCGACCCAGGCAATGACCCCGAACCGAGCGTCGAACCAAACGCCATGTCAAGGTTCCGGCTAGATATAAAAAATAGTGCTAGCCTTTTATCACTGTCCCCTGGTAAAAAAGTAGATGCTAGTATAGAACGCATCGAAATAGAATAATTACTTATTATTTTACGCAAGCTTGCATATAGTTAGTATATACTGGGGCCCCTCTGAAGATGATACATTTCACCATGTTATTTAAGCCTTAATTGTAGTCATGACAATCTAAACAATTTAAGGATAAATATCATAGTAATTTGCAAATCACATCAGAAAACGTATAAATAATTTTGATTTACGCGCGTATATACATATTCGAAATGAAATTTATTGAAATAATAATATATTAAAATGAGATGATAATGGGGAAATATTATAAATATATCGCCGGTAGGCGAGGGACAGCGAGCCTAAGGCACATAAATATTTAAGTAGAAGCTAAAAAGAAAACATATTATTAAAAATAATGTAAAAGAAAGGGTCTAATTAATAATCTATAAAAGTTAAAAAGACATACATAAATAAAAGTTATTTAGAAGAGAGGGGATAAACAATTAATGAATAAAAAATATATTTTTTTTGGGTTTTCTATAAATAAAACACTTTGTTATCTAAACTCGAAATACAAGAAACTTCAAAAGATCTGAGACAAAGGAAAATTAATAAAATTTGATTATGAGTCAAATTATCCTAAAATATATAATACAAAAACTGCGAGGAAGTCAACAATTTCTCAAGATATGATATAAAGATTTAACATGAAATCAAAATGATTAAATATAAAACCATTAAGCACCATATAATAGCACATACTTACACTTTGTTCTTTCTTTACATATAAACATACCATGAGATGCCACACGTACAAATTCGACCTGAACAGAAAATAAGGGTACGCTCCTACCAGAACCACAGAAAGTAGCCGATGGAACCAGAACCAGAGCCAAACAGGAACACCCCACATCCGCGCACTGCCTTGTTGTCAGTCCTGACCATCCCAATCGCAGACAGGGTGATGCCAGAGCCATGGCCATCCCAGGACAAGCTAAGTTACCACTGCGCCAATGGTCAAAGTCCAAACTTGCCCGAACTCACGACGCTACCAGCAGCGGGTTGAAGTGTTCAACCTATGATCTCCAGTAGGGGATGCCAACATTACGAATCATGGATTCAGCTGAAGATACGGCAGGGGCCATCCATAAAACACAGTAAGCTTATGGGATAGCTCACTGGAAATGGTCAAGAAGGGACAAAACAAAAACCAAAAGTTTTGTCACGCCACAGCAGTTGCAATGAAGGAGTCTCTGTCTACAGGTTCCAGGAAACCGACGGCGTTGAAGGACTGGTACAAAACAAGGGAGAAGTCAGGCATACAAGGGGGTGTCATGTGATGTCGCAAGGGTTGCCAACGGACGAATGGAGGCGTCAAACCCGTAGGCGTTCCAGAAGAGGAGTCAGACATACATGGGTGAAGGTGTCCTAGGACGACACATGGAGGCGTCAAACCTGTAGGCGTCCCAGACGAGGGGCAGGCGACAACGCTATGAACGTCGCCACCTTACCCGGCGACCGGACCCGGATGCTGAAGACATTTTGTGTTCAGAGACTACGTAGTATTAAAAAATGTGGACATCAAAAGCGATAGTTACATTAATTGTAGTTAAAATTTAATGAATAACAAGGGTTCAGCTCTAATTAATTATACGTTATTTAGGTACATCGTTGTTCTGATCTTACTAATTGTAAATTTTTTTTTCTTCTGGGTCTTCTTCGATCATGATTTCGATTGTTAACAATAAAGCTGGAGGCCAGCTTTTCTATGCCCGGGGGATATGTCAAACGAAGATAATTCATTAAAAAACATTTTAAATTTTATTTTATTAATATAAAAATCAAGAAGAGGTAACCGAAAGCAGTGCGGAAAAGCTTTGTGAAATGTTTGCTCCAAGAATAATAATAATGTAAGTACAACATTTTATCATATCGAAGAAGATCACAATTATTGTCACTTTATTAAGTTACGTAACATTACTTTCACTTTAATTATAGAATTCGCTACATATTCCCATGTACTTAAATTATTAATCCTGTTATGTCGATCTTAGTTTATCTCTTGTCAAATTAGCTCTTTTATTTGGGTAACTCTACTTAAATCGTTATAATTATATTTTGCTGTCAATACAAGGTATTTAGTAAACTATATTTTGTTTCAATGCTAAAGCGTACCTTAAGGTCCCAGTTACATACAATGTATGTAACCGTCACACGGCCTTGTCCTAGACCGGGCCAACCCCCGGTGTGACAATATAGCATAATTTTAATTAAGCTTTATAGCGACCATGTACCATTTTAAATGGGTATTTTATAATAAAAACCAAATGCGAAGCCAATTAACCAAAGAGCGCTACGTTATTTCAAAAACAGCAAACAAATATTTTGCTACATAATTACAATCATTTAAACACGTTACATTGTAAAGTGGAAACGCACATTAAAATTTAATTTTAAATTATTTATACGCCGTTTGAATACTGAATAAAATGTTTAATGTCCAGTTATAAATATTAAAATATATTATTATAAATTAATATACTTTGAACAAAATCATATTTTATATGTATAAATTTTTATTAATTTATTTCTATAAAACGATATAAATATTATATGAATAATATATAACCTGTTCTTTTATTAGTGATTTCTTTAAAAGGTAAAATATGTTAAGTTTACTCATAGATAAAGATATTTACTATATTTTTTTAAAGGGTTGTCAGTATTTACAATAATATATAAAATTTGACAAAAATAACTTTAATTAATTAATTTTTATGGATGTTTGAAAATTAGTTATGGGTTGAATATGAGTTTTATACAAAACCAAAATAAAAGTCTCAAAATATTTGTATGTCTCGAAGGTTACATGTTTCGCTTAAAATGAAGCATCATCAGACTTACAACAAACGGAAAAACTACAATAAAAACATGGCATAGAGATTTAACATTTTTTTTTGTTAAATCTCTGTGCCATGTTATTGTTTTTTATTATAAAATATGTTTGTATTCTCCGATTTTAAATTTTATTTGTCAGTACAAATCAGGTCATCTCGTGAGAGATATTACTAGTGTAAAAGGTAATTTTAACTACTTTTTAACTTTGATTTTGTTTTTGTGTAGGGCTTTTATTGTAATTACGTGTCTTTTTCTGTTTATTGTAGGTCTGATGATGCTTTATTTTAAGCGAAACATGTAATCTTCGAAACATAAAAATATTTTGAGACCGTCACTTAGTGTTTTTATTTTGTCTCTAGTTACATAGGTCTCTTTGAGATAATAAGCGAGTTCTTTTAATAATAAAATAGGTTATTATGCTAAAACTATTTTTTGAGGTTCTCAGTATTATTTCTTTCTTTTTTTGAAAAAATTATTTTATTTATTTTTCCTGTGTGTCTTTATTTAATTTTTTTCTTTTTCTGGTAAGAATTGTCATATTCACCTAAAGCTTATGCACTTAAGCTTACACACTTATTATATAAAACGCTATTCCCTGGTTTTCCTAGGTATCACATTTGAAATAAAATCTTGTTGACATTTATTAAGGACGAATATTTTATGTTCATTTATAAGTATTAATTATACAGGGTCCTGCAACAGTGCGTCGGTCTTCCATAAAGCCTAAAAAATTAGGTTAAAAATTTCCAACCTCTTAAACAAATGTTGGGACCTGATAGCGCATATCTGGAAAATATTTTGAAGTATACAGGGTGCTTCAAAAAAGTAGGGCGATATAAGCAGCATTTTTTTAAAATGGAATGCCATTCTTTTTATTTTATTTTTAAGACCGCCTTAGGCTACCTAGTATACGCGCTAAATATGGCTGCTTTGTCATGCGCAGTTTGACTGCAATAATTTTTTTATAAAAAAAATTTAAAAATCATTACATCATTTATTTCATCTTGATACTAGAAATGTTAATTCAATGTCAATATTGGACTTAATTGGGATTCTAGAAAAATGGAGAATTACTTTGACCTAAATTGTATCCTTCTGTCATATACAGGGTGTTTGTAGTTAGCAATCATATTTTACGAATTTCAAAGCTCCATTTCTCGCTTTTTATTAAATGGAACACCCTGTATATTTTTTATCCATTTAATGAAGATTTAATACATGAAATTTTTTATTATGTAAACATATTAGCTATCTTTAGTCGTTTTTAAAATATTCACGATAATAAAATGTTTAAATAAGAACCAGGAAATCTGCTTTCTTAGCAAAATAGGTATTTTAATAAAATATTTCACCTGTTTCTCAAAATAAATTTTTGACATTTTGGTGAGAATATCATTTTTGTATGTGTATTATCAGCGTAAGTATTTAGTTATTTGAGTTATCGTAACTTTGTTTGTAAAAGAAATTTGGAGTTTTGTTTCAGAAATCTAATCTGAACGAAAATTGCATACTTATAAAATGCATTTTAGCAAAGACGAACTTGTTGACATTTGTATTGGGGTAATCTGAAAAGAATTGCCTCTTAGCCTCTCGAATGTATGGGGCGCGCTATTCTGATAGAAGATGTCCAGAAGCAAAATCTTTTTAGTAACCTTCTAGCAAGATATGGGGAGACAGGGAGTGTTTGTTACCCCAAGCAAGATAGAATGAAGCCTGTTACTAATCAGGAGCAAGAGTTAGATGTGTTATTAACGGTAACCGAAGATCCTTACCTAAGTCAATCAAATATCTGAGCAGCAATTGGAATAAGTGAAAGATCAGTGCAACGAATTTTAAAAAGAAATCCACATCCATGAACATCAAGCACTTTTTGATAGGGATATACAAAACCGACCTAAATTTTGTACTTGGAGCAGAAATAAATTACAAAACGACCCCCCGTTTTTTAATAATGTCCTATTTACAGATGAGGCAACATTTCATAAAAACGGATCAGTAAATAGACATAACTTTCATTATTATTCATCTGAAAACCCCCATTTTATGCGGCAGATCGGCTACCAGCATAGGTGGTCATTAAATGTGTGGGGTGGAATTATTGGAAGCACCATTATCGGTCCCTATTTTTTTAATGGTCATCTCAATGGAGAAATGTACCTTCAATTTTTACAAAATGAACTGCCTAGACTACTTGCAAATGTTCCATTAATTACTAGAAACCGAATGTGGTTTCAACAGGACGAAGCTCCTCCACATTTTTCTCGAAATGTCACTGAATATTTAAATGTAACCTTTGAAGAAAAATGGATTGGAAGGAACGGACCTATTAATTGGCCAGCCAGATCACCTGACCTAACAAAATTAAATTTTTTTATGGGATTTTGTAAAAGAAATTGTTTATAGTAGAACGGCACTACCTACAACGGCAGTAGATATGGAGCAAAGAATACCGGATGCATTTGCTCAAGTAACTCCACAAATGCTACATGAAGTAGAAAGAAGTTTTCAGGAACGTATTAATGTATGTTTTGAATAAAACGAAGGACATATTGAACACTTAATGTAATAATAATAAAATGATAAATATTTTTAATATGCTTGTTTAATTATTATCGTGAATATTTTAGAAAGGACTAAAGATATCATTCATGTATTAAATCTTCATTAAATGAATAAAAAAATATACAGGGTGTTCCATTTTAAAAAAAACGAGAAATGTAGCTTTGAAATTCGTAAAATATAATTGCTAACTACGAACACCCTGTATATGACAGAAAGAAACAATTTAAGTTAAAGTAATTCTCCATTCTTCTAGAATCCCAATTAAGTCCAATATTGACATTGAATTAACATTTCTAGTATCAAGATGAAATTAAATGATGTAATGATTTTTAGATTTTTTTTATAAAAAAAATTATTGCAGTCAAACTGCGCATGACAAAGCATCCATATTTAGCGCGTATACTAGGTAGCCTAAGGCGGTCTTAAAAATAAAATAAAAAGAATGGTATTCCATTTTAAAAAAATGCTGCTTATATCACCCTACTTTTTTGAAGCACCCTGTATACTTCAATATATTTTCCAGATATGCGCTATCAGGTCCCAACATTTGTTTAAGAGGTTAGAAATTTTTAACCTAATTTTTTCAGACTTTATGGGAGACCGACGCACTGTTGCAGGACCCTGTATATGTATAATTAAAAATTGTGAGCTTTTAAAGAATAACTCAAATATATATATATAAATAATTCCAAATTATTATTTATTGACAGTACTAAAAACTTGGGGGTTATTATCGATTCAACTAAGATTTCAAGAAAATTTAAGAAAACTTATACAAAAATCAGTTTTTTCTTTAAAATTTTATACACTAATAGGCACATATTAAGTAAATCCCTTAACAAAAGCTTATGTGAAACTCTCGTGTTATCTAATTTTACATACTGTCATTACGTTTATGGTTTTTCTTTGGATTTGGAGAGCAAGAATCGCATACAGAATGTGCAGAATCTTGCTTGAGGTTTATCTCTGGTTTGCGCAAATTTAATCATATTTTACACTTATATAAGGACCTTGGGTGCTTAAAGATGAATAATCGTAGAATTTTGCACTTTTCTTGTTTCCTATTAAAGATGCTAAATAATCCGTCTTCTCCCAATTCAATAAAAAAGCGTTTAGTATTTCGAAATACCATTCATAGTGTTGATATTTAATTAGAAATGTAAACTATGGCGCTGTATACTACTGCAATCTTCCGGCGATCCTTTTTATACAGGGTGTTTTTTATATAATGCGACAAAATTCAGGAACGTGTTCTTTGGATAAAAATTCGCAAAAAAGTTCCTATAAACATAGGTCCTAAACCTTTTAGATTTTGAGCTACAGGGTGGTAAAGCTTAAAAAAAATATATTTTTTTTTGATAACTTAAATACGCCTGTAGATATTTGTCCAAAAATTGGTATGCAAGGTCTGTGTATCCAGAGCTATTTACCAACATACTTTTAACATTTTTATGTTCTCCAGTGGCGTGTGTGCGGGTTTTCCGCTGAATACTTTTATAAAGAAAAATGGTACGCCACTGGTTTTTCTCATATTAAAAAACATTTTTAAATTTCCCGTTTTATTTGCAACATTTTTGATTCCTTGGACTTTGTCCGTTAGATGCATGGTTTTCGCACAAAAAATTAAAAACCTTGGACATGTTGCTCAGATTTGATTAAACTTTCTTTATTCTAGTAATTATTCGTTTTTTTTTTAGTTTATTGCAATTTTAATAATAAATAATAACATTTTTATTAATTAATTTAGTACAAAAGCCAGCCCAATTTAATAAAAATGTAATTGAGGATTTAAACATTTACTTCTACAATCTTTAATTTAAAATACAAGTTTTTAAGTGATAAAAAAATATTTCATTTTTTATTATTTATTAAAGTAATATTATTATTTTTACAAAAGTTGTGAAGCAATACAATTCAATACCGGAATGTTATCTTACTTTAAGCCCTAAAATTTTAAAGAGGAGGTACAAGACTTACTTATTTAATCAAAGTAACAAAATTTAATAATAAAATTAATATTTCTTTAACATTAAGATTACTGGAATAATATATTTAAGTTTAGCTAATAGATATATATAAAATATTATTATAGTGTTTATGTCTGGTTCAGTTGAGTAGCTTTAAGCTAAACTTGTTGTTGCCAGACTTAAACTGCATTAAAACAGAAATGAGGTATTGTACGAGCATTTATTCATTATGTAGACTTTTGTTTTAATAAAAGTCATTATTCATTTATTTATAATAATAAATTACTACCTTTACACCTTTTTATTTTCAAAGTGTATACGTTAAAAATGACGATAATTATTTAGTCATATTTATTTTGTTAAGGCCCTAACACTTTTTTTTTTAATTAACTGTAACATAAAGAATCGAAACTTAAGCGAATTAAATAACGAAGCCTAAATAGTAGAAAAATAACATCAAACAACACAAAAATATGTTTATTATATTTTTTCCAATTCTCCATCCTTTTCAATACACACGCATCCGCATCCCTTATCATATCAGACACAATATCCATTGTCCATTAGCTTCATCCTGTTGGATCTCTACCATAAATGATGCGGCTGATGATAAAGGCAAGCCGGCCGAAGGCCGATGTTATTTGAAATAATATGAAGATAATCACAAAGGAGACCGAAGTGATAAATTGCTTTTATTCGAGACACAATCCATTAGTTTTCCAGGTGGTGGATATGAGCCGAGAAAAAGGCTTTTTGCTGCGGAGGGATCCTTGTTTTCTTTATGTCTTTTTGGGGCGTACATTATTTGATAATTGCTTAGGATATTGGGTAAGAATTTATCGTATAGGAGATTCAGCATAAGAATCTAAAGCATGAGATATATAACACGTTTTTTATATCACAAAAGGTTAATTACGATGAAAGATTAAACGTATATAATATTAATCTAATCAAATTCTAAATTTGTAGGGGTAATATCTGTTTTTACGTAAAATAAACTGAGCTGTAGATTTGGCCACTCCTACATTATTTTCAATTTGCCTGGTTGATATCTCGGGGTTTTCAATAACTGCTTGTAAAACATTATTTTGAGTTTCTTTAAGAGATTCCTTTTTAGCTATAGTGCTCTTTTTGTTTATACCATTCTGTAGCATTCCAACAGCTCCTAACTGTCTTATCAAGATATTGACTATGTTGCATGCATAATGCAATTTTTTCTCAAAATATTGGTAATCATGTACATACTCTGCAAAATGTATAAAAAATAATAAAGTGTTACTTTTTCATTCTCGTAGCGTCCAAAGCAAAACTTCCTTTCTAAATTTCCTGAGACTAGAAAAAAATACTTAAGGAAAAAGTTTCCAAGGCCCCCCTCATTTTAAGCCATTTTATGGGGTGCTATTTATTTCTCAAAATAATTTATCAACTGGATCGTCCCCTCGATTGTCCCTTCAAGAGCCTATAGAAGGGCGAATTTATTCGCAAGATCCACCTCGAGGGTGCAAAACACCTGTATGCCATTTTTTAGCTTGTCAACGTGGATTTTCAATTTAAAGCGGTATGTCCTTTAGTATTTTATTGGTAATTATACAATTGGTTTTAAACTTTTAAAAGAACACTTACAATATGAGCCGCTCAGAGGAAAAGTGGTAAATGTCAGTATTTTTTAATTTTTGAGTTTTACCATTAATTATGTTTCTACCGGTCTAATATATTCAGTCGAAAACTGGTTTAAGTCAAAATTTTAACTTAGCTAAGATAAGAGCTTCCTAACGTTATTCTTCTGAACATAATAGATTCGTTCGCTGGAATAGTGGTCTAAGTCAAGACACCACGTTATTCCCATGTCGCGCCAGGTCCTAATAAACTCGCTTTTTCTTGTTTAGTCAGGTTTTTTTAGTGTTATGGTACGTAATGTGTAGATCAGTTACTGTAGCTAAGAAAAAAGATATGATAGAACTTCTTCAGTGGATTCCCCCGATTCAGCATCAGTTCTTCCTGGAGTTACTGTCAAAAGAAGATGCTGTTGACAGTGGTCCATTATCCGATTCTGATGAAGATTAATTTGTTTAATAACTTGTTCTTACTCTCCTTACTGTAAGTTTAGTATATAAGATAAGTAGTAGTAATGTTTTGCTCTTCAAGCTCTATATTTTTTGAACACTTTTATCAGTAATAGATATCATAGTAAACATACTACAGCTATTATTTTTCTTTGGTTCATCAGTTTTGTGAAATTTGGTTAACTTTTACGAGGAAAAGTGATATAACTCTCCAAGTTATACCACTTTTCCGCTTTTTTTGAAAAAAACTTACTGGAAGAATGACATTGGGCGGCAAAAATGTAATTAATGGGCGCAATCAGTAAAAATGTTTACCATATGAAATTTTAGTACAGGGTTATTATAAATATGTACAAAAAAGTAAAGAATATGTTACTGTGATTTTTTAATTCATCCAGATGCAAAATATCAATTTTCTAAATTTCTACTTTAAGGGAGTTAGACCACTTTTCCGCTGAACGGCTCATATATGGTTCTCTAAGAAAATATATTAACTAAATATAATGCTTTTTACGCGGTTTGCTATTTTAATTTTTAAACTGCTTTAAAAGGAAATACTACTTTTAAAGGTGAACTGTAGATTATAATCCTTAGAAAGAATTATTCATTAAATATGTTTCATGACTTCCATTACTATCGATCAAGACTTTTCACATTTAGGATGCTTAAATCTTAACTTGCTAACCAATTTCATTTCCGTATATCTTAATCCAATAATAGAACATCAGATTAGATTAGATTTGTGAATTTGGCAGTATCTCGATATAAGAGGATTTATTTTGGGTCATCAAACTGTGTTTAGGTCTGTTTGTCTAAGTCCAGATTCCTATTGACTTAAAAGACATAATAACCACTCCTTTATAATTCTATTTCGTTCTGGGTTTTTGTCCCATATGAAGCCAATTTTTAATACGATATATTGCTTCGCAATTGATGCTTAATGACATAAAGATAAAATGACATAATATAGCAAAAATAAATGTACTTTTTGTAGAGAGTCACTTCTGAAGCGTCACAGGTACGACTTTACTTTATTTGAAATTAAAATATAAAAGATAAAGGCTAACGTATCATTATCTTTTAAATGAATGCCAAAAATCAATCTGAGCAACTAAGAAACTTTAAAGATTAATGTAATAAAGAATTAACGAATGATTTTTTTTTAATTTAAGATCTAAAATTGGCCTTGCTCAGACTGGAATCTGCTGGAAAATACTCCCAGACCTGGCCCATATAAATACTAAACTTAGGGTTTTATTTTTTGTAATAATCCACCATAGATGGTGACTTTGTATTTCATAGTACAGGCAACTAGAGATTCTTACTTGTTGTGGTTTCTTTGGGATATCTATGCGATATTTAGTTTATCTTCGTTTAATATTCTCACTTATCTATTACGAACAACTACTATGCATTTTCCCTATTCTAAATTTAGTTACCGTGTGTTGTTATTTATACATTTCAATAACTTAAAACTAATTATAAATCCAATTATTTTTCTTTATATATTACATATAAGAGAAAACACTATAAAAGTAACGTAAGAATAGTATCCATTTAAGTTATGCAGAATTATTTCAAAATATTTCTTAGTAATGGATTTTTTTTATATTTTCAAGTGATAAATCTTAGGACTGAAAATTAAATAATAGTTTATACCTTATGAAAAAAACTATTATAAATGCAATAGACTCTGACCTTTGACGTCTAATTGTATTATGTTTTGAACTGTACTACCACTAATAAATTAATGCCATCAGCATAGTTTATTTTCTATTGTTCGCACGCAAACGTAAACCTATTCAAAAAAAGTAACATTTATTTTGAAAACTTTATGAAAACTTTTATGTAATTCCGTTAGAAAAATTGAAGCCATATCAAGAAAACAAAAAATCTTGAATTTGTCTACCACTTTAGCTTTTGATGCAAAAATAAAAGATACAGGCTGTCAAATGCCTTTAATAGGTCTAGACAAGATCCCACTACCATTTTACCTTTTAACTAGCTACAAAATCATTGATGACGATCATTGATTTTTCTTTAGAAAATTATTGCCGAATTGCTCCATAGCCTAAGCCTTTATTTTTCTTAATACTCTTCATACTACTTCTTCATATACTCTTATATCGGACATTGGATAAAATTATAAAATAATGTAGGAATCGGCTCCATTTAAGTTGTGCAGAATTATTTCAATTTTCACGCACTGTTGCGGGTCTTAAAGACAGCTTTTTATTAAATCTTGGCAAACTCTCCTTAACTATATATCTGTAGTGGTTAAACTTATGTAAAAAAATATTAAATTTTTATTGTGACTTGTTATTCTATCAGTTATGCAAGCTTCTAGTAATTTAGCTATGTTGTTACGCACAGACTCAAATATGTTTGTTTTCATTTATATACATATAAGTATTACCACTGACTTTTTCAACTCAAATGGCTTTTAACATAAGAACACCAGCTAATAAAAAAAAACTAAAATAAACTAATAAAAAACTTTTACAAATGATATTGATTCTGACAATCTAACATCCAACTAATATAAAATAGATGTTTTCGAATAAAAATTATTTTTTAATCCCTGCTATACCTCAAATCTTACTTAAAATCTAAGAACTGTTAAAAGTTTGCGTGACATAAGATAAACTATGTTTTACTGTTATTGTTGGCAAAACCATTTTCTTACATCCTTAGCACATAGCAAATTTCGTTTAAATTACTCATAAGTAATTTATGCTAATTTAAGAAGCACCTAATGCATACCTTAAAATAAAAATAATTTCAGTAATTCTTTAAACGTTTCTACATCAACATTAAATAACACCAAAGCAATTAGGTGAAAAACGTATCCATATAAGTTATGCATAGCTTATATGGATATAAGCTATGCATAATTACATATACATTATAATAGCATAATTAAATATACATTAAAAAAGCAATTTTTAATTTGTTTCCTAATATGAAGCCTGTAACACAAGTAATAATTTCTATTGTATAAAGTAATTCTTACACAGAGTATATTAACTCTGTTGTCATTGTAGTGCATATTTATTCTGACCATCTAGCGTCTAGCTTTTCTGAAATCTTTATTTTTTATTAAAAATACATTTCAAACTCAACTGCAACACCTCGCATAATATGATTCCAAATGTAAGAATTGCTTTAAAGTTTGCATAATATAAGATTAATTGTGTTTTATTTTAAACAAGTACAGAACCATTCCTTATCATGCTCAGTATGTAGCAACCACCGTAATTCTTTCAATTACTTGAAAATATTATTGAATTTATTGAATAATCAAGTATTTAAATAAAAAATAAGTACCCTAATTACACAAATTGTTAGAGCAGAGAATCCGATTTGCAAAATCCTTACATAAGTAAGATAATGATAACACTTTATCGATTTAGTTCGCGTTATTATCACGTAATCATCTCAATGGCAACAGTGTAATTCCAGGACATAGTAACGTTAATTATGATAAATTATATAAAGTCAGGCGTTAGAATCTCCAAAAGCCAAGTATGAAAATTGTCTATAGTTGTACGAGTATATTGTTAATGAATCCAATCCAATCAATAATTAAATTAATAAGTCGTATTTCTATAAAACATAAGGTAGTATATGTTAAAAGAACCGTAAAGCGGATATATAAGATGTGGACCTTACCTCATTCAGCGGGTTATAATTTTCTATTATTTTGAAATATATACGGGCAAATCAGAGAATTAAGCTGAACACAATTTGAGCATTAAAGTATATAAAGCTAAGATTTCTGCGCTCATTTATGCAAAGGTTTAAAGTGTCTAAAAAAACTTACTTTAATCGCTTAAGAGAGATAGAAATTGATTTCGGCTAGTAAGAATGAGAAAAATCTTCAACTGCTTGTAAAAAAGTTGTAAAATTAAGATAAATCCAACAAAACTGTATACAGACAGATTAAGGTGTAAAGAACCCGAGGCAACATGATTTAAGAAAATATTCCCGGACAATCTCATTCGAGTAAACGAAGTCTTAACCCATTTTTCTTGGCGTGCAGCACGCTCCTATTAGCCGTAATTGGATTCCGCTAATTCGGTTGCTTTGGACCCTTATTGCTCTAAAATTAGTATCTTTTACTCGCGGTTTTATTTAGAGAAAAACCAAAATTTTCTGGAGGTAAATAAGGATTTACGCTAAAAATACACAAAATTGTTTTTCGGTTTTAAGTCTCTTGGTAAATACATAATCGAAAACAAAAACAACAGATTTGTATTCACCCTACATTTACCCTATTTAGTATTTCAGTTTGGTATATCTCAACTGTTGCTTTAATTTACGTCAGCATTCAACCCAAGGCTCTTAAGGAAATCCCAATCCCTGAATATTTTTAACTTTGCGCGTGTTATTGGTAAACAGGAAGATCGAACCGCCCGTCCCGTCGAAACAAATTTAATTTATCAGAACGGCAGCGGAAAAACGCGAAAATCCGTAAGCAAGAGATTAGCATGAAAATCACACTTTAGACATCCATATCCACGATCGAACTCAGCCAGTTTTCGAGAAAACTTTTCCCATTTGTTCGCCGAAGAGATCCTGGCCGTTTGAAAATAAGTTTCCTTGGATTAGGTTCATCTTATTTTAAATCTGAAATAGTCTTTTTAATTTTATGATATTACGTTTTTTTTCTTTCTTAAAAGCTCATGTAACACCTTTTATCTTTTTACACATCTTACTGTTAATATTTTATTGTCAGAAATGCTGAATTTACACCCTTGTTCCAGAACGGGCAAATTGCGTGACTTAAGTTAATATTTGTCTACGCAATGCCGGGCGGAAACGGTAAGATGCATGTAATTTTCCCCGTTCTTCCGATTACGCTTTTGCTCTTGACGCCCTGTAGTTTTATAGAAAAATTTAAGATAAAAATTTATTTCTGATTTCAATGGTTAGAAAGGTTTATATAAATAAAACAAAGTTCAAAGGACACAACCAACTAATTGACTGAGTCTGGTATTAAAAATTTATTTTATTAATATTTTCAATTTATAAAAAAAGTTAAATTTACATATAAAATATAAATGAAACCAAAAAGATTAAAGTAAAGTAAAAGTTTTATTGGCATACATTTCAGAAGACTTCAGGACTAAAGACAATGCTTCAGAGACGACAAGAATCTTCCAATAGACTGATCAACTTCTTCTAAAAAAAAGCTTAGACACATTCAAATCCTAATACTTAATATAAATTTAAATAATTCAAAATAATAATAATAATAATAATAAATCGTCTTTTATTAGATACCACAAAATACATAAGTAAGTAGTATAAAACATTAATTTAATATTTTAATGGTATAGGTGCAAGCAGTGGCGAAGTCTAGCTGCAGTAGCTATTCATACTTAACCACTGAAGCACCATAGATGGCTTATTTACTAATACACTATTAACAAAAGAAAATTAAGATTTACACTTAAAAGAGATAAAACAAAAATAAAATAGTGTTTGGCTAGCAAAATTAAAGTAATGACCTAAAAGTACCCAAAATAATTAAAAAAAACTAATAATGTCTAAATATTACAAGTTTTAGACAAAAGATAATATTATAATTTTTAAAAAACACATAAAAAATTTAACAGAATAATAATTTAATAACTGATGCACTCACCTTTCATAATTCCCGGTTTATAAAAAAAACTTTAAAAGTTTTTTTTAAACTTGGTATATGTTAAAGATCTTAACCTGTCAGAAATCCTATTATATAACTTAATACTGTTAATATAAAGCTTCGTTTAAATAAGGCCGTCCGATGATGAGGAATAGTAAATGAACTTGAAATACGTAGGACTCATAAATATACGAAAGTTCTTAAAATACATTTATCTTTTAAATAATAAAAGGCATTGGGGCATGTCATTAATTTGTGAAGAAAGGTACCCACATGAAGAACTCTACGATCTTCCATCCTTAACCATCCCAACTCCTCAATTTTGGCACTAATACGATCATACTTTCTTAAGCCAAATATAAGTCTAGCGCAAGTATTTTGAACTTTCTGGATTCTATACTTTGTGTTGATATCCAAGCATGGTCCATAGATAAAATCGCAGTAATTAAAATTTGACAACACTAGTGATTCACATAGATTCTTTCGAAGTTGTTGGCTTAAGATATGTCTGCTGAAATATAAAAGTTTTAACGAAAGGCAGGCCGTTTGTGTAATCTTAGAAACATGCATCTTAAATCTTATATCAGTGTCCACCCACATACCCAAATTCCTTGCAGTTTTAATAAAAGGAATTACTACACCATTAATATTTACATCTTAATGTCATCTTAATTCTCGTTTTAGGGCCAAATATTAGTAATAAAGATTTCGAGGCATTCAATTTTAAATTATGTTGTGCTGAGAGTTCACTTACAATTTTTAGATCTTCATTAATTAATGTATTTGCCAATAAAACATCAGCAGAATTAAAATTAAAATAAAGTTGTGTATCGTCAGCATAGGCTTGGCGTTTACAATGTTTTATTGACTGCAAAATACTAGAAGTATATACCAAAAACAGTAAAGGACCCAACACGCTACCCTGAGGAACACCAGATAAAATGGAGATAGAATCAGACACCCTATCATTGCACGAGACACACTGAAACCTGTCTTTTAGGTAGGAAGATATTAAATTAATTAGCGAATAATGAAAGGCGTAATATTTTAATTAAGCTATTAATAATTTATGATCAATGGTGTCAAACGCTTTTGAAAAGTCTAAAAGAGCTAAAATAACGTTATCAACTTTATCATAGGCCTCAATTGTATCACTGATTACTGTAGCTAAAGCAGTCGCCGTTGAATAGTTTTTTCTAAACCCACACTGATAGTTTGGAATTATATATTTTTTTGGACTATTCTAAGGTTGGAAAAGTCCTTAGGGTCGGATGTCTTTACTTTTTACTTTAAATGATTAAGAAATTTGTTTTTTTAATTTTAATTAAAATAGGATAATGAAATTGGTGCTGCTTAGGCTTTTTGGCTGCTAGTTTTGAGTGTTAGCTTTTCTGGGTTTCGAAGAATACTATTAACCGAAAAAAACTCGTACAATAACATCAGTACCCTTGTGTCGTTCTGACAACAATGGCCAAAAGAGGCAAATTTTCTTCCACCAATAAGACCAATGAGTCAACCTTTAACTTGTTACTTCCATTAAGTTCTGATTTGTTATTACTCCTTTGATCATTTTTCCTATAAATGTGGGCATGTTGCCTAAAGTCGCTGGTATCTGCTGATATTTTTAAATTGCCAAAATCGTGTTTTGGAGAACCCGCCATATTGTCACCAATTCAGAAAAGGGATGGAGGCAATGGTAAAAAATCATCGCAATCACATGATAAAGAGGTTAAAGGTCGGAAGTTCAAACAAGCTTCTATTTGGCCTAACAACGTGTAAATTTTTTCGAAGGTTAATAAAGAATCACCCAAAACACGCTTAAGGGCCACCCATATGCGCTGATCTGACGGGAATAAGATCCAAGGTATCTGATCATCAGCTAAAAATGCTGCAACCTCATCAATATGACGTATCCGATCATTTAATAAATTATAAAGCTTAATAAAATAATTTTTGGCACTCATTGTATGAATAAATATTACTCGGTTTTTTCCCGTCTAGCGCAAAATCTTTTTAGAGATTTAAGAAACTATTTTTTGTTAAGTCTGTAATTAATTCGACCTGAATAGCCCTGATGGAATATAAGCCTTAACTGGTTGGCTTCTACACAGTTACTTTTATTTTATTAATATTGGACAACCGAAAAGTCTTCTTCTACAGTTTTTAACCTTTTTTTTCAAAGGCCTTGTGTCGAGCACCTTTAGCCACAAGTTTCAAGTGGAACAACGGTATTCATGTTATATGATGGCTCTTATCTCACAGCCACCTATACTCCTGTGTCTCAAGCAAATTAGAAAAACTCATTGGTTCACTTAATTACCTAAAAATTTATGTGTAACTTTTTTAAATATAGATATCTGTTTAAATCAATTATTTTAATATCTATGCTTATATTACTCATTTATTTTATTTATTTTTATATATCTACCACCTAACAGGAAAGAATAGGACATTGACTTTTAAAAATTTTAGACAGGGTCACTCGCTTCTCGCCTTGGAGTCCAAGCAAGGCATTGTTTTAATTTAAGACAATACAGGGTGACTCGGATAGGTAGGAGAATAACACTGGGAAAAACATAGAGAGTGTCTTTAACTAGCTTTTATTTTACATCCTATGTCTAATTTTATCTATCTTATCCTAAATTAACATAGTATACTATTATAATTTCAATATTTATTATTACAAGTCTAGTTTTGATGTGAATTATATTGCCAAGTATCTTGGAAAATTATGGCTAAGGACTAAAGTGTTTTTGTTCAGCCTTTTTCTAATTGAAGTATAGGTGTTTTTTGTATTTGATACATATTCCAAAAATGTGTTTTTCCAACATTCAAAGGCTTTTAAGTGGATAAAAGGGAGTAAGTTCCTGTGGTGTAATTTAAGTTTAAAAATATTGCAAGAAATGGCTTTCTTTACTTCCTTATTTACTAACTCATTACCTAAGGATTATTAGTGAGCTTTTATCCACACAAAGACTAGTTTTTTGTTATATAGGCAAAGAATTACCAGAGCACCTCTAATTTTGAAAATGATTGGATGGTTTAAGTTATGTCCATTATCTAAAGTTTGTATGACTGATCTAGAGTCCGACAGAATTAAAATATCTAAGGGAGTATTGGCATTGTTTATATATTCTAAGACCTTTAATATAGCCAATGCTTCTGCTATGAAAATGGAAGCATATTCTTCACATCTAAACCACATTTGAATCTTTAATTTAGGTATAGTAACTGCACATCCTGTGCCTTCTGCACAAGATCTTAGAACCATCTGTGGAAACTTGTTAGTAGTCTTTTTAACTTAGATTCTACATTTTCTTGCTTTGATAAAAACATCTTTGTCTACAGCTAAGGATATAATAAGAAAATTTACAATTTCTAGGAGAAAGCGAAGCAACTGCGACTCCTTGAAATATGTGGATAAGAGTGATTTGAATCTATTAAGAAGATAAATTTATTAGACATATGAAGAACAATTAATACTTTTTGCAGTTAAGTTACTAAGAAAAAGACTAATTAAAGACGAAACAAATATTTCTTGTACCATATCTAGCTTAAAAAACATTTTGCTTAAAATATGTTTCAAGTATAATACGATTAATGACAGCCAAACAGTAATACTTAGGATAATAATTTGTTAAATAAGAAAGGTTGATTTGTTTTTTATAATTTTATTATGGTAGTAAAATATTTACTCTATAATCGATTAAAAAACACTTCGCTTGTTGATAGACATGTTCTTATAAAAATGTGAACGTGTACCTCTTCCATTCGCCGTCTTGGAACTCTCCTTGCATCGGTGCAATGTTGTTGAGCGATACGAAGAAAGTAAACTTTCAATTAAATTGTATACAGGGCTTAACATGTGCAATATTTTTTATACTGAAGAAATAGTCCATACCTGCAGTGGAGTCGTAGGTTAAGATAAAATAAAATTCCTGCAGTCTCCCTCCACTTATTCATTAAATATTTAGTAATTTAAAATTTCCTATATGTTTCGGATACAATGGTGTCCATGATCAGGGGGTAAAATAATGACAGCTGCATATAGACTAATCTTTGGAGATTACGGGAAGCAAATTTATCGGACGCAAATCTTGAACACTTTCAGGACTGGAGGATTTGGAAATCGGACACACCACTGACTCACACCTGGCCCTGGGAAAATATCCTACCTCCAAACAACAATTTATAATATGAGTGACATGATCCAGAACATCAGGGAGACATAAGTGTAACATACGTCGAGTTATGTTATCCACACCAGAGAGATTGTACCTAATATTTTTTATAGTTTTTTCGACAGTATTTTGGTCTACTAAAGAAAAATTAAAATTATCCTCGGTAAATTTATTACTAGAGTAGAAGTTAATTTTGTTTACATATTTATCAGATTTATTAAAGACGCTCACAAAAAAAATCATTTACATCAGATATATTAAACGGCAGCTTAATATATCTGATGTAAATGATTTTTTACTTAGGTTATTATTCTTGGTTGTTTTAATATTTAAAGTTTCTAGAGCTTTCCAAAGTTTTTTACCAGTTTTGTCACTCTCCAAGCTTGCAAGATATGCAGCTTTTCCTCGTCTTATTGATGCCAATGCAAAATTACGACATTCCGTGTAATATCTCCAATTTTCTAAACATTTGTGATTTTTGTATTTAGTCAATGCCTTATCACGTTCCTTTAAAATAAGTCTTAAGGTGTCTGTCAACCAGGGAGCTGGCTTTTTACTAACTCTTATAGTTCTGTAGGGTGCTCAAATATTAAATAAATAATTAATATTTTGTTCCAAATATTGAACTTTTTTATTTATGTTCTCAAGATAATAAATATTATCCCAGTAAATATGTGATAAATCGAGCCTGAAATATATCTCATTGAAATATTTAAAATTGCGAATCGTTATAAATTTTTGTTTTTGTCTTTTAACTACTAATTTTAAAGTGCAAAAAGGTATTTGGTTGTGATCACTTAAACCCGAAACAACGGTGTCACTTTTATGACAAATATCTTTAGTATTAATAAAAATGCGATCTAAGCATGTTGCAGTAGTACTTATTATACGAGTTGGTTCATTTAATAATTGTACGTACCCAAAAGAATTAAGATAGAGCTTGTCGGACTTCCTAAACAAAAATCTATATTGTTGTGACGAATTCATAATGAATTTTTTTTTTGGGTATCACGTTACTTAGAGCAAAAATCGTAACGTGAAATTTTCCTACAAGAAGCCACCGCTAAAATTTGTTTGAAAGCCAAAACAACAGAATATAACAAATTACACAAACATGACACGATAAAGACCGACAGGGCAAACAAACAGTCTCGTAACATCTGGCTTCTAAGTCAAATAGAGGTAGCGAAACCGCGAAATTTCTAAGTTGTTTTCGCGCCACTTATAACCATTATACGTCTTGACGTAAGATTAAAATTCATTTCCCGATTCTAAGCAGAACAAACTACTCAAACGAGGCTTGGAGCAGTCAACGTGACATTTTCGCCCATTATTTTGAATGTGGGAGACTTTCTGAATAATTTTGCAACTCAGATTTTGGGTAAATGTGTCTTATATATTACGTGTAGCCCAGTTGAAATTTGTAGTGTTAGTCCGTTCTCTATGGGGAAGTAGGGGTTGATTACGGTTATCGAGGTGATTGATTACTAGTGGCAGATTTCCATAAACCTTAATGGAAATTAAATGTTATATTGCTCATTGACTGTTTTTTAAGGATTTCATTGGGATCCGAGGAATATATGGTAGGTTTTTATAGGGATGACTTTTACAGACCCGGACACATAATAATATTATTAAAATATCTATTTTTTAAGGTTTTATTATATACGCAAAAATAAAACAAACCGTTTTCCTTTTAACAACATAATATTCCTAAAAAACGGCAGTAAATCTTTTTATATCCTAAGCGACGCAATTTATTTGCAAAATTTCAAATATCAAATTTCAGGATTCAACTCACTGAATAATTTTAAGATAGTGACAATATTTTGTCGTAAAAGTTTATAAGTTTTTTATTACATAGATAAAAGTGGTTCTCGCAGACAGGAGTAATGTTCCATAAAAGCAAGGAAAGTAAATTCCTATTGTCATCAAGAATAGGTATAAAACTGTCTGCCTTTATTTATTTAATAAGAACATTAAATAGATAATGAAAGAAATATAGTTTGGATGCTTAATTTTTAATAGTATTTAAGACCTAAAAGGGAAAATATTTTATAATAATGTAGGATTTATTAAATTAACAATGCCTGCTTCAATATAAATAAAAAAAAACTAAATAATTTAAATTATAATATTACTGTAAAGTTAAAACTAAATAACACAATAAAGCCTAATACTAGAACTATTATAAAGTTATCAGTTTTAAATATGAAATATTCGAAGATATTTCCTTAAGATATAGATCGTTTTAAGACATTAGTTAATTTAAGTAAATACTTTTGTGAAAATGACTTTATGCTAAATATATCAAAAATAAAAATACTATGTTTTACTACGTTTTGTTTTTTAGCGTACATCTAATTTTTTTTTGGGTGCTATATTGAATTAAACAAGATTTAAGAAGTTTTATTATTTAAGCTCAACAATGCATTGCACTTGGTTATTAAAAATGTATTTTAATAATAAACAATATTTTATAGGTTAAAATTATTAAAAAATCTCTCTCTCTCTCTGTCTTTCTCATGGCCAAAGGAAATAAATAAAAAAATGTAGGCCCATAGATTTAAAACTAACGTGTATTTATTTATAGGGTAAATTGGTTGATTTTGTATCAGAAACTGTATTAAATACTGCATATTAGCTTATTTCCTATCCTCTCGTAAACCATTTAAGTAACTTGGTTTATTTATTTATTTGCAATACTCTTTAAAAACCAAAAGATTCTAGGGTTCTAAAAAATACAGGTTATTGCTAATATAATATTAAAATTTAGACAGTAATAATATACCTAAGAATAATTAACATAAGTCCAATAAATAAGATTATAAAGAACAGCTGTAAAAAGGGGGTTTTAACCTAGTTAGGAATCTCACCCTTATTAAAGGGTTAAAAAAAGGCAATTTTATTGGAGATTTAAGATTTTTGGGAGATATGCTTAAGATATCTATTTTGATTTTCTCAACAACTTCGTTAGCAACAATCATCATCAATCGATTAAAGGGACATGAATTATTATTCAGATCCACACAAAAATTTTTGATTATTTGGAAGCTTTGAATTAAATTCAGGTACATAATCGGATAAAATTGACTAGGTTACATTCTTGATAATTAAGGTCATTTAATCTATTATACAAAAATATCTCACCCCGTGTTTTTTTATCTAGAAAAGTATTAAAGGAAAAACTATCTAGCCTATTTCTATAAGAAACCATATATGGAGAGGAGTTATTGCATAGACTCCGAAGGTGGCGATATTTGAGAAGTATATGCAAAGTGAGGTTTAACTATATATAGTCTTTAGCATTATATAGTTTTGTTATAGTGCATGTGTTTAAATGCTTAGTGTTTCTAATAAAAAATTCTAGTGTTTTAAAGGGTTTTTTTCCTATTTTTAGAAAAATAACTATTAAATTGAACTCAAACAACACTCCTGGACCTTTAACTTCAGTAACTAGACTTAGTTCCGAATTTTCAATGTCATACTGGTTTAAGATTTGACTCAATTCTCTCACAAAATCACAAAATATTTTTTAAAATACTTTATGTCATTTTACTATTATCAAACCATGTCACACACCTGTTCAAATTTTGCTGTAGGCGAACACAGTTTTTATGTGTTTCGACAACTCTACAGAGTTTAAAATCATCTGTAACCAGCAGAATAAGAGAGGCAATTTGGCAGGGAGTCAATGAAGCACAAAAACAGCAAAGGATCGAAATTACTTTCTTGTGGTACTCCTAAGGTTGCTATAAACATGTTTGATTTTGGAGAGCCAACCTTAACTTGCTGCACCCTATCTGTCATATAGGACTTTAACAAACAGTAAGCATGCTCTGCTATTCCAAAGTTGATCAGCCTTGCGAGCCGTAATTCATGGTTGAATTTCAAAAATTCACTCAACTTTTCAAATATTTTTGAAAAATTATTTCTTACGCTATTAGGTCGATAATTGCTGATATTTGCCTTATCTCCGGATTTAAAAATAGGCGAAACAACTGAAACTTTAAATTGTTTAGGGACTTTTATGCGGCAAAAGTTAGGTTAGTAATATAAACGAGGGGACGAGTTAAAGATTGATGTGTCTTTTTTATAAATCTAGATATAAAATTATCAATACCAGGAGAACTGTCATTCTTAAAACTATTTATTTCTATAATTACTTCGTTTTCATTAACTGGATTTAAAAATAATAAATCAAATTTTCGAACAGGATCCTCCAATAACATATTTTGAGTTGGCTTAATTTTTCTGTAAATATCTAATCCTAGGTAAATGAAATATTTATTGTAATAATTTGCTAGTTTTCTAAAGTCATTAAAAAGGGCACTTCCGATCTTATTTAAAATTGGTAAAGATTTTTTTTTTGTTTGTTTGATTGACCATTAGTTGCTTTAGTTATAAATTTATAAATTTGTTTCACGTTGCCGCCAGATTTTTCAATTTTATTTTTATAATAGGTATATTTAGCTTTATTGATCAGTTTATTTAATAAATTTCTATATGTTTTGTATATTTGAAAGTCACGTTCGTTATAATTTTGTAAAAGCTGTTGTTTCATTTCGTCTTTTTTTTAATACTTACTATTATAACAGCTGTAATCCAAGGTCTTAGTTTATTGAATTCTTTTACGTAAAATTATTTAGTATAGATGGTCTGATCGTAGTAGTATGTAAGAGTTTTATAAAAATTATAAGTTACTTTTGACACGTCTGTTTCACTCAAAACACCCATTTTCAATTCTCAGAGGATCGCACAATTTATCCTTATTCAACCTAGTAACAGTTTCTTTAATTTCTTTCTTATTTTTCTTCACGTTGATTAGATTTGATATATTTAGCATAATCAGATAATGATCTAAAATCTGCACGTAGCACCTACGATTTGATTCATCGAGCACTCATTTTTTTGTTATTTACAAAAATAGATATATAACCGAAATAACCAAAAAGGGATACATACGAATTTGCCAAATTATCTTCTTTATTCAATAGATTAATATTTATATCTCCCAAAAGATATTTAAATCAAAGTTTGTACCCTGCGATAAATACTCTTTAATATCTTGAAGAAAGAGCTGTTTGTCTGTATAAGAAGGTCTGTACGCGCACAATATATTCAGAGTACTGTTATCCTTTTTTAAAGCAATTTGGCTTATTGTGACATTAGACTTGAAGCAAAATGTCATTTATTCCAGCAGTTAAACTAGATTTTATATAAATTAAAACACCATCGTTCCTATTATGTATAGCATTGTTATGAAACATATTATATCCATTAATATTATATTGATTGTCATAAGCTTCAAATGAATCACCCAATATAATAATGTTACTACATTTCAATTTATAAGTTTCTAAGTATACTAATAATTCATTAAGGGTTTTTATGAATAGACCTAATGTTAAAAGGTAAAATAATAAAAAAGCTGTTTTTAAAATAACTTTGATTTGCAATTTCCTTAATGTCGACCGTATCTTGTTGAAATTTTCTATCCAAAGCTTCTATGTATCCAAGTTTGCTCACATTCGGTATAAATTGCGTACAATTGATGTTTATTGGAAACAGCTTCAGTTTTTTAATTCCCATGTTAAAAGTTTAAAATTTTAATTATTAAGAGTCAGTCTGTTTGCTACAAATTAGTCAGGTTCACTCTTCATTTCCCTTCGTATTCCATTATTCTTGAATTTATTAATGATAATATCTCAGATGTATTTTGTTTACTTGTATTTACTTTTTGGTATGTAGAAAAATCCGAATTAGAATTTGCTTAAAGAAAATATTTATTAAAAAACGGTGCATAAGTTATAAGTGAATTTTTATAATATAAATATGACTGCATACCCAATTAAGTTATGCACTAAATAAATTTGTTTTAGTTATACCTTAATATTTATGTACTTCCATTTAAATTTTTTTAGTGCTCTAAGAAAATTTTTAAAATTGTCTTTTAAATACACATTATTCTGCGTAGTTTTAATTTACTCATTAATATACATTAAGTAATTTAAAAATGGAGAAATATATTTAAAACTCATGTTTTAATTGAAGTTAGCTTTTTGAAAAAAGTAGATAACACCTCCTGTAATTTTTGCCTATAGTTGTTTCATATATATAGAATGTGCTTAAAACTGGATTGAACATCAAACATAATTTGTTAGCAAAACTAGTTTTTAATCAAAATTAGCCTTATTGTGCAACTTTACTTGAAAAAATAAACAAGCATTTAAATACGGGTTTTCGCAAACAGTGGATAGGTAGTTTTACTTAATATAACGAAGATATTCTTTTGATGTTGACTCATCTATCTCGAGCAAAATCATCATCATCATAAGCCCAATTGCGTCCACTGCTGGACATAAGTCTTTCGTAATCTGTCCCAACTATAGCGGTGTATTCCCAACTGCGTTTAGTTTGGTGTCAAGTATTTTATATCATCGGTCCATCTTGTTGGCGGGTATTTTCGAGTTCGGTAGGCCCAATTACTTGGTATTTATTTAAAGATTTTTCTGGTACAACGATTATCTCATCGTCATTCTTACGATGTGTCCAGCATAGAACTCTATTTCAATTTAGTGATTTTTCTTATACCATCTGTAATTCTGGACCTCCCTCTTACTTTCTTATTTGGGAATAAATCCCTAAGACTGACTAAATCTCTTAGTTAAAGTGAACATCTCTAATGCATATGTCATCACTGGCAAAATGCATTGGTCAAATGTTTTTTTTAAGCTTATGCCTATTTTAAATTTAAAATACATCAATATCAGACATCAGACATATGTCACACATAATCTTCTTTGGATCTCAGTTGTTTAATTGTTTCGGTTTATACGAAGTTAATGACCGAGAGTGACCTGTTCAATGTCACCGCCTATCATCGAAATTTTTTTACTTGTCACAGGATTAGTCATAAATTGGGTCTTCGAAACATTGATCTTGAATCTAGTCATTTTTTAGATTTGTTGAAGTCCTTTCAACATTTTAATGGCTTTGTCAATGTCTAATATTAAAACAATATCATCTGCAAATTTTAAATCATATAGATCTTCTCCGTTTATGTTTACACCCATGTTATCGCAAGTTATTTATTTACATACGTATTCCAGCAAAATCGTGAATTACTTTAGTGATATCAAGTTACACTGCCGGACATCGCATTCTATTTTAAATTTGCGTGTGATTTTCATAATTAGCTTGTAAAGATGGGATAAAAAAAATAATAAGTCAATACTTTCTTAAATCGGGAATATCACTCTTCTCAACCATGATGACAATCACTGCATTATGCCATTGAAAGTGAGTTATATATTGTACTTTCAGAAGGCATGTGTTAAAAGTTTTCGAAGTATGCGTGTTAAATTAATTAAAATTGGTTCTTTAATCGGTTCTGTAACTATATTATTATCTCTCGGTGATTTATTGTTTTTCATTTTAGAAAGGCAAGCTTTTATTTAATTACCTGTTATTTCAAGGATATCGTCAGATCTTACATTTTAAATTTTCGGCCCCTGCCTTGGTTCAAGAGGTTACTCGTCTTTTTTATAAAGCTCTTTGTAAAATTCTTCTGCAATCTTAAAAATTTTCTCTTTATACATTTTTATTGTTTTAGTGTTACAAAGCAGTTTGCAAATTTTTCCTTTAACTTCGCTAAATTTTCTCTGTAGAACCTTAAAACTTTTATTGTTTTCCATAGCTTAGGATATATGCTCACTGCAATATTCTCTTATATATTCAAAAATTTTAAAAAGTAGTCCATTTTTTCTCAAAAAGACCTCTTAATAATAAAAATTCAGAGATTGGAGGGACACAAAGTCAATGGTCTCAGAAGATGTTTATTTTTTAAAAAAACGATTACACGTGTTTCGCCCTAAGGCTTCATTAGATCGGTAAAGCTATTCGTTTAACACCACAAACATTTAATTTGAATCTAAAACAAAAACATTTAAGTTAAAACGTTAAGCTTTCTCTTATATATTGTCTGACTGATTTGGAGATATCCTTGTTAATTTACTTCAGCACCTCTTTCTTCTCCTTCGTTAGGCTTCCTCGTATTTTCGCTTAGTTAGTACTGTGCCTTTCTTTGAGCATTATTTCAAGAAATTCCAATTTTTGCGAATTGATGGAGGCTGGTAATTCTTTATTTTTCACTTAAGATAGTTCTAAGAATATAAAATATAAATTAACTTTTAAGAATTTGCTAATTGCTCCAAAACCTTAATATACAATACATTCTTACTATAACTCTCTGTGGCTATATATATATCAAAGAAACTATACAATTTACTATTTGTCGAAAATTAAGCCAGATTTAAAGAGTGGCATATCCCAACATAACACGAGCCATGAAAACCACAACAACTCATTGCACGAGTTGGTATGAATTTCTATTTTTAGGCAATTATCCCATTATACAACTTACGGGCATACAACCACGAGGACGATGCAATAGAGCATATATTTTGCAATATCATGCTGTATCGTCAAATGCGATGAAATTCTCGGTATATCCTATTTATTTCCTTAGAGAATTGAGCGAATCTCGGTTCGTCGCTAATCTTCGCTCTCGTTACTTATTGTGCTAAATAATCAGCTGAGGATAGTTAAAAAAACATAATCAAATCAAAATCAAATTTTATTCAAATTTAAATAGTCATACAATACATTTGAGTTCTTCATTATCTTGTTTCAAAAATTTTGTTTAATTGGCACCTAAAGGTTGATACCCCTGTATGTGCACTGAAATATTACTTATATACTATTTCCTAAAAATGTAAATGTATCATATATTCATTTATTTTCCTATTTATTTACAAGTATGGAATTAAATCCTATTTTTCTACCCTATGACATAAGTTTAAAAAAAGTTTCATAATTATTTACAATAAAGTCCTTACACCTCTCATTAAAAATCTTAATCCTATTTATAGTTTTAATTTTATTTTGTATTCAGTTGTAGAATTTTGGTGCTAAATAATTTTCAAGTTTTAAATTTATAGTTTTTTTATTTGGTGATATAATTAAGTGTCTATTAACATTTGCTCTTGTTTGATGATGATGGTTTACGAATTTTTTTAGTGTTTTTTTTTATGTATATAGGTACAAATACAATGTATGTATAAGCAGTCTAAGTTGCAGATGTCGCTGTTATACAATGATTTAGTTGGATATCACCTATCTTTTCTAAAAATTATCTTTAATATGGAGTTTTGTATTACCTGTAAGGGTTGTAAATTACTTTTGTATGTACCCCCCCATACTACAAAGCCGTACCGCAGCAATGATTCCACCAGAAATTTGTATACCAATTTGATCAGTTTAATGCAGAGAAAAGAAGATAAAATTTATAAATTACGGTGCGAACTTTTTTCCTTTTTTTTGCTTTCGAAGTTCTTTTCTCGCCTTTTCTCTTTCAACAGAGGCATACAATAAGTCTACTAAATACCATCAGTGGTGTTCGAATCACCCTCTAATGAAAATTCCTTCTTACTACAAAGTAACTACTTTCGTTATTTCCATTGTAAAAACATTTATGAATATTTTCATTATAAAGTAATGAATGTTGTTAAAGGTCCTTGTGATATAAAAAAATACTCATAATAGCTAAGGCACCTACAATCTTTATTTTTACTATATTCTAATAAAATTAAGTACACATATATACAAGCATCCGCTGCTCATTCCGATGCATAAAGCTTATCTAAAGCCCATATATGATTTGCACATTTCCTTTACGTTCTCGACGCTGAAACATTTGCCAATTTCCCTCAATCCTTTACGAAGGAAACGAAACATTCCCTCGAAATACCGATTTATACTGCAGGGAGTCTAGACCATTTCTGTTTAAATATTAAAACTGATAAATGACAAAATAACACTTTTAGCTCCAGCTTATGCCACCTTTTATTGCGCCGATTAAAAACGAAGGCAATTTACTTACTCTTGATGAAATTCATTAAAAATTTAATTAGTCAACTAATTAAAAAAATTGCATATTTACTTTAAGAAAGAATTTAATGTTAAAATTAAATTAACATATTTAAAATATAATTAGCATTTTGAATTATTTGAATATATATTTTATGGAGAATTTCTCTCTAGTGCTATGGCTAAAGTAAGCCATAAAACAACACTTCAAAAAAGGAGGAAAAAATCGTTTAGAAATAAAAATCCCAAACGAAATTCGTTTGATCAAAGACAAGCCGCAAACAAAAAGAAAAGACCTACCCTATCGATAACAGGACCTTTTGGATTTCCTGCACAACTGAACGTATCGAGTCCTGTGGGATAAATTTGCTGCTATAAGACTTGGGCGTAGAAATAAGGAAAAGCCAGAGGCAAAGTGGGTAGAAATAATGATATATTTTATTCAACTGCACACGCAAAATTAATAGTTCGATATTATCATTAAGATTAGTTGAAAATTTAGGGCCAAAAAATTTTTAATATAATCGATTACAATAGCATTAGAAAGAAATCTAAATAACCATTAAACTTATTATAATTAATTCAATTTATAAAATTTGAAATATAAGAACTATGCATAACTTAAATGGAGATGAATTCTATATAGGCCAGTTTGTTAATGGAGTTCGCAGTAAGAGAAATTTTCATAGTTTAAATAAATTAAAAAGATTTTTTATCGTTATACTATATACTAACAGCTCTTGTCCAATTTGACTTCACCCCATATTATAATCTTATAGCTCATTACAGAGTGAAAATTACTATAGCATATATATAGAAGAATTTTTCTAGGCACAAACCCCTATAGTCGTCGAAGCAAAAAATCAATGTTTCTTAGCTTCCCAGAAATAGTCTCTATATGAACCCAATCATTAAAGCTCTGAATCAAGACTTTCAAGAAATTCAAATTCATGCGCAAAACAGGAAAAAAACAAATATCCGATCAAATCTTGGGTTGAATCAAAGGGTTGGAAAAAATCTTGGATCAAAGGTTGTTCTTTTTTATAAGAAGGATGATAATCAAAGATTTTTAACAAGTGTAAGCCCCAAAGTGTATAGTTCAATACCAATAAACATAAATGTATTATAAATCATAAAAAAATTGCCAAAAGGTGTAGATTTATTGGCTAAATATCAGAAAGCTGCAATTTCAAAGTAATTAAATCTTACTTTACTTTGAATTTGATATGTCTTAGTTTACTTTGAATTTGCAGCATTTTGTTGACGTTTTCGTTTGCTAGACTGTCTTACTTTTCTTTTAGTTATTTTTGAATACATATAAAATCATTGTTTTTTTAAATATTCTTTCAGGATTGTATATGTTGGATATAGGTACCTGCGGGTTTTGAGTAGCGTTCGTAGTGTTTTATTTTTATTTTATTTTAGTTGTAATTATTAATTTTAATTTAAAGCCGTTGGGATGTTTTTTTCTTTCCTTTTACAAAAACAGGTCTTAACATAACCCTCCTCAAATCAAGAGGTTGGGTGCCTTTAAGAGAGATGCTGGTGTCATCAGCAAAGATACTGTATGTGGAGATGTTATCGTATGAGGGTAGAACATTTTTATATACACTACCGGCCAAAAGTGAAGAAACATTTACAAATTTAACAATAACATATTAACATACAAGATATTATTATACATTTTTAGTGGAAAATATTTAGCTCTAATATTGCAGCATCTTTCTTGTTTGTATTTACCTTATCAGTTGATCAAAATTATTTATGCTATTTTATGCGGACAAAAGTGAATAAACATTCCAAATAAATGTTATTTGGTATTTAAAGTGATTATTTATTATTAGTTTGATCTTAACGTTAAGTGCTAAACTGTTATATACGATTTGTGCAAAATGCCTCGCGGAATAGATCCGAGTATTGATCTCCGAAAATTAGTTGTTTCAAAATTTCAAGCTGGTGTAAAACAAAGTGAAATTGCTAGGCAAATTAATCGTAATAGATCCGTAGTTTCAAAAACTATTGCTGCTTTTAAAAAATATAATAGTGTGAGTACCCGTCCAAGGTATGGACGACCAAGGAAAACGAATAAAGTTATTGAGAGAAAAATAAAAATGTTGGCAACAGAACATCCCTTTATGCCCGCCCCAGAAATTTAAAATGAAATACCTGGATTTCGGTATCTGTGCGTAGTATTCGTCGTCGTTTGACTGTATTTGGACTTTATAGCCGTCGTCCAGCTAAAAAAACTATTCATTTCTAAAAAGAATAGATTGGCTAGACTCTAATTTGCACAGGAACATCTTGATTGGACAACCCAAAAGTGGAAAACGGTTCAATTCGGTATTCGGATATGATGGAATGAAATGGGTTCGTCGTCCTGCCAATACTAGACTTAATCCAAAGTACACCAGGGCAACTGTAAAACATTGCAGGAGGCAATATCATGGTTTGGGGTTGCTTTTCCGGATCAGGAGTAGGACCATTAAGAAAAGTTAAAGGTGAAATGGACAGATTTCAATTTTTAAGAATTCTTCAGGATCATATGCTTTTATACGCAGAAGAAAATATGCCGCTTCGATGGTCGTTTCAGCAGGATAACGATCCGAAGCATACCGCAAAAGTAGTAAAGAAATGGTTTGAAGACAACAATGTGCCTCATATGAAATGGCCCGCACAAAGTCCGGATCTAAACCCGATAGAAAACCTATGGGACCATTTAGATAGGAAAATCAGACAAAGAAATAAAGATAAATTTAGAAACCAGGATGATTTGTTCACAGCTCGTCAAGAGGAGTGGAATTCTATTTCAGCAGATTATATTCACAGCCTAATGAACTCGATGCGAAGTCGGTGTGCTGAAGTTATAAAAAATAACGGTTTTGCTAACCATTATTAGTCTTTGTATGTACAACTAACTAATACATTATGTATAAAAAATAAATAAAAATAGTGTTTCTCCACTTTTGTCCCCTGTAGAAACAAGAATAAAATATATTAGTTGTCATTTGTTTTTTTTTTAATTTTTTATTGAGGTACTGAAGACTAAAAACAAAATTATATATAAAAAAAATAAAAAATTATTGATCAAATACACTTATATAAAAATAAATACAAAAGACACTTTGTTTCTCCACTTTTGTCCGGTAGTGTACATCAAAAAAAAGGGTCCAACAAAGAATCCCTGTAGCACTTATATTTTTACTTCTCTCTTTAATGACATCGTCTTCACTCCTTAAAAAAAATATCATTGAAACAGCCATAAATCAGATTAAGAAGATCAAGAAACAAAGGTGGTACCTGCTGACAAGGGTTTCTGCTTATTAGCTTGTTCGGGGCAAGTCAACTATGTTTCGTTAGTACAGATGCTGTATTTTCCCTATAAAGCCGGAAGTACTGGACTATAAGCTTCAAGGTCAAATGTCTGGACTAGAGGGCACAAAAATACAAAAGTTTTCATTAAGTAATTTTAAACCCTAAGAAAACTTTGTAGCGCCAAACTTCTTTAATTTGTCACTGTGTATTTCATTAATCTGCGTTGAGCAGTTTTTGAAAAAATCAACTTCTTAGCTTGGAGCCATGAGTTTTAAGGTAAAATGTCATTCCTAGACTGGAGGGCACAGAAGTCTTAATATCTACGAAAATTTTTATTTAATTATTTTAGACCGTTATTTTAGACAATTAAATATTTGTAGAAAAAAGTTTATCCTTAGGTGAATCCTTAATCCGTCACTATTTATTTTTAATCCACCATTTTGCTTTTGAATAATAGAGATATTCATGTCCTTAATGCAAATGTAAACACGTGTCTGACCAACATTAAAAAATGGTGTGATTGTAACTGTTTGTCTAATGACTCCAAGACTCATATTTTAAATGTAAACTTAACAATGTGGTTCTAAACACAGATCCTATTTTGACGGCAAACTACAATACATTTTTGGGTTTGGTAATAAATGACAATTTAAAATTTGACATCTATTACCAAGGGAGAGGTAACCTTAACAAAAAAGTAACAAAAAGTGCTTATTTTGCCCTAATTTACTCCTATTTGTAATATGGAATTTGCTTTTGAAGAAGATGCTCTGGACATGTGTATCAGAAAGTGTTTATTATACGAAAGCGTGCATTGAGATTCTTGTGCATTATAGGATGTAGAGAATCTTAAAAGCTCCATTTATATCTAAACAAAAATCATCTTTAGCATAAATTTATATTCTGGAAATTATAGGTCATAAAAAATACTCTTTAACTTTATTAGCGGAGCCTGTTAAAAATACTCGAAGTTGTCTTAAAATAAATCTTCCAATACCCACTTCTTTATCCTTGACTTATAATTCTATTTATTACCTTAGTAAGATTTTATTTAACCATCTACCTTCAATTTCAGTTAGAACATGTCATAAGCAATTAAAAAAAGAGTAAACAATCTATTAGTTAAAAAAGTTTTTTACAATGTTGAGGAATTTTTTTAGATAATTTTTAACCATATGTGTAAGAGTCTTTGTAAGTTTAGAGAGTAATTTAGTACAGTCAAAATAAGTAGAAAAAAAATGAAAGTTTAAAATAATTCAGGGAAAGCTGAAAATTTACATAGATGTTAAAAATAGTATTACAAATAAAATGGCAAAAATCCCCATTGATCCTACTTGTGCAAAAAATTTTGTTCAAGGTCAAACGTCAAAAATATTGGTTTTTTGCATGTATCTCGTCAACGGTAAGTTTTATCATAAAAATAGGTCAGACAAAAATTGTAGATCATAAAATTATCTACAAAAAATGTTTTTACACTTTTTTTCGTGCGAATCACCATTCTTAAGATATATAAATACTGATATACGCTCTTTTTTTAAAAATACTGACATACGTTCTTACTCCACCGTGTATCTTATGAAACACTCAATACAATAAGTAACTGTCTGCCTGATTGTTGAAGGGTCGCCGGTCGTATACCTGAAAAGCTCAAGTACAAACAAAAATATATTCGTCTCAAAGTTTAACTGCAAAGTAGCCAAAATGTCAATCTCATGTTTTATTCTTGCATGCGATATCTGATTGTGACACTACATCTGCATTCTATAAAAGTACCGATTTAATTAATTGCGCAGAAGTGTTTTAAAAAGACGATTCTCCCCACAAGCCATCATTGCAAATGGAATCCATTTTCTTCAAAAAAGATTGATTGTTTAGACAAGTATCGATATTTAAGTTTTGTAAAAAACACACGAAATAATAAAAGAGTTATCTTGCCTTCCTCCGACATCTGCTTTTGCTTGTCAATACTAATATCGAATATAATACCGAGTTCAAGTCTGGCTTGGTAATGAACTGGACCCACAAGATTGGGGTTGAAGGTTGACAGATAATAGTTTGCAGCAAATTTGAAGAATAAATGTAAAACTCTTCGTGATGAATGTTTTAGGTCATATATTGAAAGATTAAATACTGAAATTTCTTATGATCCTTCTTCATTTTGGAAACACATAAATAGATTACATAGGTCTGATTCATACCCCAATAGCAAATGCATATGGAAGCCAAGGTTGCTGGTAATGGTCAAGATATTGTAAACTTATTTGCTAGGTATTTTGAAATTACATACAGGCAACCTGTCCGCAAAGCTCCTGACTATAAATTTGATTACAGTCTGGATTTAAATCGCATCTCTTTTTTTTATTGGACATATTTGATGAAATCTTACGCCTTCCTAACAAACATTCTTTTGGCCCTGATGGTATCCCATCTGTTTTTCTTAAAAACCTTGAGGCTGTACAAAGAAGATTCTTAAGATTCCTTGCTTATAGAGCTGAAGTAAATATTTTTCGTAATTATTACATCGACTATAATGCTATCAGTATCCAATTTAATATCCCTAATCTTGAAGTCAGACGGCATTATTCTAATGCTTTAACGTTTTATAAGATCTTAAATGGTTTATATCATTGTCCTACCATCTTGGAAGCAATTCCTTTTAACACCTCTCAAAGAAGGATCAACTCTTCTATATTTTGTTTACCCTTTCATTCGGCCACCTATGGGTTTTTTTCTCCACTGACTAGGACATTGCGTTTCTTTAATGAAAATAGTTTGGATCCATTTTCCGGCGGCTTACGGTCATTCAAATCAAAAATAAATAATCTTACACTTTAACCTACGTTCCTTGGATAGTATTAAGTTTTTAGTTAAGTTTTTAGCCCTGTTGATGATTGTTTTTTCAGAGGTTTTATCTTGGTATATTTTTTTTGTAATTCTAGTATTGTATTTATATTGTTATATTGTCTAGTATTTTGTATTATCTATTTTGTTTTTGTAAACTGGCCCTGCCGTATATTGAAATAAATAAATAAATTCAAACTGTACTTCCACCTGCTCCAGAAAAACTCCTTAACACTATTTTCTTTAATTGCAAAAAGGGTTTTAGTAATAGTTGTGGCTGTAAAAGAGTAGGATTGTTTTGCTCAATCTTGACAATCTCAATTTGACAATCTTGCTCCAATGCTGACAAAAATTTAACAGATGAGGATCCGTACGAGATAAAAGAGATAATTGATTCATCTTTATATTTATCAGAATCTATAGAAATAGAAAAAGAGGAAGAAGAAAGCGAAGATGAAGATTTTTGTGAAGATTATGAGTGAGAATAAAATTATTTTTATATTATAATAAAATTATTTACCATATATAACATTTTTATACAGATTTACAATAATTTTTTACGATATAATACATATCAATAATTCATTTTTTTTAATTAATACAGCTAAAAAAATGCTACTAAACGCTATTTCATGAAACTTCCTTACTTGCAATACGAAACTATAAATAACTCAATACTGACACGCGAAAAACCAATATTTTTGACGTTTGACCTTGAATAAGCTTTTTAGCACAAGGAGGACGATGGGGATTTTTGACATTTTATTTGTAATACTATTTTTAATATCTACGTAAATTTTCAGCTTTCCCTAAATTATTGCAAACCTAAAATTTATTTTGACTAGGCTAAATTTTAATAAGCAGTTATGTTCAAAGAGTAGGAATTAATAACGTGAATGTATTAATGGTTCTTGAAATTAAAAATTTTTAAGTAATGTGATTATTAAAGATTTGTAATATTTCAGTTAATTTTACTTTTTATTAGTTTATTATTATGAAGGTAAGAACTTTTGATTCTTCAGATAATAATGCATATTTTGACTTTGACTTTGATCTACGTTTTTAAGAAAATTAACTTTTTTTACCGTTAAAAGTGAAATGTGATTCCTAGATTAGAGGGCACAATAGTCTTCATATCTAAGAAAGTTTTTAAGGAAGGCCTTAAAAACTTTCTTGTAGGGGAAAGTTACCTTAATCTTTCACTATTTATTTCATGAATCTACTTTTAATATATATCACAAATCTTAGTTGTTTCCTCCTGTTCAAGATTTCTATGTATTTTTTTCCTTTCCTTTTTCTGGTTTTCTGGGTATTCTACCTTGAAAATGCCAATAAAATAAGCAGAAATACTTGACGGGAGATACCATTTTTGCTTTTTCCACTCTCCGTCTTATGGAGCAACGTATCTTTTTAGAACTTAACTACATGCTTACTTTATTTTTTTTTTAATTAAGTAGAATTTTAATATGTAAAGTAGGATGAGAGACACAGTTAAAAGTCTTGATTAAGTCCAGAAACAAAAAAAATCAATACCCCCAAAAGTCCTGCCCTCAAATTCATCCGGCACAAAAAATAATCTTAATACAGATCTAACGATTGACTACACCCCAAAAAATGTTTTCATTTACCAACACAAAGTCTAATATCGTCTACACTTTTTCAGATATCGTCTCGCAGTGCTCGCTTCCCTCGAAATAGATCTCGAAGTGACGAGAAGCCGACCATCACGCCTGACAGGTCAATTTCCCAAGACGTGAATGGCTGAATGGGGTCGCAGGCTCTTCCCGTGAAAAGAAAACACTTTTCACGAATTTTTCGCCTTCTTGCCTGCGCGACAACAATAACCCGCTGAACATAATATTAAGACCATTGGCAACGATAGCTTGTTTTTTTTTTGAGCGGTAACAAGATGTGCACTTCCTTTCATAAATCACTACGGATGATGAATATGGTTTAGTTCTTGTATATCACGAGATAGATAGTGGTTTATTTATTTTTATTTTAACCCATTTATGGCCAGTGATGCGTATACGCAATACTGCACTAATGATTTATTTACAAAAAAATAGTGCTTTTTTCGCCTGAAATATGGGCTAGTACCATTGACGTAAGGTTGAACAAAGTGACTTTTGATAATTAAATTTGAACCATTTTTTTCATTTGCTTTCTTGTACGAATTTTTTAAAAACCCGGATTTTTTCTTATATATGGCCGCACATTTTTAAAAATCATATACTCCTATTTAATGTTTTTATTTTCAAAGTTTTGTATTTTTTTAACACTAAGTACATTCCAAACTACATCATAAAATTGAAAACCTAGTTGAACCAGGGTTTTCCTAATAAGGTCATAAATTATGCTATTGCGTTCTCGCATCACCGGCCGAATAACTGAAATTGCTTGTCACAAGTGTGTCTAGACAAGTCTAGCAATTAGTACCCATTATCACGTAAAACCTCTTACTTCTGCTAAAAGATATAACAGAAAATCGAAAAAAGAAGTGTCAATCCCACAACCAGCTGTAATTTCAAGATTTGATAAATACATGGGAGGAGTAGATTTGCATGATAATGGCGTGGCAAATTATAGAATCGGTATGATGGGTAAGAAATAGTGGTGGCCACTATTTAAAAATACAAAAGACAGTACTCTTGTCAATTCCTGGAAACTCTACAACACGGTGAATCACAATAAAATGTGACAACCGAATTTTAAATAATTCATCGCCGTACGCTTATTAAAAACAAAGAACTATGTCGCTAGACCACTTCCATTAGAACCACCCAGTGAAGTGAGAGTTGATCACTTTGGATATGTAATCAGTAGGACTGACTTTCGAAGAACATATCGTGTATGTAGAAGTCAAACAATTTATATTTGTGAGCGTTGCACTGTTTTCGGCAATATCGCTTAACACTATAGGCCGTTGATGCGTTTACGCAATACCACTTATTTCAGAAAGTAGCAGATTTATTTCTTTTTTGATTTCACATATGTGTTTCTGTAATGTGTTTTCATAATTAAAATATATAGGTAATTAAAAAATTTTAAGTTTTATTTCTATCCTTGGCCGTAAATCGGTTAAGTACTATATGACAGCATAATACTAATACTCGAAAAGATAAACTCACACGCATGAGATAAGCCTATCTCTCTCGCACGCCTGACGTCATTCGATGACAAATTTCCCCAGAAACAGCTTTTAGAGTTTTAATACATTTTAATATGACGTTTCGTTTTTGGTTTAGATGCTCAATGGATTTAGGGTATGGTTTGTGTTGTGTGTATTTTTTGTTTATTTTTACTGACAAATGTGGTAAAGTTTATTAATGTATAATAATTAAACATTTTTTATTATGGTGTACTGTGCAGTAAAAAAGTAAGGTAGTTTCTGAATGCTGATTCTTTAGATTTCCAAAGGACAATCAAGTTTGCCGACAATGGATTCTTAAATGTTACCAGCAACATAAATTTAATATTAAAAAGACAACAATATGTTTAAAACATTTCGCAAAAAGCGATTACTATTTTGGAATTACCACAAAATAAATGGATATTGAAAAAAGATGCAGTCCCTTCCTTAAATTTGAACTAGTCTCCAACTGTGCAAACATCTACTTAGCAAAACCGTAGCATAAGAATAAAGAAAAAGCAAAATAGGCAGATTTGTAAGTACATTAAGTAGATACCTACAGGGTGTTTACCAGATGAGGCTTATCACCAACTGTTTTTATTATTAATAAATTAAGAGGCGTTCATATGTAGTTGATAGCGCAAAGGATTTGAGTGTTGTTTTGAATATTAAATTGTGATTTCGTAAATACATAAGATTATTAATTCAAAATTCATTTTTGTCATTCAACATAATTCATAAGAATCACCATATTTTAATTTTTGGGATTTTATTTACGGTTTGTACTTCGATATCATCTTTTGAACGAAGATTATATTACATCAAACAATAGATTAAACTTAAAAGCTATTTACAAAGTTTTGGTAAATTAAAAGAGCAACTGAATACCGTTAAGATATTCTACACTATTTTAACATACCGAAATATTACTGCCGTCTTAAGTCAATTGTTGGTAAACAATTTAAAAATATTGCAAAATTAAATTTTTCTGAGCATATTAAATTTTCATATGTAATAAATAATCTACTTAAGTAGTAAAATTATAAATAAAATAAAACTATTTATGCAAAAGAACCACTCAAGTAGTGCAAAAGGAACTCCAAAGAACCGTCGCTCTATCAGCGTCCACGTCGTTTTATTTTTCCTCTAGCCAATGCCGTAATGAACAGATCTGAAAGTGTAGAAGGAACATTTATATGTTCCATTTACGAAGTTTGTCAGATCGCTCTTAAAAGCCTCTTTTGAGCACGTTAGCTTCAGTAATTAATAATTTTGTCCATGCATCCGTCTAATTTTCTAACGTGTTCCGAAATACAATTTGATAAAAGCTTCAAACTTAGTGTAAACGTTGATAATGCTTAATTCCATTATAACAAGAAATATTTTGGTCACTATACACCGTGCTATTTAAGTGTGAATTTTTTATTATTATATTATTTTTAAATCAGACTTTATATACTTAGTGTACACCAGGGTTTATAATATTTGATGGGCACTAGGCTATAGAAATCAAAAAGATAATTCATGAAATTTTAATACATATCCCCAGCCAAGAAACTTTCGTACACATGGCTAGCCAAAGAAGGCTTCCATCCTTAGGCAGAAGGTTCACCAAAACGAGACAAGGCCAGGTAATAATTAGAAGAAACAAAATATATATTTAATGTTAGAAATATAAAAAAAACACCCGGAGAGAATATATGATATGAGGAAGTAAAATATATGCTTTGCAACAATCGCTGGTGGCACCCAGTTGTGGCGCTCTATAGAAACGCTCTTTAAAACACTCCAGTTTGAAAATAAATATTAGACTTTGATATTTTGCCAAATGTGAATAATTTCTACGCATTTTTTAATGTAAATGCTCCATAAAATGTTAAAAATATCAAAAGAGCAAAATATGTTGGGTGCCAAAGTGTTGCTGTATAGAAAAAGAAGAACCCCAAATTAACATTTTATTATTTCCCTGTCCTGAAAAGTGAAATAAAATACTAAAAGAAACATTCTTATGCATCGTAAACATTATCAGACGTTGGTAAATTAACCAATTTTTACACCAGAAATATTTTATGATTTGTTTTACAAAATGTTTTGATTTGATCGTTCTTGACATTTACATTTACTGACTTATTGAGACAAACTGAATGATGGATGGTATTTAATATATTATAGAGTCGATGTAAACAACCAATGTGCTCTAATAAAGGCATAAGGTATGACATGAAATAAAAATCATAATTTTTATCCAGACAATCAAGTGGAAACATCAATAACACCACCTTTGTGGTATTTTTCTAACTGAGATTGTAAATTTCAAATCACGGTTTATTGGTCTTTGAACACGTATTCTTAATATTAACATTTATACAAATTGCATCTTCATATTTGAAATTAAGTTGTAGGTACATGTGCACATTATGTCGTGAAATGTACCATCGGGATTTAGCTTTAATAAATAAACCTAGTTGTAAATAGCTTTCTCATACTATATAGAACCTAGGGGTTTCTTGCACAAAATTACCAAAAATTTTAATGTTTACCGTCATGCATTTCTCTAATTTGACAGACATGTGCTTCTGCCTAATTTCTTTTCTTTGCATCTGCTTCAAGGTTTCTGCCGACGGTTTGGCAGAAATCAGAAACAAAAGGAAATGACTGGTAATAAGAACACTTATTTTGGAGATTATTTTTCCCATAATAAAACAGTGACAAAGTTGATTACTTTACACTGTTAACGATAGTAACATAATGACTGACTTAGTATTTTTCGCATCGTTTGCTATGAGGCGCTTCAGTTGTTTTTCGAGATGGTTATGAACCAAGAATCATACGTTTACGAACAAATAGGTAGGACACAAATTTTATATTTTAATACGGCACAGCTGCTTAAGTCAGCTACTGAATTACTATCTCACAAGTGAGAAACAAGCTTAGTTTAAGTACCAGCCGACAACAATGGTTAAGTGCAGAAGTGAAATTATATTAGTATACCACAAATTATACCAACAAAATAGTCGAGCATAACAAAATATCATAAAATTTACTTTAAGGAAGAACAAAACTGCTTATCAAATTATCACCAAAATACTAGCATGTGCAAACATACTGCAAAAGGCTAGAGTTAGGTGATAATAAAGTTTAACCATGTCATTTTTTGTTTTCTATATTTTTCAATTTTTTTATACTATTAGTTCCAAGCCTATATTATATTAATACATCCTTTGGATTCAACTTTGTTCATTGGTCCTAAATATTAATTTTCAGGGTTTTTAAAAGGTGATTTTATAACAATTTTATCGTTTAATAGACAAGTTTAACTCAATTTTGTAAACTTCCTGTACCATTGGCAATATGTCTATAATAAGAAATTAATTAGGTTAATTCTTTTCAAGGGTTTAAATCTGTCCAATGATTCCAACTAAAAATTTCAAAGACTTTCCAAAAGTAAAATGATGCAATTATTCAGTAACTTTATCCCAATTTTCTTGAACTTCCTGTACATTTGGCAATTTTTTCATAATAAGATGATAATTTTTCCTAGCTTATAGACCACGTCCCAAAAATTTAACGTTATTCATGAACCTTAAACATGAATTTTGAAAAATGGTTTTATAAATATTTTATTTTTTCATAAACAACTTTTAACACAATTTCTTAGACTTTCTGTATCCTTTGGCAATAATAGTATCATAACAGAATAAGTAGACCCAAACTTTCCATAAGTTTAACACTGTCCACCGATCCCAAATAAAAATTTCGAGGATTTTCCAGAACCAATTTTGTGAATAAATTGATTGCATTTATTTGGATCAATTTTCTTGGGCTTCCTGTACATTTTGGCGTTTTTTTTATATAAAAAGGAAAATTAGTTCTAAGCCTATAGTAACACATCGCAAGAGTTCAATCTTGTCCATTGCCCCGAAATATAAAATTATAATTTTAGGGGTTTATGAAAAGTCGTTTTGTAGGATTTTTATTGTTTTTCAGATAAGTTTAACCCAATTTCTTAATTTCTTAGACTTCCTGTACCTTTAAATATATTTCTCTAATAACAGATTAATTCCATTGAAATCCAATGATTCCATAGAAGAATTTTAGGGACTTTTTGTTTTGAATGCATTTATGTGGTAATTTCTTGTACATTTTGGTAATTTTTTATAAAGGAAAATTAGTTTCAAGCTTATTTTCCAAGAGTTCAACCTTGTCCATTGACCTCAAATATGAATTTTAGAAATTTTTAAAAAAATGTTTTGTGTTTCTGAAAAGCCTGTGACTCTAGCGTTTGGAGTTAAGCGCTGTGTGTCTCTAAAAATAAACAAGGCTAGCGAGTGAAATGAAGAAACTTATATAAGAGATTTCCAGTTGCAAGAGATCTTTCAGTTCCTGTGGCTCTTTCCTTGTTATCTCTGCTGCTACCCTAAGAGCTGTCTTTATCAGTTTGCTTGAATACCCGTTCTAATGTAACTTAATTTAAAAATAAAAGCATTGCAAGTTTGAAAATGTAGTTAGAAAGAACGATTGAAGTTTTAGTGCAGGTATTGTCCTTTAAGTGTTGGTTTGTGATAGACTGATATCCTTGGGTGCCTATTATTGCTCTTTACAAAAATACATTAGAAAGGCAGTGCTGACTTAGTTTTCAACTCCTTCGTAAACTAAATAATAAATATGCCAAAGCAACACTTGGATTGAGCTATACTTATAGAGTGCTTCGCGAACCCTCCTTACTAGGGGCTACCATTGGAGATAACGACGAGTCCCTTAAAAGTCCTTTGTCCTGGACTCAAAACCTATCTTTGAATTGAAAGTAGGAGTTATAAAGATATACCTCCAATATGTCCATCATTCCCTTCGGTGAAAATATAGTGCATTCCGCAAGTGTTGCGTCTTGTCTGATGTCTTTCCCTGATGATGTAAAGAGATTTTCCTAAACATTAAAGTTTACTAGCTTATCGGTGAATCTAACGTTAGTGGCCTGAAGGAGTTCGACGAAATGAGCTGAGTTTAGTACAAGGAAGTCGGTATTCCCTTGTAATTGCTCAACGTGATATTGGTAAATTCCACCAATGGCGAATCCATGAAGCCGATAATAGGTCGCAAAGAGATTCCTCATAATATAGGAATATTCAATCAGGCTAGTATTAATATTCACAAAATCTCAAAACCTCTGCTGTCAGGACACTGCAAGATCTAATACGCTTCACGCATAACTAGTCGTGATACATTTTTACACAGATCTAATATATAAGGCTGTATAATAGTTATGTTCACAGCATAGTTGAAAAATCTTTCTTAGAAGGTCAATGCGTTACAATTTTGAAGTGGCCTTTTTGCTCACCAGACCTTAACTCTATAAAGCACCTACGAGATAAGATCGAAAGAATTGAAGCTTGTCAAAATAATTCTGGTAACACAGAATAACTTATATAATCTATTTTAGAGGAATGAGCAAATGCTCAAAAAATGAGCAAAGAATAAATTAACAACTTGATATATAGCATGCTTCGTCGAATTTGTGCTTTCATCGATGCTAGAGTTGGCGATGCTAATTATTAAAATTAATTAAATAGCATTTTTCTTATTAAATCTATATTTTATGAAAAATTCTTTTCATTGAAGTCTACACTCTTTGTTTGTTCTATTTTTATCTTATTTGTGTACTTGATATGGTTTAAAACTATTTCTAAATATTCTTTACTCGTCAATGACTCTTTTTCAAATTAAATTCTATTTATCGAATTTACTGGGTGATTCCACATAGGTTTGGGTATATGATGTGCTCCTAATCTTGTGCAATGTCGTAAATGTTCATTCTAACTCATATCATACTAACAACTCGTAACTATTAGTGTCGCAAAAAATTATTAAAAATAATAATAATTTTGATTTCTAAGTTTGTTTTGTAAGTGCAAAAAAAAAGAAAAGAAAGATTTCCTTGCGGAACCAACAATTAGTATGATACAATTTTTTGGCCTGAAAATAAAACGCTTTTTTTTCTTGTCCCTTAGACCATTCTGATATATGTATTTAAGTAGCATGCTTCGCAAGTTCTGATGCTAATGTAACAATTTCATTGATTTTAGTTTACTGTGAAAACTGACAAGCAACTGTCAAGATGAGAAAGTTTAGTTTCCTTACAAATACAGCCATTACAGAATTATTGATATGTTTTTTAATGCATTTAAAATTATTCATACCATTAAATGCTTTACAAAAATTTAAATAAATATTACGTATACTCATATACCGATTTTAGCTGACGAAATTTAAAATGAAATAGGAATTTACCTCACCAGAAAGATTATTTTACATTTTATTCTAGAAATAGGTATTTTGGTAATTCGAGTAGTTCCTTGAAGAGCTTAAAAAATTATGATACTATCACGGGTTTTTTTAAGATATCGAAATATTTTAGAAACTAGTAATGCATATTTTTGTTTACTAAATAGTTCAGGTTAAGTTTTTTTATAAATACAACCATTTGGAGTTACTGAGTAGTTTTTCAATAAATAAAAAAGCCTTAATACACTCAAAGGCTATACATTAAGGAAAATATTTTGAAAAAGTTCCATAAACAAGTTGATGAGTTTTCAACTCAAGAACTCAATGAAAAATAAAGAGATGGGTGTAATATAATCTTTATCCTCGAAATGTTTTTTATATGTAAACGCGGTATATTTTTTAAAAATGCAACTAAATAGATCTATTACGCCCTGTAATAATATTATATTTATTTCCAAATTTTTGTGCGAAAACCTGGCAACATAGCTTTATGTTAATGTATCATACTAGAACCTTTCCTTAGTCAAGTTAATTATAACTCTAAATAGAAAATAGAGATCCCCTTTTTAGTTTTATTTACCATGGTTAATAGAAAACAAGTTAGTACCTACTTTTGAAAAAAATATGAAGAATACCGAAAATACAAAAATATAATACCGAATTTTCTCATAATATTTAATGGTGTAGGGCAAACTAAATGATTGTTTTTCACAGTACGTACAATTGACAATTTTGTTTGTATTATATTATATAACAAACGACGTTATTCATCAATTTCTGTCCATTTCATGGGACAAAATAAATGCCTATAAAAATGGGCAATATGTTCCATTTTACTAGATTGAAGTGATCAATAGACATGTCCTTCTTTTTTTTATAGTGCATCTCCAAATTAGGAATAGTTCATTAAAAAACTTTTAAGTATAGGCCCTCAGACAATACATGGATATAGGCAATACTTAAAAAATAATTTTATTAAAAAAATACATATTTTATTAGTATTGTCTCTATCCATGTATTGTCTGACATCCCGTATCTAAAACTTTTCTATTTAATTGTTAATTTTAAATATGTTTTTCGATTTAACTACAAAATTTTACTTTCGCCTTAAAGATGTAAATATGTATTACGAAACTTCGACTAGTTTGAATACCTTGCAAGAAAATGCTAGAAGTATAACGTGTATATATTTTTTTACTAGCAAATCGCTTTCGGCTAATAAATAGCCATCATCAGTGCTACCTAAAAGGTGTAAAGGATATAATTTAAAAACTTCACTAAAATTATCAACAGGTCAAAATGTAATAGAAAACCTTCTCTCTAAAGGAATCAAAACGTAAAAAATCATGACAAAATACACTATTTAAAAGTGTTTAAAATGTATTAGAAGTGGGTCGTGTATGTATCTTAAGACATTTTTTATGTGTTCATCAATCCTAATATTAAATCTATCTACCAGTTCTCCCAACCTACGATGTTTCTCATTTTCCATAGTTTAAATTGTGCTCACCACTTTTATTTAATTTATTAACTTTGTCCTTACTAAAATTCTGCTTAAATTATTATTTATCTTATGAGAGAATTTTATACTAGGGATAAGTTTTTTATTGCTTGAGAAATATATTTAGTAAGAATATTATTTAAAAATGGGATACAAATATATTTTGTACCTGTTTCTTGTGTTAAATAGACACTTTCTCTGAGATTTCTTGTTTTAACTCTTTTAACCTTTTTGTCAATAAAAATTAGGTTATAACTATTTTGTCATTATTTTGCATAGGATTCGACTTTTATTTAATTGATCCTTAAACATAACAATATTAGAAACTATGTGACCTTATTTGGATCGATATTTACTAAAATTACATTTAATTGTCCATTAACTGGTATTGTGAGTCTTTATAATTACTTGTTAACAAGACCGTATCATCAGAATACCTCATATTATTAATTACTTTTCCATTTATAACTAATCTCACTAACTCATTCTCTGGGATTTTCATTAAAATAGCTTCGCTATAGATATTATATAGCAGTGGTGGTGAAATTGATGAATAACGGTGCATTATCAATTGTAATTAAAAAAGAACTTTTCGGCTTCAAATATGGAAAAAAATTTAATAAAATACTTTAAAATTTTTCGAATGCACCAACTTATGCAGTTTTACTATAATCTAATAGAAATTGTATCTTTAATGGTTTCCAGAAACCCAATAGTTTCCGGAAACTTCCCGAGATATCCTGTTTTTCAATAAAACTACTACAAGAATCATGTGGCTACGTAAATTCCTTAAAAGAAGTATGTATAGCTAGAAAAAACAAAACCCAAATTCCTGAAACAAAAAAATATTGCACTACTCTACATATTGTTAAAAAAATACGTTAACGATCCCTATTTATTCAAAAACTTACCTGCAGCGGGCGATAGCTTGGTAATAACTCCCCAGCGTTGTTTCCACTGAAACAAACAAGAGGTCAAAATTAGTGCCGGACATTACTTAACTAAATAGCGGTATGTAGATGCCTTCAGCGCCCATTAGTCACTTTCAGCTTTAGCTATAGTAACCTGCATTTGGCTTCAAGAGATAACAAAATACAGAGCTAAATATATATCTGGGCTTGTCAGCGTCACGAACGAACGTGTAAATCGTTAGAATACCTGTGTAGATATTCGTATGCATGTTGCTGATCGGTGACGAGTTAGTATTTATATATGTTCCTTAATTTTACAGGTGATTAGTCCGTACTTTATTTTTAATAACTTTTTAGTATGTTGGTAATATTTTTACTTCTACACAAGATGTAATTTAAAGATTTTTATTCAAACTTTTAGCAAAATTTCGCTCATTAAGAAATGTTTATATTAAAAGCTTGGTCACACATTAATTTTATTCGCGAATTGATTTTCTGTGACCTTGAGAAAGTGACAAACCACATAAACATTCAGTATCCTTATTATTTTAATTAAAGAATCATAACTTTAACTGTATGGCTTTAGAAATACAAGTGCTAAGTCAATAGCACAATATCTGTAAAACAGAACGACATCGATTGTGTCAAAGGGATTTTCTAAAGCGTCCAAACTAGGCCCATTATCGTTCTAGCTATTAATGAGGCGTTGATTTGCAAGTATGTAGACGAAACATCTGGCTGACTGGAAAATCATTGGATCTATCAACAGGTGAAACTTTAGGAGCAAAAAAAATAGATCAGAGGCTCACTTTTGCATAGAGGTGTAGGAGTCGTTTTTCGTAAACCTGAATAGCAGGTTAATGCCAATTCAAGGTTGATTTTGATAGATATTAATTTAATTCAACTAGAACACGTATACAAAGTAATTTTTTTCTTCTTGTTCTGCTGAATATAGGCCTCCTCTAGGTTATGTCCAATCTTTTTATCCTGTGCAATCTGTATCCAATTTCTTCACGCTGTTAATGTCATCTGACCATCTCTTCTATGTACGGCATATACTTATATTTTTAGTGTTCTAGGTCCCAAGGGTATACATCTTCTTACCCGCTGTTCCGGCGGTTTTTTTGTGGTGTCTCCGGCCTACCTCCAATTTTCTTTTGCAATTCTATCCATGAATAGACATCATTGGGCAATGTCTAATCTCTATGTTTTTAATTTTTAATTTCTAAGGCATATGCCAAACATTGATCGTTCCATAGCTCTCTATGTTGTTCTAAGCTTTCTTGCGTTTTATTCAGTCAACTTGTCTATTCCGTACATCAGTACTGGCAGAATGAAAGCTTTCCGTGCCCTTCTCTTTAAACTAATCGGTATTTCTTTTACGTTGAATTGTGTTTCCACTTATTATGACTATGTTATTTGCAAAGTGGAGATGATTGACGTATATGCCATCGATATGTCTTCTCTCTTCTTCCCAATTCAATGTTTTTAATATATTTTTTAGCGCCAATGTAAAAAGTTTGGAAGAGATGAAGCCACCTTGTTTCACACCTCTTTCTGGTAATATTTTTACTGAGAGTCTATTCTTGCATTGCTTAGTCTCTTAATATTGACCAGAATTCTACGGAGTCGAAAACATTATTTTGAAGTCTACGATGTAAAGGCCTAATAGTATTTTGTTTTCTTCGCATTTTTCGATCAATGTTGGTAAGGTCTGTAAATTATCAATAACACTAAAATGCTGTCTAAACCATGCTTGTTCGACTGGTTGATAAAAGTCAAGTTTGTTAGTGAGTATATTTGTACGGATTTTTGTGAACAGCTTATATATGATTGAGGTTATGAGCAGGTTATGATTCTCTATGGCAGCGGTATCGCCTAGTTGGTATTTTGCCTTTAATGATATATTAAATTAACATTATTTGAAAGGCGTTAAGTAAAAGTTCTTCACCCATTTCTTACCATTTCTGCTAGGAAGAGAACCTGGATATTACTGTTAAACAAACTGGGTTTTATTGCTAACAAATTTGGAATAGCATCTATCTTTAAAGTTGTTTGATATATCAGTAAAATTTCTTGGGATCTGTTACCAATTATATTTTGACTTATCGAGACTTTTAATAATGTGAGAGACATAATCAGCTTAGTATGAGTAGCATGATAAGCTCCTAAGTTTAGCACGCTTGCACTCCACCCGCTGACATAAAATATAGGCTTATGGAAACTTAGGTGCATACCTAAAAATATTATAAAAATTAAGCGTCTTTTATTTAAGAACACAAACAGATTTTGTAACTAGGAGTTACTGTACTCTTGTATTCTATTTATTAACCGAAATAGGCAACGAATCTTAAAATAATGAAATATGCTACCAAAATAAACTAGTGTAAACCTTATCAACCTTCAGTAAATCTACAAAATATTAAAAATACCTGAGAAGTAACAGCACTATTATCTGTATCTATAATGTACAGGGTGCCCAAATTCGAGGGTGACTATTGGGATATAGGAAACCGTAAGAGTCACAGGGTCAGTTAAATAGAGGCAAAGTTGCGCAATTTGGAGTTTAATAAAATGACGTTTAAAAAATTTTAAAATTCCGGATACTTCCGGAATTATCTGAAAAAAATCGAAAATTGTTTAAATCGTTTTACCTTCTACCTTTATTTAAGGGGACATCGGAAAACTAAAACAGTTTTTCATTGCCACTTTTGATGTCCTACAACATGACGCAAAAAATAAATTAATCCGACTTTCATGTAATCGGACATGCAAGTGCGACATCTCATTTTTAAGGTATTATCAATTAAAAATACTTTTTAAAAATGACAAAATCCAATATAATGCCCATAAGAAAAACAAAAGTTGATGATCGAAAAAAAAATTAAACGTCGGATTAATTTTTTTTGCATCATGTTGTAGAACATTAAAAGTGGGAATAAAAAACTGTTTTTAGTTTTCCTATATCTCTTTAAATAAAGTCGGTAGAAGGTAAAAACCATTTTGACAAACTTCGGTTTTTTTCGGATATATCCGAAAGTATCCGGAATCTTAAAATTTTTTAAATGTCATTTTATTAGGCTCTATTTTGCGACCCTGTAACTCTTATGATTTCCGAGATCCCAATGGTCACCCTCGAATTTGTACCCTGTACAATGTTAAATATTTACTCAATTAATTTGATAAAAATGAGTTAGTACAAAACACCTACTACGAAGAATGTGATACATCTTAGTGTTGGTTTATTTGGCATTCTCCTGGGCAATTTTTTATTTATTATAAGTCGTGAATCGTGGCTTTGGGTATCTCTTTAGAGTTAACATTTTTTATTGCTATTTCGGGTTTATTTAGTTTTGCATTTGGCATTTTTGACTGGTATAAGAATCTTCGATGACTTTTAAAATATCTGTGACGCTTGTGATCAGTTTTTTATCTTTATCTTTTATTTAATTCATATGTTGTTATAACAACAACAAAGCATAAAACATAACGTACTTATGTCAAAAAGAAATTACATATTAATATTAAAACTAAATAGTATCTGAGCCATATTAAGATTTTAAGGGTTTATAACTTTGTATATGGTTACTCAATTAGTTGCTAATAGAAAAAGAGCTCAGTTAAGACTCTCAGTGTGCACCTCTTCGTTTATTCTAAGAAGTCCATATTCACCACCATACGATACAACCCTGTATATTCCCATAGTTTATATAGACCCAAAATGTATTTTCCTACCTGATAATAAAAGACTTCGTACTGCCAAAATAGTTATTATTATTATCCTTCAGAAGTCAAATATTAAAGTTTGGGATAGACTGGCAGATTCTACAAATTTTAATTTTACTGAATACTGCGAAATCATTACAAATATTCAATCGTTAGATCGGCCAGAGTAGGGTAACATCAAATGGAAAGCAGTTATTTATTATATACAAAGAAACGACTGACACTAAGATATACACAACTAGTGTTTTAGCAAAGGCTTATCAACACCTTTAAATAAAGAATTCTCGACCGAAACACACAAGAACTATCTGAGTCAAGGAGATTCCGTCACACCTGGTTGGATCTCTAAGACCCTAGGATTCATTTGCCTCTAGACTGATAGTTTTAAAATTTTTAAAACTGACAAATACACTAAATATAGTATGGGATTACCAAGTCTCATCAGAAAGTTTTTTTGTTCTGTATTTAGCAAGCAAAACTTGCTCACCAGACTTATCAATTTTTTTTGGTTTCTTCAAGATGACACAAGTGTGTCAAACATTTTAAGGGGGTTAATTATTGGCTTCCCTGTACATTTTATAGAAAAAATGTAAGATAACTTTTTAAAGAGACCAATCTGACAAACCCTCGTGCAAAGTTTCAAAAAATTTTAATAAGCGAATCTTGAATTATTCAATTAAATGTAATTGCAAAATTACCAAATTTTCGGTTCAGGTAAAACCAGACACCAGCCACCAGCAAACAACTTGTTATAAGGCTTTGTCAAATCTGACGTACAACCGAATACAAGAAATGTTTTTTTTTTTCGTTTTATCAATCTCACAACCATACATTCAAATCACAGCATAAAGAAACCAGCAGTCTCACTCCGCTCGAAAATGTAAGCGAACTAATAGCATCCTCAGCCATGCCGCGGCCATGTTCTCCGGATGCCGAGCTCACTGTTTATCGAACTGTGTTCATAGGTGTATCACCTAGTTCAGCGCCGTACTTAGTAACTATTTTGATAGCGTTTTTACAAAGCGTAGCGTTTTTTATAAAAACTTTTGTATTAAAAGAGGGGTATATCAAAAATTATTAATGAAGCAAAATAATTGACTTTGCCAAAGTTTTTAATAGCTGCAAATTTGGCTGTATGGCTTAAATAACATAATTAAGCATCAATTAAAGTTGCAGCAATGTAATTTTTTTTTTTTTGGATTCTTAAGGACATTATTTATATTTCTGCCATTTTAACAGTGTTGCCATATTTAAAAGAGTTGCAAAATTGTATACTTTTACTTTAGTTGGTACTTAATAATATAACAAAAATTCGCAGATGTTAGAATTGTTTTGAATTGTTGCCAACTATTTGTCTTTATTTATTGGCCTAAGAGTTTCTATTTGCTTTGAAATATTACTTTATTTGTATAATTATTTATTCTTAAACTACTATGTAGTCAGATGTTAATCTAGAAGCGTACTATACAGGGTGTTAATTAAGTATGTACCATAAATTATTTAACAGGCGATTATTTGAGTAATTTTAAGACAAAAAGTTCATATGAACATAGGTCCGCAAGTTCTCTGGCGGTGTTATTTATAACATTAAGGAGCTAATTTACCCCTAACATGATTAAATTTATTAGGTTCAGTGTAATCTCGAACGGGACCTGAAGAAATATTTGTGGCAAAAAAATTGGGGCACCTGAATTTTATGCCATTTTTAATATCTTATTTGATCTACTCAAATACAAATACAACTTTTTCGTATCTCGCTTATTTTTCGAGAAAAAAAAAGTCCACTTAATTGCATATCCCTGGATCACACAAGGAATTTGGGGAAAAGTTTCATTTAGAATTTATTATTAACTAAGCAAGATACGAAAAAAATTCAAGAGACAGAAAAGTTTTATTTGTATAATCCACAGAACATAATAAAAATTGCACAAAAGTCAGTGGCATATATTTTAGTTGTTGTTAAATTTTAACACCCTGTATATTGAGAACGAAGAATTTCTGGACATATGTTTATATGAACTTTTTGTTTTAAAATTACTCAAAGAATGGTCTCTTAAATTAATGGTACATACCTAATTAACTTCCTGCACGTATTCTATATCGTCGTTGTTAGATGTAGAAATGCGATGTTTATTTTTGTTTAAATATTTTGTTAATGTATGAACTTTATGCATATTAAAAAATCAATATTTGTACTATGTAGGTATTTTTATTTTACAAGATAATAACATCTAAAAAAATGTTTAAGTCCGGCTCTAGCCAAGGCAAAAGCCGCGTGGACCGTAGCGAGTGTCAGCGGCATCCCTACTATAAGCAAAAATGCCTCGCCTGCGTTAGTACACATGCACCGAACTCGCTTATTCAAGCCAATGTATTTTTATTGAAGTGCGACTGCTGGTTTCTTTATGCTGTGTTCAAATTAAGACTTAATTATGACTATTATTTATTACGCAATTATTTATTAACTTAATTATGGCTATTTTTTCGTCGATTGAATAATTCATACTTGTTTTCAAATATCGACTGTCACTGATTTATTGACACTTTTCCTCACGTCAGTGACAATATTCATTTTACTGGTGCCCGTTTGGTTTTACCTGAACTGAAAATTTGCTAATTACATTTAATTGAATAATTCAAGATTCGCTTATTAAATTTTCTTGAAACTTTGCACGAGGGTTTGCCAGATTGGTCTGAAAAAGTTATTTTACATTTTTTATATAAAATGTACAGGGAAACTAATAATTGACCCCCTAAAATTTACATGGGTTTTCCTATGTTCCGCTCGGCGACGCACCACCCGGTATATGCACACAAGAAATAAGCTGGGCGAGTATATTAGAGACACCGTTGGCAATTGACTTTCTTATATGCAAAAGATTGCTTATGCATTAACATGGAATAGAAAATTCCAACCATTAAGTTAAGGAAAGAACGACAATGCTTTATTAATATACCGATCGCCTATTTATATAAGGCGCTAAGAGAAGAACCCAACTAAATTTCTGTGAGGTTAATGATTATCGCATTGCTGCAGTGTGATGCTGTTTCGTTTTAATTTTTAATTGACATATCTAAATGTGTAGAAGCCGCGTTGCTAAAGGTTCTGATCAATCGCAAGACATTCCATCTCGAGGGGCCGTATTTTTAAAACTATTCGAATTTGATTCGCATACGAAATTAGAGGATTTCGCACGAAAAATCGATATTCGTATTTTCGACCGCCATTCCATTCGAATTTCAAAGTTTGGGTGCGATTTTCAATTTGAATTTGCCACTTGTCTTGTTTTTATTTTAAACAAGAATTGTTTTTTTTTTTTAATTTGTGTAAATTCGTTAAGTCATTTCGTAGTGTTTTTTTTGTTTATTGAAAAAAAAAATTAACAAAAATCAATTGGCAAGATTTAACAATATTGTGCAAAGAAACGTCGTCGATGCACTGAAAGAAACTGAAACTCTGCCAGATAGAAGGAATAGGATGTACTTTTCATTTCTTGCCCCATTTGACATGTATTCAGATGCTCGATTTATTAAATTATATAGATTAAGCAAGCCTTTTACGATGGAATTGATGTGCTCTTTATGTGCTCCAGAGACTGTGTAATCTGTCCGCTAAATTTATCCACAAGGCACAGTTTTACGAGGGATGTCTTTTAAGTTTTGCATATAGAAACATAGAGGGCGTCACTAATCAAATGTCATTAGTCAAACTTAACCTCAAACTTTACTTTTCTTAAATTCAAAACGTCAGTGCGATACATATAGTTTTACAGCTACAGTGAATTTTTAAAGGTAGCAAATTGCGCATACCATGGAATTAAATAGAGAACATTTTCGGGCTATCATTTTTTACAATTTTCGAAGGCAATTATCTCAACAAGAATGCTGTGCTGAGTTGATTTCTGTTTTCGGTAATAAAGCACCACATCAGTCGACAGTTTCTCGTTGGTATGCAGAATTCAAGCGTGGACGGGTTAGTCTTAGCGACGATCCAAGGTCAGGTGCACCAAAAACGGCTGTCACCCAAGAAAACATCGATGCTGTGCGTATGCTTATCACGAAAGATCGACATGTGACATATCGTGAGATTAAGGCTTCATTGGCGATTTCAAAGACCTCAATTCAAAAAATTTTGCATTACGGGTAAGAAAATTAGTTTCCCGCTGGATACCGCATCTGTTAACTGAAGAACAGAAAGAAGCTAGGGTGATGTGGTGTCAAACAACTCTAGACCGCTTTGAGGCAGGAAACTCTAAAAATGTGTACAGCATTGTCAGTGGTGATGAATCATGGATTTACTCATATGAACCTGAAAATAAACGTCAGTCGTCTGTATGGGTATTTCAAGATGAAGAAAAGCCAACAAAAGTCATTCGTCCTCGAAGTGTATCCAAAAAGATGGTTGCAACATTTGTCTCAAAAGCAGGTCATGTTGCAACAATTCCTCTGGAGAATCAACGAACTGTTACTGCCGATTGGTATATTACCATTTGTTTGCCGAAAGTCATCGCTGAGCTTCGAAAAGCGAACCCACAACGACGAATCATCCTCCACGAAGATAATGCAAGTTCGCGCACAGCCCGGAAAACTATTGAATTTTTAACTTATCAAAACGTCGAATTATTGGATCATCCTCCGTACAGTCCCGACCTAAGTCCCAACGATTTCTATACTTTTCCAAAAATCAAGAATGAACTGCATGGTCAGAGGTTTCAGACGCCAGAGGAAGCAGTTAACGCCTTTAAAAATGCAATTTTGACAGTACCCACAAACGAGTGGAATAACAGCTTTGACAACTGGTTTGAGCGCATGCAAAAGTGCATTAAATTTCGTGGAGAATCCTTTGAAAAACAATAAAGTCGTTAAAAGTTATTTTTTGTTTTATTCCAGCTGCATATGCAAAACTTAAAAGACAACCCGTAGCTGAAAAATCTTGGATGAATTTACCCGACTTTAATTCCGAGTGCTCTTCCATAAATAAAATTAGTTCTTTCTTTTGCTCGCTCGACACAAAACCGCAATATTTTTTTATTCTTTGAATCCATGTTAAAAAAAGTCAATTCGAAAAACCCAACAAACGCTATGAAAAATATTTCAAAATTCCCTGATGTTTTTAAACTTACATTTCAGGTTAGGTTAAAATATCTTTATCGTCTTCATCCTATTTGACATGGCCTCCAATAGCACTCGACTTTGCAATGTTGCCACCACATTTTACCTTCTTTGCGAAGGAAATTTCGAATGCTGTTCAAAAATGCACTTTTTAATTCGTGTGCGAATTTTGCTACTCGTCTTTGTTCTCATTCGAAGATTCTCGCATGCTTTCGAAAATACGGCTTCAGGACGGAAGCATTTGGTATAAGACAAGCTAAGGCATAATTATGTAGGCAAATATGTATGTTCCTACCCATGTCGTGTCAAAATCACTGAACACTAAAATTTAACTGGACATAGGCAAGATGCAATCTTTAAACTCTAGATATTACCTACAACTAGTGTAGCGCGTAACTCGGTTCAAACCAATTTATTTCCAACCCGTGTGAGTCATATCTACTATCCAACCACAAAAAAATTACTAAGTCCAGACAAGCAAATTTTGTTTTAAAAGATTCAGAGATTTGATGGCCGCCAGCTTTTAGATAGTGGAGAAGGTAGTAGGAGAAATTTTAATAAGAGCGCCACTCGATTTAAATAATTTACACCAAACCCTGATATATTATTCTAAAAGCTAAAAATAATTTGGGAAAAACTCAAATAACAATCCATAGGTCCACCAGATTGATATAATAATCCAAGGATTTACATAGTCACTTCCATTTATATATAAAAAAATTAAATTCCACTGAGATATTTAAATTTAGACAATTATTCAAAATGTAATACTGTAGTAATTTTAAGTATATAAAAAAAAATTGATAAAAGAATTAAGAGTTACTTGAGGTATGCTAAGGCGAGGAATTAGTAAAAAAAAAAAAAACAAATCCGCACTGAACTACTGTTCAAGGGGAAAATCCAAAACGTGATCACGTGTTGTTTACAAAAAGTATATGTTTGGAGCCTAATTCACAATACCTCACTGGCCCTAAATACCTTTTTACAAACTCTAGTCAAGTCACATTAATCTAAATAAAACTTTTAAATAGTAAGGTTCGAATTTGAAAGCCTATTAATGGTATGTTGGTGCAATAAAACCTATTAACCAACAACCAACACTATGACTAAATATGTTATTTGTAGCAAATAGCCGATCTCTTACAAGGTGATCCAGGCTCAATGTCAAAATCAATTATGTCGATGCTCGACTCAAATGAAAACCCTCAGGTTAATGTTAATAGACTTAGCAAGAACCCCTTAACGTTTTGTTTTACATAAAAGAAAATAAACCCATAAAATTCAAATTAATAAATCAACCCCCAACCCTAAATCAAACCGTTCAATCAGAGAAAAATAAAATAAAATGTGCAAAAACTTGCGTGTCCTCTAATCTCTTGTGTATTTTGGCTAAGGTAGCTTAACTCGACAGCTCTGGAACCAGTCAGCTACAACCAGGGTAACGACCACATGGGCAAGTCGATTTCAGGCAAGTTCCAATCCAAAATCGCAGAGCCACAGTACAATGCTCAGTCCAGGCTGTGTTGAGGCTCCCTTAAGCCGGTTGCTTACAGTGTTGGGATGACCAGAAAAAACCAGAGAATAGGAAGAGACCAGAGAATAGAGGAGAGAATGAGAAAAAGGAGAGGCCTCTAAAATAGAGGACAGAAAAAATCAGTAAAATAAACACACAATCTATGGCAATTACCAACATGTTGCTACATACCTAAGGTGGTGAGCGAGGCCTAGAGTCTCGTTTTGTGGTTAGAAAATTTCAAAATCCCATAAATGGTGTGGGAGCAGCCGACCAAATCCAAAAATATCAGGTCAATCCGAAATCCCCTCGGCTACAACTTCCCACTAGACGTTCATCAAATTAAACCCCAAAACTTGGGAGGAATATTTTTCCATTCAACCGAATTCCCGGCAAGATGAACTAAATTTTCCTTAAAACCACAAAATGTCGACTGTTCTTTCTGATAACGGGATGGCTACAGGCTGGACAAGGAACTGACCAGACAGTGACAGGTGTCACTGGCAGTGAACTTGTCACCCTCTCTCTTAGATACGATCTGACCCTGCCTAATGGTGCAAACTACGCGGAACCTCACTCTATCAAAATAGAAATTCCGCAATACCACAGCAAAATGATACTGCTCGGATACTAAAACATGGAAAACTAACAAAATTTTCCCAACAGGGCTACGAAATTCCAATTTTCCTCTTACGTCGCTCTGCCTAATTTATGCCGCTCCGTCATCCGCCAAATGGAAACCAAACTTTAATGGGAAACAGCAACGCTGCACAACAACAAGTGTGTCAATAGTCATTACTGTCAATCAGTCACTGTCAATCGGCTAGTAGGGCTAGAAACCAGATGTGAAGGCACGTTTATTTACTAAAACTTAACCTGAAGAATTGAAGGGAAACATAGCAAGTAAAACTGGGGAGGCCAATTTCAAATCAATTAGGATACCTTGCCCAACATAATTCCGCTATAGAAGAAAGTATTTGTAAGTTTTCCTACACTAACGGATCACCATCTAAAAGGTCTTATTTACAGTGGAGTAAATATAGATAGCGCAATCTGTGGCACAACAGCACACTCTAGAAGTCCCTCCATACCCCAGACATATACCGGCCTCATAGAAACTCTTGACAAATAAATTAAAGGTCAGAAAGTTCCCAACACCAGGTACATGAATAGGGACTAAGGAAACATAATACAACTAACTCCACCGAGGTGTGCTGACAGGATAGGGTAGGTAAATACATTCCTAAAAATAATCAAACCCCAAAAGCCAAAAAAATAAATTGCATTGCTATCAAACCCCAAATTCCATTTATAAAACTATAAATCGCACAACCCTTTCAAGTTGATACCAAAACCCATAAACTTTTGTCCGAATTTATATGAAATCCCATGTTACATGCTTAGGGCAAAATCTGCATGTAACACTAGAAGTGCCACTGATGTTGAGAGGAGGAAACACTAGGGTTTTTCGATGACGTGATCTGCCGTCATCGTTACTGACGAGTTAGTATTATTAAGATAAGATAAATTGTTAAAAATACATGCAGTTTTCCCGGCATCTTAACAATTATCAGATTAGAGGTAATTGGGTTATTCAAGCCTGTTGGTCTCTGTTTATGTGCATATAGTCATAGCCGCCCACCAATCCCTAAATGCATCCAAATAAATCCGATATTAAAATAACTTTTGATTATGATTTAAGCCTTGATCCAAATTTAAAAACAGTTATTCTTCAACCGAGCACACACATTTTTATTTTTCTTGAATATTTTGTTTTGTTGAGTTCATTTGAATTTCGTGTTAATTTTTTTATTAATTGTTTTTAAAATAAAAGTTCTAGCGTAAAATCTCGAAAATTTTGTAAAGAAATAAATAATTAAGAAATATTAAAGACAAATATACAAAACTCATTAAATAATCTCAGTATTCCCAATTATAAAGTGAATAACGTCCTAACACACAAAGTATATTTATACAAAATGCCAGAACATAAATCTTAGTACATAAATGATCTATTAATAATATAAATTTCAAGCCCTCTACGCTTTTCAGTATATATCGCTATAGAGGATAAGTAAAATTTTCTTAAGTAATTTATGTTCTTTCCTACGCCAAAGCTTTCGGAAACAAACCGAAATAAATTACAACTCTTAATACACATAATTCAGGGCTAAGTACACGGACCAAGGTTCCTCAAGAAAGTTTGCCCGAAATGCCATTACCGTGCCATCGATTTTGTCGTATATCTAAAGCACTTGTGCAAACAGTTTCTCAGGTTATGGCCTTCTTAAACCATAAAACCAATATCTTGGGTCAGTTTAAACACGACGGCCAAAGACGCTCCTGTGTATGGCTACTAGAACGAATTAATTTTCCTTTATTGGTGATCAATATGTTAGATTCGACGATAAATTTTGTGCACGAGAATTGGTTTATAATCGAGTAAAAGAGTATTGTTTTTTTTTTATTAAATTTATTAAAAGAGTCACTTAGTGTGTCCCCGCTGTTATAATATTATTAGAATTTTGTTACCAATTTAATGGATTTCTGAATTATCATGAATCAGTTTATTATCGTAAGAAATTGTATTATTTTATGTTTTCTTTTTTTTTATGGCTCCAATGCTATTTGCATTGAATTTTGTTTTGCGCGTTTTAATTTTATTCTTTCATTTATTATTTCATAAATACAATAAAAAATATAGCATTCCATTTAACAAAATTGACCGTTGACGTCATATCTTTTTTTTTTGCTCTACCCTGTATACAAAACTTTATGTGAAATAATGCGCAACTTAAAATAAAAATCGACGGGTCCGAGCGTTTTCTCAAAAAATCATGTCTCTAATTTTTAGCGAATTTATGCGGAACTTTAGGCGCTCACTGTATAATACACCATACCTCTGACTTTCTTGAGTCCCTGATTATTCTATTTAATTATCCCCTTTCACACAACCTACTATCCCTGCAAGTACAATGATCATACACTGCGCACCTACACATAAGAGGGTTAAGAAGGTGAGAGTTATGGATTAACTGAGTAAAGATTTGAGCAGTGCAGTACAGGATATAGATCTTCTGCAATAGTGGTAAGTCAGAGTTTCTTCCTCTTCTTCTTCATCGGATATTTTACCGTTTATTTCTTCACATTCATTAAATGCGGTAAGGGGGAATACTAATCATTCATAAATACTAAGAATTGGTTTCTCCTAAATTTAATACAGTGCTCTTCAAAGTAGCACCCAAAGATTATAGGTCTTATTTCCCTTAATAAAATTCAAATACACACAACATTTTTTTTGGACCAAAAATTTTTGAAGTTGACTGTATTTAACACAAACAACCAAAAAATGTTGTGTGTATCCGAATTTATTAGGAGAAATTAAATCTTAAATAATCTTATACTTTTCACTTTTATCTTATACTTTTTGGCTCTTACAGAGTCAGTCATAATAGACGAGGAGCTTATAATATTCCATGGCAGATGCAAATTCAGTTTTTATATTCCTACAAAACCTGGTAAATAAGGAATTAAAAAAAAGTGTTGGCCCTAAGATCCATGAGGAGTTAGCTGTTTGGTGGACCTGTTATGTGCGGGAGGGTTTAACGACTGAAGTAAGGAAGGATTTACTTCAAAAATACCTTACTCCAGAGAACTGCAAAACAATTAATGCTCCTCTTTTAAATAAAGAACAAAAACCGATTCTGTCATCTCAGACGTTAAAAAATGACCATTTCCTATCAGGAATACAGACTCAAGTAGGAGCTAGTCTATCAGCCCTAGGAATGATTATATCGAAGAAAATTGAGAACCCAGAGCAGGATTTTTCCAAAGATATAATGCAGCAGTTGCAGCATTATATCTTTAGAATTATATCTTTATATCTTTAGAAGCAGGTCAATTAATGTCCAATGTTCATCATGCTATATCTTTAAAAAGAAAATTTGAAATAAATCCTTTTATCAATGAAGAGGGCCAAATGGCGCCTCATAAAATTGCTATTGACGAGTTTGTTTTTGGGAAGGAATTTATTTCCAAGGTCAAATATTGCCAGGAGATGAAAAAAGCTGGAAAAGACTTGACAGTTTCCAAGAAAGTTGACTTTTCAAGGCCTGGTCCTTCAAAACCATCGACAAGTAATTTAAACTACCAGCGCTCATATCCCAAGACCATGATGAAAGAAGAGAGGAGGGGGAGAGGACCATCGTCCAGCAGAGTCGACTATCAATGGAAGAGCCACACAACAGGAAACCTTATCAGGAACGTTAGAGGTAACTAGAATTCCAAAATCTATAAAAGGAATTAAGTATGCCTTAGAACAATGGAAAAATATATCTCAAAATAGTCAGATTTTACAGTGGGTTAAGGGAATTAGAATACCTTTTAATTTAAAACCTCACCAACAAAGAATACCAGATCCGTTTATTTCAAATAAAAATTTTAAAAATTTTAAATAAAAAGTTATATCTAGATGTCATGCTAGTAGGGGTCAATTTCTTTTATCATATTTTTTTATTAAAAAACCAGATGGATCTTATAGATTTATTCTTAATTTAAAGAAATTAAATTCTTTTATTTTTAATTGTCATTTTAAAATGGAGGATTACCGTAACGCTCTAAGACTAATTTCCAATGGTTGTTATATGGCTAGACTAGACCTTAAAGATGCATACTATCTATTGTCTATTGACAAGAGAGATAGAAAATACCAACGTTTTCGTTTTGAAAATAGGTTATATCAATTTAATTGCTTACCTTTTGGGGTAAGTATAGCTCCTCTAGTCTTTACAAAGTTATTAAAAGCTGTAACCAGCTATTTAAGGCAAAGTGGTTGTAAAATTATTATTTATTTGGATGATATTTTGATTCTTGGAAACAGTTTTGTTTGTTGCTTTGAATCGGTAGTTAGAATCTCAAAAACTTTAACTAATTTAGGACTTACAATAAATTATGATAAAAGTATATTATTTCCTGTCCAGGAAATTCAATTTTTAGGTTTTATTTTTAATTCAGATGAAATGGTTTTTACATTACCCCAGGAAAAGGTAGTTGCTCTTTTAAAATTAGTGGAAAAAGTTAAAAAAGAAGAAAAATGTCGAAAAGATCCGATATTTTGCATCATTAATAGGAAAGTTAGTCGCGGTTTCCCCTACGTTAGATTACAGTTGGTTACATTTAAAACCTATTGAAATTGCTAAACAAAAAGCCCTTAAGAAGAATTTTCACAATTTCAATAAAGTTATGATTATCCCCAAAAACATAATCCCAGAAATTGATTGGTGGCTAGGTAAAATTCTAAAAGCTTCAAAGTTAATAAAACCACAGCCTTTTCTCTTCGAGATTTATTCGGATGCATCTGAGACCGGCTGGGGTGCATTCTCTGAGAAAATAGAAGCAAAAGGTTTTTGGAATAGAGATGAAGTAGGAAAACATATAAATTGGCTGGAGTTATGTGCTGCATATTATGGTCTTAAATCTTTAGCAAGAACTTATAAAAATTGTAAAATTTTACTTCATATAGATAACATCACAGCAAACCGGATGGGTAGTATTCGATATACACATTTAAATAATATAACACATCTCATATGGGACTGGTGCGAGTCAAGAAATATTATAATATCGGCTTCTTATATTAATACTACTGAAAATACAAAAGCAGATTTATTGTCTCGAAATAGATCTTGCAATACAGCATTTGAGTTAAATAATTTTGTTTTTTTCTTATATCATACAACTTTTTGGTAGACCTGATATAGATTTATTTGCCTCAAAAAGTAATAAAAAATGTATCGATTATTTTTCTTGGGGTCCTGACCCAGACTGTGTTTGTGTAGATGCGTTCATTATTGTTTGAAGCTTGTATTATTTTTATGCCTTCCCTCCCTAAAATTAAATTAATTTTATTAATTGATAGAGTTATTCAAAAGATTATTCAGGATAAAGCTACAGGTATTTTAGTGGTTCCTAATTGGCTGACTCAATCTTGGTACCCTTTGTTTTTGGAACTTTTAATAGAAGAACCTTTAATTTTTGGTCCAGATAAAAACTTAATTTTTTCTCCTTTCAGAGAGAAACACCCCCTGTACAAGACCCTTTCCCTGGTGGCAGGGAGATTGTACGGGCATCATTAAAAAGAAAGGGAATTACGGATTCCGCTTTTTCGGTTATGTTAGATTCGATAACAGAAAACACCTTAAAACAACACAATATCTGTTTTAGAAAATGATGGGATTACTGTTTGGCAAGGAAATTAGATCCATATAATGGTGATATTAATATCATTTTGGATTTTTTTCTTGAGAATTTTAACAGGGGTCTTTCTTACTCATCTTTAAATGGATATAGAGCAGCTTTTGCATTGATCTTTACTTTTGGAGGTGAAGATGAAAGAATACAAAAACGATTTTTTAAGGGTATTTTTAATAGAAAACCTAGTGCTCCCCGATATTCAGCAACATGGGACCCTAGCCCTGTTTTAGAATATTTGACATCTCTTTTTCCTTTGTCTCAATTATCAATAAAAGACCTTACCTTAAAACTAGTCACATTATTGATATTGACATCGGGTCAGAGGGTACAAACAATGTCGAAGATTAAAGTAGGTATATCGAAAATAGTCCTGACAAGATAGAAATTTGCATTCCTGCTAGATTAAAGACGTCAGGTAGAGTCAGGAAACAACCATACTTAGTTTATTCATTTTTTAAAAATAAACCGGAACTTTGTGTAGCTTCTACGTTACAACATTACTTAAAAAAGTTACGTCTCAATACCGCTTACAAGAGGAGTCACTTATTTTAACTTTTAAAAAGCCCTTTCATCCTGCCTCTACACAGACAATGTACAAGTGTAGGACAAGTAGATGGGTAAAGGATGTTCTTAACAAAAGCAATATTGATACGATAATATTTAAAGGTTATAGCATAAGACATGCTTCGAGTTCTGCAGCTGCCAGAGCAGGCTTAGATATTGACCTGATCCGTAACACGGCAGGTTGGATTAAGAAGTCGATGCTGTTCAATATGTTTTATAATCTTCCCTTAGCACAAAATCCTAAGAGTTTTACAAATTCAGTATTATCAACAAATTAGGATATTACACAAAATATATGTTATTAATTTAATGTTGTTTATTATATAAGCATATTTAGCCTTACTTATCTTATCATTTAGTCTTACTTACCTAGGTTATCATAGACTAAATTTTTTGTTTGTTCAATTAATATGGGAATTTAATTTTTTGTTATGGGATGTTTGGTAACACTTGGTCTTAAGAGTAATATATTTTTCTGCACAAAAATCGCATTCATTTTCTTACCTACAAACATCTACCAATAGCTTCATAGAAGGACGGAGATGCGATGAATAATTATAAGATTGGTTGACTTACCTGTAAGGAAGATCAATTTTAATTATTCGAGCATCGGAGTCCTTCTATGATAGGGCCCACCCACCCAATTATTTTTGGCATTTTCCCTAAGGTGTTGATGCGATTTTCCGCGTCACATAATGAACTGAGTTAGGGTTAGCAGGTAAAGAGAGTTTTTTTGGGTTTGTTTGTTTTACGAATTCTTCGAAATATCTGTGCGTCGATAGGCCTTTCGTTAGGTTTTTCGAGACCGATGCTCGAATAATTAAGATTGATCTTTCTTACAGGTAAGTCGACCAATCTTATAATTAACATGAGAAATCGTTCAAGGTATAAGGGACTTAAAATAAATATATATTAAATAATATATATTTAAAATAAATATAAATATATTACAAATCAATCAAGGATTTGGAATGTCAACAGGGCGGACTCAGGTCGCTGTGGAAGATGTTTTATTTGTGTAAGATCTGCTGATAGAAAATATATAAAGGCGTGCTCTAATTGCGAATAAATTATTACAACTAGAAATTTAACAATCTGTAATAACATTTGCACACTTATTTAGATATAATGGCACCTACTCACAAGAAAATCAGTCACTGGTTTCAAGGAAACTTTTGAGGGATTTGTTCCTAACCCCCTTCTTCTATATTTTTCAGGTACACTGATAGAGTCCCAGTGCGACCGTAAAGTCTACGACATATCAATCTGATAAAAACATAAACTAAAAAAAATACTTTTTGCCAAACTTATGGTAACAATTTAATAAAATATCCGGAAATACGGCCGGCTAAGCGGTCAGCTTAACAGACATTGGCTATTAAAGAGATAAATTTAGAAAAATGTGGATTCTACTAAAACGGGAATAAAAGGAAAGCTTAAAGGAAAGGCAGGCGTATCCTATCGGGATTTCGCTTTGAATACAACTAATCGTAAAGCGGGCGAATGAAAGTTTCGTCGAAAGGAATTTTGGGACGGTTTTGGTCAAATGTTTGGGTTGTTTACCATAAAAGGATTTAGGATTGTTGTATAAAGTCTTATAATTACTTTTATAGAATGGTCCAACTATTGAATAGTATCAATTTATGTTTTTTTCAATTTACAGTGTGTCCCAGGATGAGCGAATTTATAGCTAACACTGACAAAAGATTTTGTAGTTGAAATTTGATCGTTTGACATTCAGTCCTGCTTGATTAAAAAATAATCTTTAGTATATTTGTATTTTTTAAAAATCGAGCATGCTATGATACGAGCATTTTTAAAATTTTATAAGTAGGTAAAGTAGTATTTCTAGGCAAAATATAATAAAAGTTTATAAGAAAAAACTATGTAGAGTGCAAAATTATGCCCGAATACCGAATTTCATAGCAATACGCCGATTTTTACGTTTTGTGTACCAATTAATTTTTTTTATTCATAATTAATTATGAGAGAAAAACTAACTAATTTATTTATCTAATAGTTAAATCACTGATCTAAGAGTTACAAACCATCCTCAAACATATCTTTTTAATAAAATGTACATAGTATACGTCTAATTTAACCAGAAAATTGATTTTATACTTATTTTATAAGTAGCTAACTCCACTATCGACAAATTTTTCAACATCTTTCCTAAATAATTGAAAGAATTTCTAATTTCTTCAATGAAAATTAAATAACAAGATCTCTAATTATTTATTTTATTAATTGCCTCTCATTTGGTAATGGCTCAAAATAAACAATTTGGGCAATAATTTTTAAAAGAATTTTTACTATTTTAAGTATTAATATTTATTTGTTTTTGTTTTAAACTTAAAAAAAAATGAGAATAAATATTTAAATAATTAATAAATAATAATAACTAATTTAAGCGTAAAAATCAAAATAGGCCTATGGTTATAAAATTCGATAATCGGGCATAATTTTGCAGTCTAAACCACTTTTTCTTATAAACTTTTTTTATATCTTGCCTAGAAATACCACTTTACTTACTCATAAAATTTAAAAAGTGCTCGTATCAAGACATGCTTCATTTTAAAAATATGCAAAATTTTATTTTTTAATCGAGCAGGGCTGGATCCCAAAAGGTCAAATTTCAACCTCAAAATTTTTTTGTTATTTTTACGTATAAATTCGCTCATCCTGGGACACACTGTATATGTATATATCACTGATCCAAATTATGATTTTCTTACACCCAATACAGACATGCTCATCATTTTTAGTAAGTTTAAAGAAGCAATAAATAGGTTGGACCATTGTATTAAATTATCTACAATTTAAGCAATTCTCAGTATAGTTAATGACATAATCAAAGATTTTTAAATGGATGAGTCTGTGAGAACCTTTGATTATATCAGCCTTAAGAATCTTCTAAACAAGTTGAAGAGACTTAAAAGCCTTAAAAATTAATTCTCATTAAAATTTGTTCTATTAACTGGTATCTACCCAACTGACATTGGACTTATACCATTTACACTTACACGTTAATTGCCTATGCACCTTTCTGGGCTGCATCCTCCTTTTGCATTTACTGATGCCACAACCCTCATTAATCCATTGAGAATCCTAAGGAATATCAGACCAGCACTATAACCTCTAATAATTTTAGTACCACTTTACTTACTAATAAAGCAACAAAAAACAGATTAAAATAGTATTATTATACACACTGGAACTGTGGCTATAGCCCAATTGTAAAGTATGTAAATTAAGTTAGAGCAATGCGCGCCATTCTACCAAACTTCCGACATATTAAAACACTCTACTCCAACTAACTTTGGGCCGTTTTAAAGGCCTATTAAAGAGAAAACTTCCCCGGTTAATTTCGATGTTTTTATTCATGCATTCATAACTTTCAGCCCTGCTAAAACGTGCATATATACAATGGACACCAGGGAGTTTTTATGGTTTGTTCCGAGTGCGTTTACAAATAAACAGCCTATGAAAATCACTGAGCATAAATTGATAGATGCTCGGTCGCCCATTGTTCGGTTTTTATTTGAGATTTTATGTGTTTTTGAATTTCAACATTTGAATGGGTTCCGAAAGTGACACCGGAAGCTTTTTTTTATAATTTAGAGGAAGTGTAAAAATACTAGGGGTTGGCTTATATGAATTATTGGTGGGTTTTTTGAGGATGTAATTATCGACAATAGTTTATACAACACTGAACAAAGTAGGCCTCCAATCGGTTTAAAGAAAATCCCTGAAATATACATCGATGTGCTATAAAAGGACTTGTGCAAAATTATATCCATTAGGGTGCAAAATTAATACCAACAAGACATCTGGAGTGGATAGATCATTAATAATAATTAATATTTCTAATTTGGATTCTTTAAATCTCCAAATTTCCACACAGAATGGCAACGATGTAAATTTCGCTCAGAAATATTCTCCCGTAACGGTATTTGGCAAATGCGCTCGTTGTTTATGCTTGGATGGTTTACCTTTTGTGTAGTATTAGTATTAAAAGGAGGTTTTGAGCGATTTCAGTGCGTTTTCTTAATTATGATTAATTTAAATTTTCTTTTTGCTGAAAAATGTTAAAGAAGTCTGAAGTGGGTCACATATATATTGAGAAAACAGAAAATCAAATAGTTTCTTTAGCAGGCGAGTTAGGTGTGTTCCTTATAGGTTAGAATATTTAAAAGACGATGTATTTGTGAAGTATCTATTGAGAGACACCAAAATTAGGCAATTTTCTTTAATTTTTTTAGAGTAAATATTAATTAAACTGTAATTAAGTATATTGTTATAATCTGGCAAATTTTTCGGTTAATTGCACCAGTAAACGCCGCAAAACTAATGCGTGTGAAGCTAGCCTCCGATCGATATATAACAATCAAATCGAGAACGCAGCATATGTCGTTTATCAACACCTATTTATAGTTCGCGCCTACTATTATTTAATCAATATAATGCCTGTATTTCCTGAAATTTCCAAGGAATTTTCATATTTTTTTATTCACAGACTAACAATGGATTACTAAATTGACTTATAGTCGAAAATTACGAACCTCTATAGACTGTTATTTTTTTGTAAAAATTAATTAACAAGTTGAATGTTAGATGATTCAAGAAATTAAAAAGGCTTCCAAAACTCCTAAAGGATTAAATAAAACTTTATTCCACAACATACAATAAATACCTAAACGGATTTAAGATAGTTGCGAAGCTACAAACGAAAGTTTTTTTGATAAAAAAATATTAAGTTGTTGCTGTTAAGAAATATAAATGGCGAAAACCCTCAAAGCATATTGATAAAACTTTTCCGCAAAAATATTTAAGTGGCAACATTGAATATTTGCCTTGTAAATACAGAGGTATTCTACGTTGCCAAGTTGCTTTTTTTATTAAATTTTTTGTTAAGAGTATTTGTTTATTTTAAAAAGTTTGTTCATTGTTTGTTAAACATTTTAAAGAGTGCAGTTTTTAGCTATTATAAAATAAGACATACTAAACAATATTCGGTAGATTAAGAGAAATATATAATATATAAAAAATTGGGAAATCGATTTGACATCATTGTCTGAGAGATGGTGAACTCAAACAACCTCGCCTATGGTTTGCAGCTAGGCTTATTCTAGGCATTCGATGTTCTTAGGGATAGACTGACAACAGAAATGCTTAAATATAGCGGAGAATCTCTACTGAATAGAATTAAAAAAATCTTTAATACGTCTAAATTGAATAGGGAATACATTAGCTATGGACAGCGCAATAACCACTCTTATCGACAACTCGAAAATGATCTCACCATCAGTCTCTTAGTCCACTTCTATAAATTATTCACAAAGTGTTCACAAGCCGCCTAATTAATAAGTTCGATTTACGAGAAAAATGCGTTTGAAGATTTCATTACAAATCCTACGTTTACAATTGAGAGGCAGATAAATAGTTGGCCTTGGAAGCCAATGACGTGTTTTATTCCTATATTTTGCTGGGTAAACAACAACTAAATGTCAATAGATTGCCAACCCTTAAATTTGGTGAATGTTGTTGTACACAATTGGATACAGTTTTTATCTCAAGAATTACCAGAATGACCAAGCCCTTAGACTCCAGGACTTTTTGCCAAGAATAGAGTTTAGCGAGTGAATTAGTAACCTTGAGCAACTCGTTCCTTTTATTATGTGGAGCGACAAAGTCATATTTACAAGACATGGTGACATTTTTAATACTCACAAGCGTCATTTCTATTTACCTGAGGATCCTCGGGTTGTGTAACATGGCAACTTTTATAATAGATTTTCTGTTCACGTATATGGAGGGATACTAAACAATACACTTTCCGGTCCGATTAAAATTTCAGTAAGGCTTAACGCAAATGAGTACCTTAACTTTTCAAAAGCTCACCTAGAAAATATTTTAGCACTAGCTTAAGTTATGTTGGATACTGGCTGCACGAGAGGCTACCAGATGGATTGGAAGAAGTGACTCTATTCCGTAGCCACCTCGTTTCCCGGATTTGAATCCATTATATTACTACTTTTGGGGATAGAAGATATAGTATATACAACAAAAGTCGACAACGAAGATGTGTTGCACGAAAGGATACATTTGGCAGGAAATTAAATTCGACAATCCAATTTCGAAGTTTTACGTGCATTATATTACCCGTAGAGCACGAATTTGTCTTCGTGAGCAAAGCAACTTTTTGGAGCACCTTATTTAGAATGTTAAGTCTATATTTTCTATTAGAATACTATGTACTAGCTTTACAGTTGATAGTTTTATTTGTTTTTCATGAATAAAAGGATGTATAAAACACGCGCTCCTTAAATGCGAAGAGTTTTTCCAACTTTATTTGTTTAATTAATCATTCGAATCGTAACAGTGTATCGTATCAGTGGTTTGAGTTCTGTAAAAAAAAAAAAAAATTAGTTCCGGCGAGGGCGTGAGCAATAACTGAAGTTATTTAAATCGATATTTCTTATTAAAATCGTTGATTGAAGAGGCGAGTTCCCTTTTCAATCAACGTTAAAATCATCTATTTCAATACGCCATGCCTAGCGGCTCGTGTTCCGGTTGTTCTACTGTTATCAGTCGAACAAATCCGGGCATCGATTGTCGAGGTCAGTGCGGCCGCCTGTTTCATCTCAAGTGCGTCAGGCTTCCGGCGACCATCAATGATTTATCACCGGACTCAGGAATTAAATGGTTTTGCAGGGACTGCTCTGCTACTAACACCAAGGTCGTTGGCGCTTCTACGGGGGTCAATGAAAAGGTTCTCCAGGAGATCCTTAAAAAGGTCAACTTTATTATGTCTGATGTAGCAGCTTTAAAATCAGCTCAGTCGGGATTTACGGACTCGCTAAACTTTTTTAGTGGGAAGATAGACGATTTCTCAGTCCAAATGGAGAAAGTAAATACTCTATCTAAGACTGTGGGGAACATGCAGCACGAATTGATCGAAGTGCGTAAGGAGTGTATGTCTTTGAGGTCCCAAATTGAATTAATGCAGCAAGATAGTCGTAAATATAATGCTGAATTATGTGGCATCCCCGAGAAGAAACAGGAAAACGTCCTCACTCTCGTAAAGGAGTTAGGTTCTTTCATTGGGAGTAACATTCAAGATGACAATATCGTATCATGTCATAGGGTTGCCAGATATGCTAAGGGTACAAATAGTTCAACCCAACCCAAAAACATAGTGGTCAAATTCTCATCCGCAGCTTAAAGAAACGAATTTATTAATGCCGCTAAATTGAAAAGAAATCACGGGTTAAAGGCAACAAACTTAGGATTTGAACATGGCTCAAAAATATTTGTTAACGAACACCTTTCACCCTACTATAAGCAACTTCACAAGAAAGCTAGGGAATTTTGTAAAAATTCTAACTTCAAATTTTGTTGGGTGAAAGAAATGAAAGTTTTCATAAAGAGGGACGAGAATAGCAAAGCCATTAATATTATTAATGAGCACACTCTGTCTTCCTTGCTAGCATCACTATAAACCATATCTTCTAATTAGTACTTTTGTAATTTCTTGTGCCAACTTACAACTTTTCTTTTTTTTAATGACTTCGTCTCAGCAATTTTTTATTTACTACCAAAACACCAGAGGCCTTAGGACAAAGACAGTAGACTTTTATCAGTCTGCCTGCACCTGTCTATACGACTGTATCTCAATAACCGAGTCTTGGTTAAATCCCAACGTTCTGGACTCGGAGCTGTTTCCTGACAACTATAATGTTTTTAGACTTGATAGGAACGCTAACATTAGTGGCAAAAGTGATGGTGGCGGTGTCTTATTGGCGATTCGTGACGTATACCACACGGAACTTGTCTCTAAGTGGTGTAATTATAACACAATAATCGAAGACATATGGGTGAGCGTTACTATAGAGGGGGGCAGAAAATTATTTTTATGCACTGTTTATATTCCACCTCATGCGGCAGTAAATAACTATCTAAACTTTTTGTCTAAACTAGAAAATATTATAAGCACTAATATTAATAGTTATTTTTTAATAATGGGTGACTTTAATCTACCTAATTTAATATGGTCACAAAAACCGAATGTTAAGGATTTATTGCCTATCAACGCCACTGATCCTTGCAGCAAAGCATTTTCTGATGCTTTTTACTTTAATAATCTAAAGCAATTTAATCACGTCTTCAATGCTCGTGATAAAATTCTGGATCTTATTATTTCTAATTCTACAAAACTTATTGTAAATAAAAGTATGGATCCATTTGTGCCTGAAGATAGCCATCACATGTCTTTGGATATAAATGTTAATTTAATATCGGAGAAAAACATTATTAGTAATTCATATACCAAGTTAAAATTTAATAATGCCAATTACGACACTATCAATGAAATTATTAATTCTACTCATTGGGACAAATTATTTTTATCTAAAGATGTAAATATTAACATTGCATGTTTTTATACTGTTTTAGATAACATTGTTATTAACCACATCCCTAGAATTAAGATCAATAAGGGACAATACCCTCTATGGTTTTCCAAACACACAATCTATCTAATTAAAAATAAACAAAAGGCACATAAAATGTGGAAACTGTACCGAAGACAATCTGATTACGACAACTTTTCAAATTTACGCAAAACAGTAAAGATTAATATACGCAATGATTACAAAGATTATATTTATAAAACAGAAATAAACATTGTCAAAGACGTTAAATATTTCTGGTCATTTTTTCACAACAAAAAAAACACTAAAAGCTTACCAATAAAAATGAAATTTAATGATCAGGAAGCTTCGAATTGTGTTGACATTAGTGAACTCTTTTCTAAGTATTTTAGTGGAGTATTTGAACCTTCTGATACACCAACTTTAATTGAGCCTAGTCAATGTCAAGAATGTTTTGTAGTTAACAATATTGATATAAATGACATTAAATCCGCACTTATATCTATGGATCCTAAAAAGGGACCTGGTCCAGACGGTTTTCCTTCATTTTTTTTGAAGTCTTGTCCTAGCTTGTGCGAGCCTTTGCATATTTTGTATAATCAATCTTTATCCAGCGGCATTTTTCCTAATATTTGGAAAACAGCTCAAATTCTGCCAGTATTTAAATCTGGAGAAAAAACTTATGTACGGAATTACAGGCCTATTTACCTACTTAGTCACTTTGGTAAACTTTTTGAATCTTTGTTGTTAAAACAATTATTCTTTAAGGTCAAAGAAGCTATTGATGTTAACCAACATGGCTTTTTCCAAAAAAGATCGGTAATAACCAACTTAATACCATTTATTCAGAGTATAAACGAAAGTATGGATAGTGGTCTGGAAACTTGTGCCGTGTACACTGACTTTTCCAAGGCTTTTGATAAGGTACATCATCCTACACTTTTCGTGAAGTTGGAGAATTTCGGTGTGCACGGGGCCCTGCTCAAACTCATTAAAAGTTATCTAACAAATCGCTCTCAGTACGTTGTCGTAAATGGAGTAAAGTCTTCTTGTACAACCGTAACTTCAGGAGTACCGCAAGGTTCTCATTTGGGACCGATTTTGTTCTCAATTTTTTTAAATGACATTGGTCAATGTTTCTCTACCTGTAGATATCTTGCATATGCAGATGACCTAAAATTCTTTACAACAATCAAGAAGGTATCAGATTTTCGTGCCCTGCAATCTGATCTTGCAAATTTTGAAAGGTACTGTACCTTAAATAAATTATTTATTTATCCAGAAAAATGTCATTCTATACTTTTTAGCAGAAAACTATCTCAGACACAAAACAAATGTGATGTCTATCTCGGGGGCACTATCCTGAAGTATGTGGAGTTTATTAAGGATTTAGGTGTGACGTTGGATTCCAGACTGCTCTTCGACGTTCATATAGAAAACATTGTTCAGAAAGCTCTAAAAAATCTAGGTTTTATAACTCGAATTACAAAGGGTTTTAGTAATCAATCATCATTAATATTATTATATAATGCGTTCGTTAAACCTACTATAGAATATGCGACAGTGGCTTGGAATCCGATGTATCACAAATATATTGACCAAATTGAAAGAGTTCAACGAAAGTTTTTAAATATAGTAAATTTTCGCTTTAATAGACAGAGACATTTTTTTACTTACTATGATAACTTAAAATTTTATGGTATGAAGCCCTTAGAGAGTCGTAGAAACAATTTTGATTTAATATTGATTTATAAAATTATTAATAATTTAATAGACTGCCCTTTCTGTCTGGAAAATTTACATATCAACGTTAATCCTTATATTTTGCGTAATAGATCGACCTTTAGCATCTCAAGATATTCTTCAAACTATTTGTCTAACTCTCCATTGTTCAGATGCGCCCGTAGTTTTAATAATTTTCAAGAAACTAATTTGAATGATGATATATTTTTCTCCAGTATGGCTTCATTTAAGCGATACTTAAAAAATTCTACCTAATTTCGTAAATAACGATAAATATTGTCCTTTTTTTCCCTATTGTCATTATTCATATGTATATATGCTTCTTTATTGTTTATAAGAGTTACTATTAAATAAGTTAGTTTGGTTTATATTGCTTGGTGTATTTGTTAGGTTTGGTGAAAATGTAATGTTTGGCAAAGCGCTTACTTGTATTTAAATTCATAAGATACTTTGTGCTTTCCTGTTATTGGATTGCTTAGTCTATCTGTAGGAGAGCCTTGTACTTAAATAAATAAATAAGTATGTAATGTATAAAAAGTTTTCTTTAACAATTAACAAAATTAAGGGTGGTCGAATAATTGATATTTAATTATTGTTTTTCTAGCAACACAAACGATACGCGAGTTTTATAGCTACGTTCCTATGAATATTGTCTATATTGTCTACACAATACTGCCATTGCTCGGAAGCCCATTTTAACTGTCCCTACAGAAACCATCAAATTAGCAGATAATACGTATGTTACCGAACCTATAAATATATGTAAATTCCCTAGTTTTGGCAATCTTCATTGTTCATTGTATCTGTTAGTAGTAAATCCGTTCTTTGTATATTTCTTTGAATAAAATATTTTTTTTTAAAAGAAGTGGTCAGTAAAAGTGTTTCGCGTTATTGTCTTCAAAAGCTAACTAAGCATCTGCATTTCGATTGTTAATGTTAAAATGAAAAAATTAATTTGTACTGAAAGTTTCAAAAGCATTGTTCTCGAAAACGGTGCAGCAAGGTGCGACAAGAGTACCTTTTTTACTTAAAATTTTCATATGTTGAAATTCTGTATTCGAAATTATGAAAAATCGACAGACAACAAATTTGGGGCAAATTCTTTCCACGCTTTCAACCCCTGAAAACAATCCAACACTAAGTTTAAGTTTGTTAACCCGTTTTTGTCCAGTGTTCCATAATTAACACATCCGAGTTGTTCCCGGTGTTCCGATAATGGAACATCATCTCTTTTACCCCCTCCACGCCGCCATCTGAAACCAAGATATCGCCTGAGGTGTCCACTTCGATTTAGTATGATTTTAGACACGACAATGCGCATTTATAAGATCATAGAACATCTTTTTAAGCGTCGCGCAGCAATATAATTGTTTTGTGTATCAGTGCATATAAATCGGGTCATCTACAAGTGTCTAGGTGGCGCATGTTATGGGAAACAGATACTGATACCTATAATCCTGCAATAGCCAATGCCATGAGACGAAATAGGTTAGATTTGATTAAAAAATATGTACATTGTGCAGATAACTCGAATCTAGATAAAGAAGATAAATTTACATAAATGCGTTCATTGTTTGATATGATAAATGAGCGGTTTTTAAATCAAGCATTTCTTAACGAAAAATTAAGTATTGACGAAAGCATGGTACCTTATTTTGGACGACATGGCGCTAAACAATTCATTAAAAATAAACCTATTAGATATGGGTATAAGTTGTGGTCTCTGTGCGATCCATGTGGATATTTAATCTAATTTTATCCTTATCAAGCAAAGCAAAAAAATAGGCAACATATGAAATTAGGTCTTGGTGGCTCTGTTGTAAGAAGTTATTGTCCAAGCTTCCTCAAAATATTCCATTTAAAATATATGGTGATCGATTTTTCTCATCTATAAAATTCGTTAATGAGTTACAAAGAACTGGATATGGCTACACTGGTACAATAAATCCCAACAGAACTAATCACTGTCCCCTTCCATCTAAATTGGATGTCAAAAAAACAACTCGAGGAACATATAGCTATATGACGGATAAAACAACTGAGGTAACCATTACATCGTGGAACGATATTCGTCATGTGTTGACAATTAGTTCATGTGATCCTGTTAATCCCATATGCCATGCCAATAGATGGGTATCTACTGAAAAGAAAAAAGTACCCATTCCTCAACCCTTTGTTATAGCACAATATAATAAAAATATGGGAGGCGTAGATCGCTTGGATCAAAACATTAATAATTATAGGATTAGTGTGAGGTCGAAGAAATGGTGGTGGCCATTGTTTGCATTCTGCTTAGACTCCATGATGTATAATGCTTGGCAGATATATACACGGCAGCCGAATTGTACGAAAGTAGATTTTCTAAAGTTCAGAAGAGAGATTACTAATCTTTATTTGAAAAAGTATGCGCAACCCTGTGTTGGTGGATGAAGACCAAAATCATCTAAACCTTTAGTTGAAAGGGTATATGGAAACATGCAATTTGACGGTTTGAATCACTGGATGGTTCTTGCTCTAAAACAAGGACGTTGTGCTTTATGTCAATAAAATACGACAAAAATGTGCGATAAGTGCAATATCAATCTGCATGAACAATGTTTTAAAATTTTTTATGCTGTATAAGTATATTTTGTTTCTTTATGTCTTTTATTATTATTAGTTTGCTAAGTTTATAATATTAAAAGATAAACTTTGGCATGGTGTCTTTTATTTCCAGTGTTCCAAAATTGAAACAAACACCTAAAAGTAAGCAAAAACACTTTTTTTATATTTTATACAAAATTTTAACGTTATACATCAAAATAATTAAAAAAAAGTAAAAAATAACTTTTTTTAAAGAAATTGAATAATTCGGGCATACAAGTACTAAATTTTTACGTAAATTCGGGTTAAATAGAGCTTAAAAAGTTTAGAAACTGTACCAAATTTTATTTCAAAATCTTTACGCGTTTTGAAAATAATTGTCTTAAAGAGAACTTCATGAAAGACATTATAACGGAATCAATGAAATACATGTGGATGATGAGAAATGTTTTTTCTAAAACTGCGGATTTCATGCTAGCTATTCACGACCATGACCATGACCATTACAAGTTACAAAAAATTCATAATAAAGGAGGCAAATACCGCAATGGATAAATGTAGAAAATCCTATGAGAAAACCGAAACTCTTCAGCATATAACATCTTGGTGCCCGTACTTGGCTAACTCTTGGCTATCTTTATAGACACAACAAAATCTGCAATATAGTACACATCACAGCCAGTTTTAGAAAATGAATGTTTTAGCATGTATATTGACCAGCCTACATTACTGACAAAGAACGGGCCTGATATTGTGATACTAAATAAAATGGATTGAAGTTGCTTACCCGAATAACAACTTATTGGATAAATATCAGAAGACCTTGCCAAAGAAATTAAGAAAATGTGACATATGAATAGTGTTGAAGGAATACTAATAATTGTTTCAGCCACAGGTCTAGTTCCGAAAGCTATTCACTAAAACATATCTAGGCTCGGATTGCATGAAAATACCTTTATAGAAACTCAGAAGACGGCAATTTTTTAATACGTACCCCACAGTCAGAAATTTTCTTTTAGTTTAATAATCAAGTTGATTCCCTTTGATACTTGTATTTGGGAAAGAAAAATTTTATCCAGGAACTGTTGAGATAGTGTATAAGTCGATAATAATAATAATAATTATACCAGTAATAATAATAAGTAATAATAAACGTTTATTATTTAAACTAATTAAAAAGAAAAGGTAATAAGTAATAAGGCAAATAAAAACCAATGTATTAGACTCTTGTGTATTGCAAGTTTTGTTTTACTTTCATGGCAAAAACTAAATTAAACTATACTAAAGAAAACCCCATATATATTTTTTTTAAACTAACTAATTTAATTATTTTTTTTTTATTTATTGGTTTCACAGAAAATATTGGTTTAATTTTCTTTCTAATGAGAAACTTGAAATACGATTATCAATAAAATTTTGTGATATGGAAATGTCTGAAACCTAATTTTTTATATAGGGACAGAAGAAATTTTCTCAAGTCCTATAAAAATCTTATCTTCTATTAAATATGTTAAGGCATCTGAGTTCTTTGAGCATGTTAAGCATAAAACTATACTACATCTTTTCATACCGAAAATCAAACGAATGCATGAGTTTTGCATCCTTTGAACTTTCTGTGGGATAAAGTTTAAATTAATTTAAAATAACTAGGCAGATTTCATAAGGAATTAAAAAAAAAAAAACAAGCTAAAAAATGGCTTATTTTGTCTACATTTTATATTAAAACATATAGTTTGAGATACCAAATTTAATTCGAGGAGTCATACCCATTTAGGTTATGCATGAAAAAGTATATAGTGATATAAACATTAGTGTGGGGACCTGCAAAAAGTTCGCCTCTGGCAAGAAGCAATAAGCTCTTTACTGGCCCTGGCAAAAAGCAACAAACTTACTTCCTCTACTGAATGTCTAAGTTCACTTTGCACGAAATTTGTTGCATTCAACAAACCCTACATCATAAAAAGCATTATAACCCTATCATCATAAAAAGCGTTGATATTAATCAGATGGCGGGTATTACTATCTAGTATCTTCACATGGTTCTAAAATTAAAACAGGTTCGGGGTGCCGCGTATATACACCAAAGATCTTTAATTTCTGTAACCATCAATAACTTTCCGTATTTTTAAAATCAAGGACTATAAAAAAATATATAAACAAGGGAAAGTTCCATTTAATTTTCCTTAAAAACTGTACTGCAACTGAATTATTCATATATTTTAACTGTATGCGGAGAATGACCTTCACAGGAAGTTTCAGATATCCAATAAGAGGCAATAAGCGAATGATAAGTAATATTATGATAAATTGATAAAGAGTATCTCGCAAATCGGTTTCGATCTATCAAAAGCTTATAACATGATGCACTTTTTCTAACAATTAGTGAGTATATGTTGAGAGATTCTATGTTGACCAACAAAAGTTGGTTTAAGTTATACTAAAAGAAACTTTACTTTTGTAGTTGTATTGTGCACTATGAATTCTATCATGCGAAATGCTATCTCTATGGTCTTTTATATATTTAAGCAAACTCTTTTAGTTAAACCATTCCTGAATTGAAAAACTCGAGTTAACTGAAAAATTGCATAAAAAAAGGGATAATGCTTGGGGAAATATGTTAAATATGTAAAAAAATATGCTCTTTAGAGGCTTAATAGTAATATGACGTTACCATTTTTATTTCAATTTAATTAATATTATTTTATTCTAGTCTTATCTCTAAAAATTGGCTTAAATACCGCAAATAATTAATTTTATTAAAAACACCTAACAACAATAATTTTATTATTTAAAAGAACGTAAATGCACTTAGAAAGTAAACAACAATTTGAAAATTCGATAATTTGAAAAAATGCCACTTTGACGATTTTTCCGAACCGAAAATTGACTTTTAAAAATGTGAAATATCAATTAATAAGCAAGGTAAGATTTTGTGGATAGTTTCGTTATAATCAGAAGAATAAAATTAACAAAAATTCTTTAGATTTATGGCAATAAAGCACACCGAGATCAAGATATCAACTTTCAAAGTTTGGGAATTCCATTTTTTTTGTTTATCTTTGGGCATGCATTTTCTTAAGCGAAATATTTTTTTATTTTGAATTTAGTATACCAGCATTTTATTCCGATCACCTTTATCTATGAACTATGATATATGAACATAACTAAGAGAATGGGAGCACTTCGGCAAAAATTCGGAAAAAGTCCATTCTTGATTTTTTTGAGCCCAAAAATAACCTCTTAAAATGTTAGATCTCACCTAATAAAAGTGCTACGACCTTGCGGATAATCTCATTCAAATCAGAAGGTTAAAACTAGGCAAAAATCTAAATTATTACGATAGGGTCCGTAAGAGGCGAGATAATGAACTTTAAAATTTTAAATTATTTATTTTTGGGGCATAAATTTTTTTACCAAAAAATATTTTATTCGACTTTAAACTAACTAAACCAGCATTTTTTTTTCATATCTTATCATCCATCAAGAAAATATTGGCTTATAACGGGATATGTGCAGAACTAAGGAAATGAGAAAAAGTTCATTTTCCAATGGTCCCTAAAAATCCGAGATCTTGGCTAATAAGCAAACTACGACCTTGCAGATAATTTTGTTAAAATTATAAGGATAAAAATAAGAAAAAACGGTCTCTAAAAAAAATATTAGAGAATTTATTATTGTGAATTTTATAACTTTGTGTAATAAAAGGAGCATTTTATTATTTCATTTCTTATTTTATTATTGCATATCTTACAGTTTATTACATTCACAGGTGAAACCTAATAACTCGGCTAATGTATTTTTTACTTCTAAATCCATACTTATATAAACCCAAAAAAAATGTCCCAAAGAAACTCTGCACACATTTGTACGCCTTTCCAGATGATATAACCGATATATTTTATGCAACCGCTCCCCTGCAGCAGCCATTTTGAAGGTAGATTTACATATAAATAGACGCCGGCATCTACATTTGTATCTACTGCATAACTTGCCTGGTAATGCGACTAACATGTTTTGCTTGCCGTTACTTTTTATTCCAGCGATTTTATAAAAAAAAACTTTTTTGTTAACTCTGATATCTTTAGTTTATTTTATTGTAAATATATAGCAACATATAAAGGATACTCTTTAAGTTTTTCTCCTAGAATTTTTTTATACGAATTATCCTGATTAAAAGTCGCATCTCGTAGACTTACTCTCGTAGACTAATTTTTTTTTTTTTAATATTTTTGTATTTTTTTTTTTAATAAACAACTAAATTCAAAAAGAGTTATCGTCAATTTCTTAATAATTGGGCGAGAGTTATTAATTTTCGGTCCTTTCCTTTGGTAGAAAATGTCTATTCCACACCCGTATCTGTAATCACAACCTTTTAAGAAATGAATAATTTATGCATAACCTAAATGGACATGATTACAAAAAAAAATTAACCTTATTAATCGAATTAATAATTTGACTGCTTTTCGTGTTCCTCTTTATTTCAAACAAATTTGAACAACTCTAAATGAATGTGACTTTTTAGAAGTTGTATTTAAGTTTATTAATGGAATGATTCGTTTTGCTTAGGTGTATTCAGATTCGACTTACAAATATTAGCATCAACATCGCCTTAGCCTAACTATCATCATCTTTATCTGAAGTCAATCAAGTGTCATCTTTTTCTCTCTTAGTCTTAAAATCTATTCTAATAGTTAAATTATTTTCTATGAAGCTAGGACTTAAACTTACTTAAGTAATTTCTTTTTTCTTTCTTGAATATATGATTTTCATGATTACTTCACTTTTTATCAGCCACAATATGCAACAACAATTAACAGGGAAATAAAAACTTCGGAAAAAATCTGGAGAATTTAACTGGGTTTCTTGTCTTTCGTTATTTTTATTTGTGATTTCTTAAATTTTGGAAATCTTAAATTTGTGAAATCTTAAAAAAATCCTCTGGAATGGGTAGGAGATTTATATTAATTGCTTTTGATTTCATTGAAATTATATATGCATAACTTTAATGCATATGATGATTTCAAAGACACGTTTTAGTTTAACAATAAAATTAGTAGTTTTAACTACACGTTCAATTAGGGCTTCCTTGCACTTTCTTTAACTAATATTTTTTTTGCGTTTTTGAGTACAAGTCTTAAAAGTTTATAGTTTTGCTCCTGTGTGTTATCTATTATTTTTTCCAATTATAGTTCTAAATGCTTATAATTATTCGCATATGAAACTTGCTTTTCTGTTCGCAAAAATTATTAATTTTGAGTTTTTGAAACCTTTAAGTCATTATTGATTTAATAAATTTTAGTAATTACTTAAACAATCATCTAATAGTATTGGAATAATTTCAGAGAGAAGGATTTGCATTTTGACTCTCTGAGACATCTAGTAGATGTTTTCGTTTATCTAAGTTATGCTAATGCTGAGTGACCCAGTGATTCAATTTCTATAAACTTCTCAATGTAAAAAATTTTTACTGGTTAATTCTAAAGGTGGGGATAAAGTTTTTCTTAAATTGATAACACTGTCATTATCAATGGTATCAAATACCGCTGTTACAATATGTAATAAATTTTTTCTTCGAAAAATAAAATGTCTCTTATTTGTTCGATTTCTTTTTTATTAATAATCGCAAAATTCTGAAAAAATATCTTAAATAAACAAAATAAATTTATAAATTCTACTTAGGCAAGACATGTATACTCTTTAATTTGTTTCGATTTTTTACACAGTTGTTACAAGCTTTTTGTGCATATTTTAAACAATCTGGTTTTCGATATATCGGCGTTCCATAACTGATGTAATCAGATTTTTTACTTTGTAGGGATACAGCAATGGGCTATCTGCAAGTCTATAATATTCTTAATTTGGGGACATTAAGAATATATTGTTCGAATAGAGCGTATTCAAATTAAAACACACATTCTCTAGTAAAACCAAAACTATATTATTTTCATTCGAGTATAATAATCTTTTGTTCGATAGCTAACTTGCTTACGCTATCATAATTAATTGACCTACTTAAAAGCTAGAGGCAGAAACAATAAGCCATCGCAGAATTTTTAAAAACTACTTTTAAGGGTCTTTAACCTATTGCATACTACCACACCTTTCCAGTTAAAAATAAACAAAACTATGTTACAACATTGTTTTTTTTAACTAAAACCCAATAAAGTTAATTTAAAACTTTATAACTAACTATTATAACCATAATAAACACCATTATAGCTCTACTTAATCTAATTACTATACCGTTTTGCTCTATTTTTACGCACTTTCACACTTTTACCGTCAATGTCTAAAATAATGTTTACATCTCTTTCCTTAATAACCATATATGGTCCTTGGAACAATGTGTCCATTTTATTCACTTTAGTATTATTTTGTAACAATACTTTTTCACCTGGTTTTTAATTAATTTGTTTACAGTTTTTATCGAAATTTTCCTTCCGCTTACATTTTGTTTCTAAAATATTAGCTCTTGCATCATTCCAAGCTTTTTGCAGTCTATACTTGATTTCCATTGGATAATTGTCAAAGTTATATAAGGGATCTATACCATGCTTAACATTACTTGGAATTATACAAGGCTTTCCAAAAACAAGTTCAAATGGTGTATATTTCGTACTTGTATTCAAGCTGGTATTATACGAGAAAGACCAAAGTGGAACTCATGCACTCTAATTATTTAAACTTTTGAAAACTTGCATTCTAATAAAATATGCTGAAAAATGTTTATGCGAGTTTTCCAAAGCTCCTAAGGTTTCATGGTGGTATGCGGTGGAATGTAATTGATTAATTTTTAATAACTGACAAGTTTCTTTAAAAATTTTTGACATAAATTCAGTTCCCTGATCGGTGATAATATCACGTGGGATACCATAACGCAATACAAACCCTTCTACGAATGCCTTGGCTACAGTAAATGTTTCCTTATCTATTAATGGATAACATTCGACAAACTTAGAAAGATCGTATTGGATTGTCAAAATGTATTTATTATTTTGTATATCTTCAGGTAACGGACCTACTAAATCTAAGAAAACTCTTTCAAAAGCTGAAGTAGCTGTTGTAGTGATTGTCATTGATTGTTTAATTATATTTGAATGTTTATACCTTTGACAGTCATCACACCATTTAACAAAAGCTGCTACATCTTTCTCCAAGTTGGACCAAAAATAGTTTTTCCTAATATTTTTACACATTCTAGTTATACCTACATGTCCACCTGTAGGTAGCATGTGGTAATCATTTATAATCAATTGTTTTAATTCATCATTATCAACGCGTTTTTTATCCTTTATAACTATAATTTTTAGTGCAACATTTTTTTTTAATATGTTTCTTTTTTCTTAAGTCTATTAAACATTTTTCTGAACGTTCATTTCTTAAAATAACGACTTCCGGAATAATTTCAAAATCTTATCAGATGTCCCAACGAAGTACCTAAGTCATAGTTTGGTCGACCATTCTGGATAATATAAATAATTTGCATATCGACGTCATATACTATATTATTGTTGCCTATCTTCTTCGTTTTATTACTAGCTAGTTTTTGTTTTCTATTTTTAAATATTCTGTAGATGATATTGGTTATAGTTCTATTAAATTAGGTGGACGTTTAAGCAACTCTACAATAACTGGTTGATCAGGCATATTATTCATAGAATTACTTTCCACTTCTAAGCAATTTTCTCGTTCCTTATATTGTGCTCGAGTCATCACATTCATAATACCCCTCACGTTTTCATTCATACTTTGTAATTCATCAACATCTATACACACACGAGATAGGGCATCTGAAGTTACATTCTCCGAACCCGGCACGTAATGAATAGAAAATTGGTTTCTTCTAGAACTAATCTAAATTTGGTTAATCTGCTAGATGGATTAGTCATATTAAATAAATACACACAACCGCAATGTCTAGGGATATTTTGAATAAATTTGTATATATATTTTTTAATATGATCTTTTTTTTTAAATTTATTTGCAAGTTTAAGAGTAGTTTATAAGGTAATAAAAAAACCCAAAAAATTTTAAATAATTTATATTTTTTCTAAAAAAATGCAAAAAAATTAAAGTTGTTGAGAAACTAGGTTTTACAAAAATTTAATTCTTAATTTTAAATTAACAAAAAATAAACAAAAACAATATTCAATAACTTGTATGACCTCCACGACTGTTCACAACTGCTTGACATCGTCTGGGCATGCTTAGAATTAAATGATCAATATCATCTTGGGGTATCTCATTCCAGGCTTCTTGAAGTGTCAGAAACAAAGTTCTTCTATTGTCTCTTGGTCTTTCCATACGAAGAACTCTTCTTTGAAGCATATCCCACATGTGTTCAATGGGGTTTAGGTCCGGGGATTGAGGTGGCCATGGTAAGACATCGATATTATTCATTTCTAGAAACTCTCTAGCAACCCTTGAAGTGTGTGGTCTGGCATTGTCGTGCATGTAAACAAAGGTTTGACCAATTGCTGCTGCATACGGAATAACAACAGGTGCCAGTATCTGATCCACGTATAATCTGCCAGTTAAAAAGTTTTCTAATAAAATGAGGTCTGTTCTTCCTCCAATACTAATGCCTCCCCAAACCATGATGGTTCCGCCACGAAAAGAATGCACTTCCTGGACATTGCACAGGCGGTTTGCGTTTCCAGGCTCTCTCCACATGCGAACTCTTCTTGAGTCGGGGTAAATTCCAAACCGAGACTCATCAGTGAACAGCACATTTGCCCAACTTTCATTTTGCCACAACAAATGTTCTTCCGCCCACAAAAGTCGTACTCCTCGATTACCCCAGGACAACGGTTGCACCCTTAAAGGCCGACGACTACGTAGGTTGTTTTCATGCAAACGTCGGCGTACAGTATCGGCTGAAACCTCAACGTTATGCACTTGCTGTAGCATGATTTGCAATTCTGGTGCTGTTACAGTGGGGCGTCTTCGAGCATTTAAGTGTAAAAAGCGGTCCTGTAGAGGGGTTGTAATACGTAAGCGACCTCTATGCCTTTCCGCCACATCGCCTTCTTCTCGATACCGTGCATATAAGCGTGAAATTACGCTTTGAGTAGTGCCCATGTTCACTGCAACCTGTGCTTGCGTCATACCACCATCTAAAAGGCCCACCGCTCGTATCATTTCTTCTCTCGTTAAATGTCTGCGCTGCATGGTTAGCAAGAACTATACTGAGCTCTATGAACAAACTTTTTTCCAAAAAAACGCAAACACTTTTTTTTGGTAAAAGAATTCAAGACAATAAATAACGATATGTGTATTTGTTTATTTATTTGAGATAAATAAATTAAGTAGAAAAATGTACAGTGTGGTTTAAGCAGTCTAAAATAAGGATAAAGTCTAGATATTTTTATATTTATAGCAAGTAAATAAAATTTTAACAAATTAAAAAAAAATTAAGAAAATTCTAAATTATCCCTAGACATTGCGGTTGTGTGTATATTAATGGTTTGTGGCCAGTTTATATTTTAAACTTTTTACTAAACAAGTATGGACGAAAATGCTGTATCGCCCACACTAGCGCCAGAAGTTCTTTTTCTATTGTACAATAATTCTTTTCAGCATTGTTTAGTGACTGTGATGCAAAAGCTATGGGTTTGTCATCGAAATTTGACAAAATTACTCCCAATGCAAATCCGCTAGCATCGGTACGTAAAATAAATTCATGATTTGGCGAAAAATTTGGGTATTGTAAAATGGGTGGATTTATAAGAGAATTTTTTAATTTCTCAAATGATTCCTAACACTTTTTTGACCACTTAAAGACTACACCTTTTTTTGCAAACCTATTTAAGGGATATGCAATGTCTGCAAAATTTTTAATAAATTACCGTAATTTGCAAACGCCACTTTTAGGAATAGAATAATTCATAACAGCCTTGGTCTTTTCAGGATTCGGTAGTATACCTTCAGAAGATATTAGGTGACTTAAATATAAAATTTCTTTTTTCAAAATTCGCACTTTTTAGGATTAAGCTTTAAATTTGTCTATGCATTATTTTAATTAAATTTTGATTATGATATTGAAGGGAATTCCCAAAAATGCAAAGGTCATCTAAATAAACAAAACAGGCAACATTTAACTCTGACATCGCTATAGTCATGAGTCTCGAAAAAGCGCTAGGGCTAATTTTCAATCCCATCGATAGCCGTTTCATTTGGAATTGACCTTGATTTGTTGTGAAAGATGTTACAGGTCTACTACTTTGCTCAAGTTCTAATTGAAAATAAGATTGAGCTAAATCCAAATGAGAAAAATAAATAGAACGCGAAAGAGAGTCCAAAATTTCGGCAATATTTGGGAGAGGAAATTTTTCATCTTGAATTTGCCTATTTAATAATCGGTAATCTATACCAACTCTGTATTTTTTCTCACCGTTGGAATAAGCTTTCTTTGGAACCAGTAATAGTGGTGAAGAATATTCCGAAATTGATTGTTCAATTATATCTTCTTTTAACATTTTTGTAATTTGGTTATCCAATTCTTGCTTTTGAGAGTGAGGTACCTATAAGGTTTAACATACACCGGAGATGAATTCTCTTTTACTCGAATTTTTTGCTTATTAATATTGGTTGCTGTTATGGGTCATTGTCTAGATAAAAAATATCTGCAAATTTGGCACATATCTTATCGATTGAAAGTTTCTCTTCTTTGTTAAGTGACTTTGTATTAATTAAATTTAAAATTTGTTTCACACGTTCAAGAGATATGTTTGTTTTTTCAAATTTGAATACGTCATAATCTTTATAATCTAGGATGAAAATTTTTTAGTTTAATTTCCTTTTCAGTTACATTTAATATTCGAACTGGCATTCTATTCTCTTTAACATTCACTATCATACTTCCTACTAATACTCCTTCGCATAATTCATCATTCACAACTAGCCATTCACCCTCTAAGTTAGTGTCAATATATTTAATTATTTCACATCTCGGGGGAACAAAAATAAAATTATCGTCTTTTGATTCCAAAGGAATACCAATTTTTCTATTATTTACCCATAAGGAAAAAGTAAAATTTTCATAGTTAATTGTAGAATTACATTTTTCGAAAAAATCCGATCCTAAGACACCTTGTATGCTACTGTCAAAGCTCTCTATAACATAAAACTCGTAACTAATATTTACATTGTTTACTGTAAATAAAATATTTGCTGATCCTCGCGAAACGGTAGACCCAGAGATGCCGATCGAATTTTTAAAAACTACTTTTAAGGGTCTTTAACCTATTACATACTACCACAAGTCCTTCTTCAAGAAAAATAATTTTTACATTTCTTATCAACGGTAATTTCGAGATACTTAAATATTTCAAATGTGCAATTCAAAAATCTAACTACGAAGCTGTTTTAAAATATGCTAAAAAGGTAAAATGTGCATTTTGATCCCAAAAAATAAAAACTAATTTCATACAATACACATTTGATACACATGACTCTCACTTTCTCTTTATTTATGATATATAAATAAGTTGTTATCACATAAATAATTTCCTTTTATTATTATTGTCTTCTCCTTTACTAGATTTTAAAGTTTTTGCGTTACAGGGTACTACTAAGAATTAAATATTTTGAGCATAGGGTAATTGGATATAATAATAAAAAAATACGTTTAAGTTTAATAATGAAATTTATGGCTCTTGAGCGTTTCTGGCCCATCTTTATTTTTATATTTGATGGACAAATAATGTTAAAGGGAATTCGAGCTAATGCCGTTCTGCGAGTAATTGGGCGAAAGTTATAATTCTTGATCCTTTTCTTTTGTAGATGATTCGTTTTGAAATCCTTTGGTTATTAAAGATTTTTAGTTAATTTGACAAGAATTCCTTATTTTTGTATTACAAAGTACTAAGAAACTCATATTTTATGCATAATCTAAGTGGGCATGATTTTTAAAAGAGAGTAATTTAGGTTAAAATAAGATATATTTAACAGCATTCATCGGCTTCACTCAGGTTTTTCTGGAGTTTCTGATCTGTCTTTATTTGTGTACTTGATGAATAAATAATTTCAAAGGAAATTTGACTAAATTCGTTCTAATTGGGGGAAAGTTATCAGTTTTCGCTTCTTTCCTTTGGTAGAAGATTCCCTTTAAGTCTTTTGTGAAGGATATCTATCTAATTTCACACGAATTCATAGCTTTTGCATCACAAAGTTCTTAGAGATAAATATTTTATGCATATCTTTAATGAATATAATACTTTTAAATATAGTCAGGTTTAAAATCTAAATTGATGGCTCTACTGTTTCTATTTTATTTTTGTATTTGATTTTTTTCTGATTTGATGTGAAGATAACCCTGTCATTGTTGTTTTGACCGAACATTGGCTCAAACAGGGTGAACCTTTTTTTATAGAAAGTTATGCTCTCGCATCCATCTATTCCCGTACTCAGTATAATCATGGTGGAACTTTGATATTAATAGAGAATAAGTTTTTAGAAAGATATAACTTTGTTGATATAATCAAGTTTGAGTATCTCTTGAAAGAAAAAACTTCTGAATGTTGCATTGTTTATTCTAAAGAATTAAATTTGTACATTTTAGGCCTTTGCAGGTCACCCTCGAGTAATTTTAGTAGTTTTATTGATAAATTATATAACATTTTAAGCCAAATATCGGTAAATGCATCACTAATATTGACAGGACTGCAATAACTCTAACTCTTTTTGTCGATACATAGAGTGCTGAAATCTTTTCTTTACGTTGTCTGATCATAAGGCCGTATTATTTTCCTTTCTTCTAACTGAAAAAAAGTGTACCTCAAGAAAAAAAAGTGCGGAAGGTTGTTCACTAGAAAAAACTTCTGTAAATTTAAAGAATGTTGTAATTCAATAGACTGGAATGGTATCATACTTGACAACGGTGATCCTTTTGAGAGTTTCCATTCAACTTTAGTGGATGTTTTTGAGTCAACTTTCCCCATGATGACAATTAGGGAAAAAAGGAGAACACCCTGGTATAGCAGGGGTCTTTTAATTTCTGGTAAAAATCTTCGGTGTTTGCACTATATAAGAAAGTTTGCCCTAGACAACTCCAGATTCATATCCTACTTTAATAGATATCGCAAAATTTACCGCGATACAGTGAAATTGGCAAAAAACTTATACTACTCAAGTAAAATAAACCAATCAAGAAATAAGTCTAGAGAGTCTTGGAAAATTGTTAATGACGAGGCGAACGTGGGAACCTTTCTGTTTCTAATAGCATGGTATCGGCCGAAACACTCAATCATTTTTTCCAGGGTGTTGCTTTGGGTCTATCAATATTATTGCCTCAGTTTGTTAGAGATCCGCGCTCATACTTACACAACATTAAGGTGCCTGAAACATTTTTCTTTAGACCAACAGATTCTAGTGAAATAACGGAAGCACTATCCTCAATAAAAAATAAGAACTCCTCTGGATGGGATGGGCTGTCGCTAAAGGTCCTAATAGCGCTACCGCTACCAACCCTTGATTCTTTGGCTGAGGTGATAAATGTTTCACTTTCAAGTGGCTCCTTTTCACACGTACTCAAGGATGCCTTAATTATACCATTATTTAAGGGCGTAAACTATGATGGCCCATCAAATTTCAGACCCATATCCCTGCTTCCCACGCTTGACAAGCTTGTAGAGAGATTGGTAAAAACTAGGATGATGAAATTTCTGAAACGGCATAATGTTCTTAACCATCAGCAATTTGGATTCCGGACGAAACTGGGTACATCTGATGTTATTTTCAATTTTTTGGAGAGTCTGTACATGGGGTTGAACACTGGGGAGAGTGCGGCGGCGGTGTTCTGTGATTTATCTAAGGCGTTTGACTGTGTAAGTCACAGAATACTGCTGCAGATGCTAGAAACCTATGGATTCAGAGGAGTTGCTCTCGACTGGTTTTGTTCTTACCTATCTGGAAGAACACAAAGGGTATTCTTTGATAATGATATGTCATCCCGTCTGGATATGGATGCGGGTATACCCCAGCAAATTTACTATCTTTGCGGATAATACATCATTACTTTGGCATGACACTGACACCAAGAGGTTAAAGAATATCGTTGATGAAGATTTAATTCTTGTAAAGTCATGGTGTGAATCTAATAAATTTACTTTTAATATTTCTAAAACTAATATTTGAACTTTTAAATGTAACCTTGGAACTGTCACTTTGCAAAATGAAACAATAAGTCCTTCTGAGAGATGCAAATTTTTGGGCCTGACGATTGATAAGCAATTAAAATTTGAAAATCATATCTCCTCTTTAATAGGGAAGTTATTATCCAACTGTTATGCTATTAGAGTAATAACACATTCTCTGGGACTTGATGTGGCTAAAATTGCCTACCATGCTCTTATTGAGTCTCATCTGAGTTATGGTGTTGTATTTTGGGGTGTGTGCTCTCAGTATTTGTTTAGCTCTATTTATTTTGCAAAAAAGAGCATTACGCTACATGTGTGCAGCTCCCTTTCGTAGCCCCTGTAGGTCGTTAATTTTAAAACACTCTGTCCTGACATTGCCATGCCTTTTTATTTTAGAGACTGTTTGTCTTATCCACAAAAAATATCGCCATCAGCTTGGCCCCCCCCTTCTCGGGTTACAATCTTCGAACAACCTTCTCTTTACCTCTGCCTATCCCAAAAAGTGAGCAGATTAAGTCCTAATGTGTACGGGAGCAGAAGGCTTTTTAACCACCTACCCCTTTATATAAGGCTAATAAATTGTGAAAAACGTTTTAGGAAAAATATAAAGAAACTTTTGCTTGCCAAAGCATTTTATTCTCTAGACGAGTTTTTAAATACAATTTTTTGACACTGAAGAGTTTTGCGCAACGTAATGTGACTTCTTACTACCTTTTCTTTGGGTGTGTTCTATATTCTATGTATGTAAGAATTGCTAAAATTTTTGTAAGATTATGTTGTCAACTATCTTTAAGGTTCTATGTAATGCTTTGTTAACAACAGATGATGTTATGTGAAAATAAATCTCTTTTTGACTTTGACTTTTGACTTTAGATAAATATAGATAGAAAGCTATTAATTTTTGGTATCTTCCTTTGTTAAAAAACTCGTTAAATACCTTCTAAATATTACTAAAACTTGTTACTTTTTAGTCTAAAATATTGACAGTCCTTTTTTGTGTTTATAAGCTATTGCTAATATTTGTTTATTTTATTTATAGTATTTGTTTAACTTCTCCAAATTCTTAAAATATTTTAATGAATGGAATTCATATTGTCTAAAATATCGACAGTCATCTGTCGGTGCTAAATTCTAAAATTAGATTAGCTGTTACGTATTCTTAATCTAATAGATTTTTTTTGCGATGAAACAATTCGTTTATTTCTTAAATAAAGTTAGGCTAGAAAAAAAAATTCCTTAGTACTGAAGAAAATTAAAACACTTTGATTGCCACTGAAGAAAACACTCAACTTTTGATTTATCTATTTATCCCCTCAATCAAAGATTTATCAACCATCGTTACGTATTCGAACACCTCTAACAATCCTTTAAAGGATTGCAACTTCCCAAACTTACACACGGTTTTGGCAAAAAGGAATTTATAGGACACCGCTCTTGACACTCCTTTTGCATGTATACGAAAACGCGAGAATTTATGTGTAAAAGCCTGAGGTTATATGCAAGTGTTCGAGGTGTTGCAATTCAAAGAAAGTGCCTTTTCGACTACTTAAACTTTCGGCTAGTGATCAACTGGTCTGTAAAGTTTTCAAAGTTTGGTGAAAATAAAATCACTTTAAACTTTTTAAGATAATATGTTTTCCTAGTTTTAATGTGAGGTTATTTATTTACTAAGGTGTCTTTTGTGTGCTGATCTGAGAATTGCCTATACAGGGTGTCCCAAAAAAGAGTGTCAAGCGAGCGCTCAAAGATAGAGCCACTCTAGGGGAATCCGAATCACCCCCATATATATGATTCGATTTTTTTTAGTTTTGGAGTTATTACATTTTTTGTGATTTTTTAGTATTATTCGACTTTTTTGCTTATTTCTGCTATATTCATAGTAAATAGGTAAGGCGAATGCCTGATTTTTATTTTATTATTTAGATAAAAGTTGACTCTGACAAGAACAAAGATAATTTGATCCAGAAATTAAAAATTTGCTTACAAAAATAAATAAATTGTGACATAAAAAACAAAAGTAAAAAAAGTTCAACAAAGTTAAAGGCGTTTTAAAAATTACAGCATTTTTTTTTCAAAACATAATTATTTAAGAAACCTTATCGGTCTATCAGCTTTTCACTATAAAAAACTCATTGGGCTACCCTTATCGCATCTTATCTAAATAACAGTTAAAAAGAAAACAAAAAAAGATTTACTAATAAACGAAATAAAGCAAAAAGTGTTTTAATCAATTTATCTTTAATTATTACATAAAGTTTTCAAAATGACGACCTTGTTGTTCAATACAAATACGGCATCGGCGAATAAAATTATCTTTTAACTGTCTAAATGCTAATCTGTTATTTTTTACGGTTTGTTTTGCTTCATTAATTTTTATTCTTAGTTCTTCTAAGTTTCTTAATTCTTGGGCGTATACGACCTTCTTGTAGTAACCCCAAACAAAAAAATCAATTGGGTTTAAGTCCGGTGACCTGGGGGCCACTGAATTGGTCCACCTCGACCGATCCGCTTGTGTCTAAATCGCCTATTCAGATATTCTCGAACATTTATCTCATAATGGCAAGGAGCCCCATCGTTCTGAAAAAACATGTCTCTCCTTGTCTTCAAATCAACATCTTCTAACAGCTCATGGAGATTTTCTATTAAAAAATTTAAATAGGATTCTCCATTCAATCGGTCGGGTAATTCAAAGGGATCAATTAGTTTTTCATTTATTATCCCAGACCAGAAGTTTACACCGAATTGCTCTTGAAAATTTGATTGTCGTGTAAGTTGAGGATTTTCAATACTCCAGGAATGATAATTATGAATATTAAAAATGCCAGTACGCTTGAAATTCGATTCGTCGATCCATAAAATTGAATTAAAAAAATTTTCATTTGCCGCTTGACATTGCAACATTTCTTTACAGAATCTTACTCTTCTCGGATAATCTTTTTAATTTTAATTTTCGGGTTTTAGTTGTTGCACCCTTTGAATATGATAGAGATGATAACCCATCTCATGGAGTATTCTATGGGCCTTCGATTTTGGTATTCCGATACGATGCTAAATTGCTCTAAGGCTTACATTTGGATTTGCTTCAACTTCGTCGACCACTGCATCTACCAAATCTGGGTCTCTCATCCCTAACGGTCGTCCAGAAATAGTCCCCGGTACTCGCCCTTCCCCATAAGCATCGCGAACTCTTAGTATCATGCGATGATCAGGCCATCTCTCTGGTATTGGATCACCTCTGCGTTCTACTTGCCTCCGATATATCTAGCTGCTTTCAAAGCATTCCCTCTCGCATATCCGTAAAAGTAATGATGCATTTGTTCAAAGTCTTCGCTTGTAAAAGGGGCCGCGCATCTAGCCATATTCACAAAATACAGTACAGAAAAAAATCGACTTTACCACTTACAAAATAAATAAACTTAAACTTTTTTTACCTTTGTTTTTTATGTCATCACAATTTATTTATTTTTGTAAGCATAAATTTCTCGATCAAATTATCTTTGTTCTTGTCAGAGTCAACTTTTATCTAAATAATAAAATAAAAATCAGGCATTCGCCTTACCTATTTACTATGAATATAGCAGAAATAAGCATAAAAGTCGAATAATACTAAAAAATCACAAAAAATGTAATAACTCCTAAACTAAAAAATATCGGATCATATACATGGGGGTGATTCGAATTCCCCTAGGGTTGTTCTATCTCTGGACGCTCGCTGGACACTCTTTTTTGGGACACCCTGTATAATCTGCTTTGCATTTAGAATGTTGCCTATAGTGGTCAAATCTTCAATCGAAATTCAAATCTAAGTAAGTTAAAGATATGCCAGATTCTGATGGTTTTTAACAAAAAATAGTAGCAGCAGAGGACATTAGCCTGCTATTACTGCCGTTGAACAGATCAAAAAGTTTAAAGTTGCAATTTTAACCTCCAAGTGTGAATATCTTATAATATAACTCATGATATTAGGAGGAGAGAGATTCAACGAATGCCTAAGAAGCATAATAATTTCCAGATCTTGCAAACTTAAGTCTTGGATACGGTTTTTTTCTTATTCTTCCATTACGGAAATTAATGATCAGTGCAACTGATCGATCTCAAGTTGTATAACGTGTAGTATGTATACGAAAAAATACCTTTTTTCTTTGAGTGACCAGTGTAAGTAAGGAATCGTTCCATTTTGACTTAAAGTTTTGCCAATGAAATGAGATTGCATGCTAATACATATGTGTTTTAGTAACCAAGAAGAAACGGTTTTTCTTTCATTGGATGTATCTGTAAGTAAAATATAGTAGTATTGAAAAAATATTAATCACCAGAATTTTCATCAGAGGCTTTCCCATTCTATTTAAAGTGTAACACTCTGCATGATCACAATCGAATAGGCCTTTTAAAAATAGCTCTATTGAGAACTCTAATAAAGTTGGACTCTACTAAAGCTAAAACTGTTTCTGAAGCATTTTACTTAAAATATCTTTCGTCGTTTCAAATATCTCTTATTAAGAGACTTGAACATAAATAAGTAAGGTATTATGATTCTTCTTTTAGAAGGAATCTTTTTGAGATGTTAAGAGTAAAACTTTCTTGCTAGTCCAAAAAGGCTTAAATTCCCATTTCTCCAATCCTAATTGATCTTGCTAGTCTAGAAAGCCCTTTCTCAACTTTTTATTATTTTTAATTGAGGAATGGTACAGTATAATAAACTGAAATTTATTACATTTTAAAGGAAGAAGTAGCCAGAAGAATATATGTGATGCATAACTTAAATGGATATGATTTGTATTTGCAATATTATTTTTATTTAATTATATTATTTCACTTTAAAGATGTACTAAAGCTTTATCCTTTTAAGAGATGCAAAAATTATTATTTTATCTTCGGTATGCTGAAATAAACCCGATTAGAAAAAGTGAAGAGGCAATCAGTTTGGTAATTTATTTAACGTATTATACAGGGTATTTCACAACTTATCCAAAAAATTTTAACCACATATGCGCTGTTACGCAACAAGTTGATTTCTCAAAAAAAAATGTAATAAAAGTCCTACAGAAATTAAGTTATATACCTGAATTTCAATAATAAATTGAAAAATAAATATCTGTATTTTTCGTTCATCGTCGTGATATTAGAATACGCAGTAATAATTTATTGTAGCAAATGTTGTACCAAACAACTGACGAAAACAAAATTGTGGAAGAAAATCCAGGAATAAGCACAAGGTGAGCCCAACAGGTCCCAGAAGTGTCACATATAACAGCGTGACGTTTATTACATGAGGCTTAACTTTACCCTTATCACGTCCAGAGAGTCCAGGCGTTGCTACCTACAGACTATCCCCTAAGAGTAACATTTTGTGAGTGGTTTTTGCAAGAAAATGCTCGAAATGCGCGTTTTACAGCATCTTCAACTTCCAACATCATTTTTCTTTAAACGTGTGGACAGGTATTGTAGATGAACGTCTAATTGGACCGTTCATATTGCGAGATCGGATGGATGGTCACCAGTATTTGGAATTTCTTCGGAATGATTTGCCAGTTCTTCTTGAAAATGTGCCATTGGCGGTCCGAGCACTTATGTGGCTTATGCACGATGGGGCACCTCCGCGTTTTCGTTTAGAAGTTCGTGATTTTTTGAATTATGTATACCAGATACGCTGGATCGGAAAAAGTGGACCAATTGCATGGCCTCCACAGTCTCCCGACCTAAATCCTCTGGACTTCTTTTTATGGGGACACTTGAAAAATGAAGTATACCGTACTTCAATTCAGAATATTGAAGAATTGCGTGACCGAATCACAGTGGTTGCCGATAATTTGAGACTTCAGGAGCAGCAGGAAGGAGGTGTATTTGAATTAGTGCGCCAAAATTAGATTAAACGTGACCAAGCTTGCATTAGAGTAAATTGAAACAAATTTGAACAGCTTTTGTTAAGTAAGTGAACTGCTAAACTCTATTATTTTATTATCTTGATATCTGTAGGACTTTTATTAATTTTTTTTTTTGATAAATCAACTTGTTTCGTAACAGCGCATATGTGATTAAAATTTTTCGGATAAGCTGTGAAACACCCTGTATAAGACAGTCGCTTTTTTTATTTGGTAAGTTATACATTTTTGTTTGTCTTCTTTTGTAGAAGGTTTTATTATTTGGGGCAAAAAGTACTAAGAAGAAATATTTTATGCATAATCGAAATGGATATGATTCCTAAAAAAATATATTTAGGTTTAGTTATATAATTAATAGCTTTAATTGTGCGTTCTGATGAAAAAAATTGCTAAATAAGCAAAGTACAAAATTCAAGTGAAATTTCGAAAGGATATTGTCAGGGCAACACGGATAATTACGCCTATGACAAATGAGAGTTAGAGATATACAATTACCCTAAATACTAATTATTACCTTTATTCATTCTAAACAATATGCACTGAATATTGCATATGGTTTAGAAGAAGGAGGAAACAACAAAATTCACGTTGTATGAAAAAGATCCCTTACATATTTCTTTGTTGTGCGATAGAATAGAAAGGAGATTTTGATGTATTATATTGAAATAATAAAATATGTGTTGTCTCCTTTTATGCCAAATATAGGCCTCAAACATGAATTTTGCATTTTTTAACTCCCTGAGAAAGCTTTTCCGAACCCATGTTTATATGAACTTTTTTTTTTCTTTTGGCGTTTTTTATCTGCCCTAGAAGTTTGTAACATGATCAACGGAACACCCTGTATACCGAAACGGTCAGACTCCATATTTGTGATCCATGATTACCATACTGTATGGTGGAGGAAAATCGAGCAGAAGACAGCCATATCGAGATCAACTCCAATGCTGGGCATGAAGGCTTTTTTAAACCTAATAAAAGAATAGGCAGCCACGCGGGCAATCTCCATATACAGGAAAGAAGACCTTAAGACGGGCAACCTCACTTGTCATCTGGAGTCCTCTAATTATCAGTCATAGGATTTGTTTAGACTTTAAAAAAATAATAATTTATAAAAAAAAAACGTGGCAACGTGCGCGCGACGGTGAGACGAGGTGGGAGCGAGTCGTGAAGCGATGACGATGACGCCATTAACGCGAGAGTAACGAAGAGGAGAGAGATCGACAGCATTCGTTGGTAGAAGAAAGGATGTAGAATTTGTCTTACTTTGTAAAATCTAAAATTAAAATAAGTTATAAATCATACAGTCCAATTTCATTTAAATTGGTGGTCCTTCGGCACACGATCCACGCAACAGGATTAGTATTATTCTTAATATACATTCACGATTTAGCATTAATAAAGGCAATTCCAGAGTACACTTTTTGCTAACCAAAGTCTTCTGCTCAGTGAGTGACAGTAAGAAGCCCTGCGCTACTAAAGGTCTGTACAAAAAAAAAGACGGAGCAATAGTATTTCGCAAATCGTTTAATCTAATCCAGGCCAAGATTAGACGTGTTGTATTTTATTAGATAGATAGATATTAACATTGTTAGGGGTCTTTTTCGATACAAGAATTCGATTGCATATGTATTATGACCATTTGTGCAAGAAATTTAAACAAATAGAAGAATAATATTATGAATTATATGCGGTATTTTTCAGATAATCTTCTTGCTCACCATTTACTTACATTACTATTTCTCTAGCTCCAAGATATCACCTCGTATAGACAAATATCATTGTTTTATATAATGGTATTCTTTAGACCCACAAGGCAAACTAATTTTATAATTTTTCCTATTTCTACTCTCGTTTTTTCTTATCTTTTATCTGATGAGGTTGTTATTTATTGTACAACTCAACCTATTTTAGACTAATAACTAAAAAGGTTCTGGAAAGTCACACATATGCAATTTCATTTACTTATAAGGCATTGAAAGCCATTTCTCTTTCTTCTTTACTACCACTACTTAGTGAAACCCGATATTGAGTTGTCGCTACTAAATTGAAATTTCATATTATTGACTTACGACATCTTTATTGTTAAAAATATTTTGACAAACATCGCCTAAGTAGGAGGCAACTCACGCAAAGTCGGTCCCGCGATATAAGATAGCCCCTTTTCGTAGGTAATTTAAGGATTAAATATGCAAAGCGTTGTTTTTTCTGACGTCAACCAAAGACAGAACTCGGAAAGAATACTAAATTAGTGCCTTGGGGAGCCGGAATTGCTGTTCAAGAAGTTTATGTCAAAAGTTAAAGGGGAAGGTAAATAATACGGTGTTAAGAGTGGCATCGATTTATGAATACGTGGCATATTTTGATCGATCTGCTGATTTTATTGCCTTTAATAAATAGTTTTGTAACTGAGGATTGATTGATACAAGTTTCAAATTATTAAAAAGTGCTCCTAGTGATGCATTCAAGTTTGCAGTCTTTTGTTATCTGAATCAATGTTTTCGCCAATTGAGCTATTTGAGGCAAATATTGCCATGCGTTAAATAAGATATTTTTTTAAATTTTATTTTGTGTTGGTGTTAACATTTAGTGACTAATTTGTTTACAAATTCAAACAATATTATAGAGAATGCACTAATAAATTTATAGTTATTTAGTGTCAATATTTGGAACAAGAAGTTATAAATGATTTAATCTGAAAATTGGCTGTGCGATTAAGATTAAGCAAATTTTAAACAGTAATATTCTAAATGATTTAAGTAATTGATTATTAATTTTTTTTAAACCTCAACCAAAAATGTCTAATTTTTCTGTATTTCAACTAAGTCTTACTTATTTCAACTAACTGTCTTTTCTTATAGTATATACCAGTATACCAGGAAAAATTTGTTACTTATGACTCTGATATGATCCATGATATTCTTAGTATTTTGCTATAGATTATTGCATAAATTGGACTACATTTTCTTTTAAAATCTAGCAACAGTTTTCTACTTCTTTTATTTTTAGCTTAGGATCTACAAAGAATTTTAGTCGGTGAACTTATTTTAGTTGGTACAAGGCTTAGTGAAACCCTAGAATAAGCACAAATAGAAAATCTTTAACAAGTTCTGCAATAGAATTTATTTTCATAGCCATAAAATAAACAATGTTTAAATACTAGTTACCAGTGACGTTTTTCCTACTATATTGTTAGTTTGGGTATGGGTGGAGACTGAAAATGTGTGTTTAGCGTGGGTAACTAATGTGCGTGTTTTTCTTTTTTTTTTGTGAGAGGTACTATGTTAATGTTAATGTTCTAATTTTTTTGGGTAGGTGTGTATAATTAAACTTAGTCTGTTACAAGCGTTTCTAAATTTTTTTTTCTAGTATTTTTTTAAAGTTTTGGCCACAATGTTAAAGACCAGAATCTGCCTTGGCAAAATTCTGAATTTGTCGGCCTTTTATTTGCATAAAATAATAAATGTGTATTTCTTTCTCTTTTTTCTATGTAGTTATGTTGAGTTTGCAAATAAAAAATATTTATTATTATTATTATTATTATTATTATTATATTTAAAAGAGTGGTAATTGTTCCCTTGCATAAAGGTGGAGATACGACAGAACCGGGTAATTACAAACCCATTGCACTTACTAGTCCTATCTGCAAAGTAATCCAGAAATGTATAAAAAATGGTTATGCAGTTTTTTAAAAACTAATAGGGTTTTGTCAGAATCACAGTATAGATTCACCGAGGGTGTAGGTTTAAATGATGCTTTGAATGAAGTCTGCACTTTTATTACAGACTGTTTCAATAACCGTTGGAAGCCTCTGGCTGTCTTTTTAAATCTTACCAAGGCGTTTGATATTATGGATTATTGCATCCTACAAAATAAATTATATAATACCGGCATATACAAACAGATCTCAAAAGGTAAATCTGAAATCAGCTCTAAGTTTTCTAGTTCTTATGTAAGTGTGGGTTGTGGTGTGGTGGGTTGTGGCTATTTATATTAACGATCTTCCACATGTAGTTCCGAAAGTAAAAGTGCTATATTTCGCCAAAGACACAGTTCTGTTATGTAAAGGGGATTTTTGAGATGAAACTTTTTTAAAAGCTGAAAGTGCAATGTATACTGTTCAAACATGGATGGATATTTACTCAGTTTTTCAATGAGTATAGTGGAATTAATAAGCAAGCATTTTCTCAGGATTCATATCTCAGATTGTAGAATGAATATTAACTGTACTTGTTCTGGCAGCAACAAATCAACAAACAAAATTAAATACTTAGGTGTTTATTCTGACAATTATTTAAAATGGCAGCATCATAGTGATTATGTTCAAAACAAACTAAAAAAAACTAATATATAAATTTTATGAGTTACGTAATAGACTCAGTAAAAAAATAATAATAAATTTGTACAAAGCACTAGCTGAACTGTTTCCCTCCAACTTTTTATTTCAACAATCCGGAATATTTACTGTTACCCAACTTTATATTAAAAATATACTTATATTCTGAATTTGTAGTAACCTTTTTAAACATTTTATCAGTCATAATGTTAATACTAGAGCAAATACACATCAACATCTAATAATACCCATCCTCCATTTTAATACTCTCCCATATTTATTTATTTATTTATTTATTTATTTATTTAAGTACAAGGCTCTCCTACAGATAGACTAAGCAATCCAATAACAGGAAAGCACAAAGTATCTTATGAATTTAAATACAAGTAAGCGCTTTGCCAAACATTACATTTTCACCAAACCTAACAAATACACCAAGCAATATAAACCAAAACTAACTTATTTAATAGTAACTCTTATAAACAATAAAGAAGCATGTTACATATGAATAATGACAATAGGGAAAAAAAGGACAATATTTATCGTTATTTACGAAATTAGGTAGAATTTTTTAAGTATCGCTTAAATGAAGCCATACTGGAGAAAAATATATCATCATTCAAATTAGTTTCTTGAAAATTATTAAAACTACGGGCGCATCTGAACAATGGAGAGTTAGACAAATAGTTTGAAGAATATCTTGAGATGCTAAAGGTCGATCTATTACGCAAAATATAAGGATTAACGTTGATATGTAAATTTTCCAGACAGAAAGGGCAGTCTATTAAATTATTAATAATTTTATAAATCAATATTAAATCAAAATTGTTTCTACGACTCTCTAAGGGCTTCATACCATAAAATTTTAAGTTATCATAGTAAGTAAAAAAATGTCTCTGTCTATTAAAGCGAAAATTTACTATATTTACAAACTTTCGTTGAACTCATTCAATTTGGTCAATATATTTGTGATACATCGGATTCCAAGCCACTGTCGCATATTCTATAGTAGGTTTAACGATTGCATTATATAATAATATTAATGATGATTGATTACTAAAACCCTTTGTAATTCGAGTTATAAAACCTAGATTTTTTAGAGCTTTCTGAACAATGTTTTCTATATGAACGTCGAAGAGCAGTCTGGAATCCAACGTCACACCTAAATTCTTAATAAACTCCACATACTTCAGGATAGTGCCCCCGAGATAGACATCACATTTGTTTTGTGTCTGAGATAGTTTTCTGCTAAAAAGTATAGAATGACATTTTTCTGGATTAATAAATAATTTATTTAAGGTACAGTACCTTTCAAAATTTGCAAGATCAGATTGCAGGGCACGAAAATCTGATACCTTCTTGATTGTTGTAAAGATTTTTAGGTCATCTGCATATGCAAGATATCTACAGGTAGAGAAACATTGACCAATGTCATTTAAAAAAATTGAGAACAAAATCGGTCCCAAATGAGAACCTTGCGGTACTCCTGAAGTTACGGTTGTACAAGAAGACTTTACTCCATTTACGACAACGTACTGAGAGCGATTTGTTAGATAACTTTTAATGAGTTTGAGCAGGGCCCCGTGCACGCCGAAATTCTCCAACTTCACGAAAAGTGTAGGATGATGTACCTTATCAAAAGCCTTGGAAAAGTCAGTGTACACGGCACAAGTTTCCAGACCACTATCCATACTTTCGTTTATACTTTATATTATATTATTATATATTTAATAATATAGATATACTATCTATATCTATATTATTAAATATATTACCGGAATAATTTAAAAACAAAGAATATTATACTGTAAAGAAAAAATTGTACTCATGGAACAAAGATAACATAAATTCCATCAAGAGTGCAATCAACTTCCATTAAATTATAACTAACTATTATTTAGCCAATTTAATATTTCTGAATTTGATAATATTATTTAAGCGGGTATATGTTATTATTATTAGTGTTAGGTTGAAGTCCATTAAAAACTAATTACTGATGACACCTTATGTCCATTGTATGCACATTATAAGCATATTACATCTCATAGTAATTGCAAATTAATATGTAATTATTTATTGATTGATTAAATAAATTTAAAAACAAACTTACTGATTTATCAATGTAACGGCAGTATTATCATCTATGCCTTTAAATTATTAAAATTTAACACGATGTTTCGAATGTGAAGTATCTCCAACCGTTATCAAATGTAAGTTAATAACAATAACAATCCTAATGGCTTATATATTATATACTAGACTTATGTGTAGAAGTGTGGCGTCTGGTAGTAGGGGTCTCCAGATGATGCAACTATCAACATTAATGTTGGTGAGGATTACAATTTTCATTTAATGTTGCTCCTTGCTCAAAATCTTTGCTTCTGTGCAATGTATATTGTGGCTCAAGGACCAAGCGTGTTCTGCTAATCCTGATTTTGAGAAATCTCCTATTTGGATCCACTTTCGATGTTCTTTTATTCTGACTTTCAGTGGTCGCTTTGTCTCATCTATGTATGACATTTCCTGAGGATTTGGTATACGCAGTTCCTAATGTTCTAGCTTGGTCTTTAATACGTTGATGATGATGTTGAATTTTCTGCATCTTCTTCTGAGTTTTGTTTGAAATTTCCTTGATGTACGGCTTCGTTAAACATCCTGTAGGATCCTCTATTTGCTGTGGCTATTTCCTTGTTATCTCTGCTGCTTTTTTAATAGCTGTCTCTATTAATTTGCTTGGATACTACTTCTGTTGGAAGTCTTGGCTAATTTATTATTTTCTATTTCCCTGTTGAAGTCGACGTTCAATGATTCCTACCTTTATTGAACCTTAAATATAAGAGATTATTAAGCGATAACTTTTGACTCGCTTTGATTGTTTATCCTTTTATAATGCAACTGTCTACCCTAGTTTACTTTTGCTCAACAAAATTTGCTTGACTGCTTCTTCGGAGGTTCTATCTAAAACTAACTTGCTGATACCACGTAATATTTGCATGAATTATGTACTTTATCTATCTACAATCACTAACAAAAACAAGGTCCCTTCATCGAGCTTGGCTAGCTGTTTTTTATTCGTAATCACTTCTTTATATCGACAAAACCTTTAATTCAATTTGTAATCACCGAAATTTCTGCCTAATTTCTTGCAATTTGCTCTTTTCACCTTTTTTCAAAATCAATAAAAAAATATTTTCTTCAACGCCTCCCTATTTAACTCTCAACAGTGTAAGGACGTACATAATATCATATTAATATAGATGACGGTGCCTCTGTATTTTTTTTTGGCGATTTTTTAAAGACTTCTGATTGTAAGTCCATAATATTTTGCTGAGTAAACTGATAGTGTATGGCATGAAGAAAGCTTCATGGCAAACCTTTGCTAGAGTTTGAATCTTATTGCAGAGATACAACTCCGACTGTAGTATACCCACAATCTGGTGGAACCACAAAGATCGAGACGCTAAGGCAAATGATAAATGAAGATTTGCTTTCGGTTCCAAATTAGGTTCAAGTCAGGAGTCAAAAAGGTCCAAGTCAAGAGTGAAGTTGGTGTTGTCATGGCTAGAAATGTATATTTTACAGTAGTAGAGTCATATTAATGGGGTTCACCTTAAGCTGAAATATTTAAAACTTTTTTGTTTCCATGTATTTTTCATCATAGAGGTTCTCTGATGTATAGAAAATATAATTCTTTAATTTTTTCATCAAACAAAACCTCTATAAGAAGCTCTCATCAAACACCTTTGCAAATTTCCCATTTTACTTTGGCTATTATACAGGGTGATTCAAAAGTAAGCGGCATCCTTTCAGGGGCGTAATCCTTGTATGAAAATAAGGCAAAAAGTTCATATTAATATGGGTTCGAAATTGCTTCTTAAGGGAGCTACGCCCCTTTGAATAGGACCCCTTGAAGACAATTTTTTCTCTATAACTTTAAAACCCTTTAGAATTAAATTTTGAAAATTGGTGTACTGCATAAACATTTCGTTGTAAATAAGATTCTAAATTCAAATTTTTTAAATTTTATTTAGGTGCGTTACATGCGGGGGTTGGTATGGGTAAAACATCCCTTTTTCTTTTACTATTTAGGTTATTGTGATTTTGTTTGAAAATTATAAAATTTTAGAGTCTTATACGTAAAAAAGTTCAATTCGATAGAGCGTACCATTTACGAGAAAATCGACTTTGAAAATTTTCTGATTGCGTATGTTTAATACATAATAAAATTACTAAATACGCATTTAAAACGAAGTTGGCAGTTGTTTTTTAGTTTTTGGCATTTAAATGATTAATTTAAAAAATTTGAATTTAGAATCTTATTCACAACGAAATGTTTATGCAGTACACCAATTTGCAAAATTTAATTCTAAAGGGTTTTAAAGTTATAGAGAAAAAATTGTCTTCAAGGGGTCCTATTCAAAGGGGCGTAGCTCCCTTAGGAAGCAATTTCGAACCCATATTAATATGAACTTTTTGCCTTATTTTCATACAAGGATAACGCCCCTGAAAGGATGCCGCTTACTTTTGAATCACCCTGTATATGAATTTCTGTTTATAGAAAATCGACCGAAGATCATAAGCTTTTACAGAAATCTCCATTTCTAATAAAAAGGAATAGATAATTTAATTAAAGCTTTGCACGAAATTCGTTAACTAATAGAAGTGATTAAATAAAAAAAACATGAACCAAAGATCAAGGTAATAAAAGGCAAAATAACAACATTTAAGCAATAAAGTAAACTATTATCTCTTGAGATGTAGCTCATATGAAACACCTTTATGATATGTATACCTATCTCCTTAAATTTAATAATTGCATTATTTTATGATCGTGTGACTAACTACTTGAATTATTGAACAATGATAATTTCTTTACTAGCTACCTAATTTAAAAAACTTTTCTTATTACGGATATTTTGGAATAACTGTGTAATGTCTGAGAATAAGCAAATTTTGTGATTTAATAAGGACATTCTATTATACATATATTCCATCAAATTGTGATTGTCTTATTACCCGAATGTAATTAGTTTAGGCCCAGTAAAAAGCTGCGGATTGATATATGATATTAATACATCTGTGAGGTACCTCAGTACCCCTTATTCCTAATCTGGACTAATCATATGCTTTGTATTACTCAAATATCAAGCTTCTGATTATTTTTGATGTTACAACTTTATTCGACATGACCCAAAGATATGAAACACTCAAATTAGGTGTATTCTTGATGTCTATATTAAGCGCTTTTGTAGTAGCGCCGTTAGAATGGATCAGTGTTCATTGTCAGTTTTGCACAGGAGTTGTACATAGTAAAAAAAACACTCTCACAAATAAAAAATAATACTAGCAAATACATTTTAAATATTTAGAAAATATAAACAAGATCCAGATAAAGCAAATGGTCAATATTTAAATAGGGCTAGATACTAGTACACTTCCATCGTTTCGTACCATCCTTCAATCAACATAGTCACTTTTATTGATTTCGCTCTAATAACGCTGATAGATTGATTTTAGCTCTGACGGGTTTATCTTCGAACCAAACTAAAATAGTATTAAAATCTAATATTTGAGCCTTCCATTGTCTTTGTTTTAAATTTAGCATGACGTTTTGGCTAAAAAATATTCCCGACCATTATTAGGTGTAAACTAAGAACAATAGCTATTCTTATAGCACGCTCCTGGAATCACTGCATGTATATGTTGGCTACCAATAAAAATAACGACCAGCCTATTGTAAGTCCATCATATATATCAGTATTATCCTTCCTAGAAGTGCTTGTAAATAATATCATTCATTAATGCTTAAGGATAATCCTATCGCAAATCAATTCACTCAAAATAATACCTATTATAGACTCTTAAATGATTGCTATTTTTAAGAACGTACTAAATAGATTCAAGTCTAGTAGCATGTACATTAGATTAGCGAAACCACAAGCCAAATGAATTCTGATCTGACTAAAAAGCTTAACACAATTTGTTTACTTGATATGTTCATCTTATGATGAATTGAAGAGATCCTAAGGCAGTTCTTATCATTTCAGTATTCTGTGTGTTACAAGAACTTCTTATCAATTATAATTCCCAGGTCCTTTAGAGACTCAAAATCGGGAAGAATAAGATATAGTAAGAACGGAGTTGAAACTCCGAGTATATACTTATGGGCATGAACATGAAGGGCTAGTTTGTTCTCCGTTTTATATGAATCAACATAATTCGCTGCGAGGAGTATGTGCTCCGAATTCATTAAGTAGATTAAGTAGTGAAGTAGATTCCAAACAAATCTGCACCTGAAAAAAACACCAAATAAACAAGTGTCGCGTTCCGCATATTCGTGTATTAGTATAAATTCAAGTATCATTATGCAATGAGTGAAAGTGAAGAAAAAACTGAAAAAGTTTGCGAATCCTAAATGAGATTTGTAAACATGCTACGTGATTTTCCTATACTTTTATCCAAGTCACGAACACCAGCTGTCTGACAGTCAAAAAGCCAAGCACTAGAACTGATCAAAAAACAGTGGAAGCTTAATTTCGGGTCACAAATAACGACAAAAAAATTAATAATATGAAATCCAGACTCAAGAAAAAGACTGACATAAACAGGACAGGAAATAAAAAAAATATGCTAAAGGATTAAGAAAAGATTTTGTTAGAAATAATGAAAGGCAACAATCTCAGGCACAAATCCAGTACTTGCAAAAGTTCCAGGTAAAATAATTAATATCTTCTTCATAGATAACTTTATTTAAATTTACATAAAATTAGTGAACCTATTTAAAGTTTGCTATTATTTATTATTTTGTGAAAATTGAATGATTTATAAAGTTATGTTGTTTATAATAATTAATTACTTATTGTTTAACATTTGATTAAGTATTTTAGACAGACATTTTTGTAGCTTAAAAACAAAAAAAAATTATTTATATTATTTACAATATTATTACGAAACTTTATCACTTGTCCATTTGTTAATATAGAAACTGTATAAATATTTACTTATTTTTTTATTCTAGAAGCATTATCCGCCGGCATACAACAGACAGACGAAAATCGGCCATAAAGATACAATCCCTAGGCAATAAACTTCTGCTTCTGAAACGAGTGCAGCAAATGATGATGCTATTAGTACAGTACCACATGTACCTAAAATAAAGAAACATAATAAAGTTAGTCTTCTCGAAGAATATAAAATAAACGTTACTAAACAACTCTCGAATAACAAACTACAAAGACTAGTTTCGCTGAAACAACTGAGAGTTTTAGAAATGAAAGAGGAAAAACTCAAGAAACAGCTAAGCAGAGATGTTTAGTTGTCTCACTTACAAAATAAAGAATTGTAGCATGTGACAAAAACATTTTTATAAAGTATTAATAATAAAAATGATTAATAAGTTCTTTTCACGTTTTACTTACTTCAAGCAAGAGCAATAATGACATGTACTAATTCAGATCGCCTCCGTTGTCTGCTTCTTTTATTAGGCAATAAACATCTCTTCTGCCGGATACGCAAGTGGGATATCTTCTAATAGGAGCTTCATAGGATCTAGCTCATCTTTTAAATATTTTGCTGCATTGTGTCATATACAACAGCATATGACAAATTTTGGAACTTTTTCTATCGCACTTTATCGGAATTTTTTCGGAACTAGCATCGGAAATCCTGTTTTAGTTGACCAAAATATCTTACAATTACTACACGTTCCTTTCTAAATAAATCATTATAAGCACGTTCTTGTGGTGTATTAGGATTTCTAAAAGGTACCATTAGCCACGGTGCTATGCTTTATCCTTCATCTCCTAAGAGTGGTGCTTACGACCTCTGAAAAGCATTGCACAAGGCAAAGAATAATTTGATTGCCATTTTTGTTTCGCCTCTATTATGTTAGCAGCAGTGTGAGGAAATTTTAACCACAGACCAAATTTTTCTATTAGCTTCTCAGTAACTTCCGTTATTACTTTTGAGACAGAACTTTGATGAACACTAACATTTTCTCCTACTCCTGATTTAAAACCCTAATCACAAGCGTATCTCAAAAATATTTTTATTTTATCAATGTTGCATACAACACCAGCTCTTCTTTCTCCAGATTCTGTACCCAAAAAGTGATTTGATATCCACTCTACGTGTTCTTTAGTAAGTCGATATAACACATTAAAATCATGATCATAGGTACGCCTTCTAGGTTTATAATATTTTTTAGAACGCAAATTAAGAATAAACTCAGCCATAGCTCTGACGTAGTCAAACTGAAGTTGGCTATATATTAGACTCTAAAATTATGGAGTACATTCTTCTTCCGAGGAGCATCAACAAATTTGTATTTATATAAAAACTGAGAATGAACAACAAATAATATATAAGAGTACCTACTTAAGTGGAGCATCTGCTCCCTATTTTTATTCATATGACATGGAGTATTTGCTCCAAATTCCTGGGTAGATACTAAATGCTCATTTTTAATCATACGACCCATTTGATGCCGAAAGATCTTCACATTATTTGCAAACAGTATTTATAGTCAGGATAAAGGAATTATAGTAAATTAATACTAGTTAACCTAGAATGGAAACGGTCGTTTTTTCAAAAGTGGATACGATTATTTAAACAATTGCTAAAATTGAGAGATTTCAGTGATGTTTGGCTTAGATATAAGATTGACCTCTCATTATATGAAAGAGAGAAGATTTGGCTCTACATTTCTTAGATATTCTGGTGAATAATATGCATAGTACCTAGAGAACGTCTGTCTATAGGAAACTTTAAAAACTCCTCAACATCAAAGAGACAAAAGAGAAATTCGACATTCTCCTTATGCTTCACCATAGTTTACCATCTTTAAAATTGCATCCTGTTTAATGACACTTCCATCAAATATAACGTTATAGTATACAGCTGCTTAATATTCATTTTCAAGCAGTTATTTTAATTAAAACTTAAGGTTTAAAAGAACTCTTAGATATAACAAAGAACGGTACAAGTCTCTCTTAAGCAGGCCACCCTATACAGACGATATTTAAAATTCCAATCTTTGCATATAAAGCCTTAGATAACTCGTTTAAAATTCAAAATTTCCCGGTCGAACTTCAAACCCTCTTTAATTGTGTATATATTATGTAAAAAACTTTCCAAAAAAAGTCCAGTTTTTCGTTAATGGCTCTCCTTTAGTTTTTATGAGTTAACTTTAAATGGTAAAGATATTGAATTTTAACTTAGTGATCCGTTCTTTTTCTCTTCTTTTTTTTATTAAACTATAACCAAAGTTAGGAAGTTTAATTGCTGGGATTCATTTATTATAAAAGTTCTGATAGTTTTGGTTTAATTTGTTTTATGAAATAGAATTCATGGGGAATTTTTTTTTTAAGTTCTTTTAACTATAAGGTTTTATATAAAGCAGGCTTAGATATTGATTTCTACTTCAACCTAGAATATTTGAATAGGTTTTTATTCAGTGATCCTATTCTTGAGTATATGTAAATGACCAAAAATTGTGTCACAAAAATGTTTTTTGTTTCGTTGCTATGTGGAATTAAGGTTTCTAATACCGGGTGGTGCGTCGCCTAGCAGAACATAGGAAATCCCATGTGAATTTTAAGGGGGTCAATTATTGGCTTCCCTGTGCATTTTATAGAAAAAATGTAAGATAATTTTTTGAAGAGACCAATCTGGCAAACCCTTGTTCAAGGTTTCAAAAAATTTTAAGAAGCGAATCTTGAATTATTCAATTAAATGTAATTGCAAAATTACCAAATTTTCGGTTCAGGTAAAACCAGACACCAGCCACTAGCAAACAATTTGTTATAAGGCTTTGTAAAATCTGAAGTACAGCCGAATACACGATATGTTTTGTTTTTTTGTTTTATCAATCTCACAATCATACATTTATAGTAAGACCGTTTCCCGCATAATGCCACTTAATTATTGCTATTTTTTCGTCGAATGAATAATTTATAATGGTTTTCAAATATCGGCTGTCACTGATTTATTGACACTTTTCTTCACGCAGTGACAATATTCATTTTACTGGTGCCCGTTTCTATAAAATGTACAGGGAAGCCAATAATTGACCCTCTTAAAATTTACATGGGTTTTCCTATGTTCCGCTCGGTGACGCACCACCCAGTATATATTTATACTTTAAAAAAATCTAAATAAGAGGAGCTTTCTACATAGGAAGCTCCATCTATTAAAAGTTGTTTGCGAATTGTGTTTTCATTTGCCTTCATCACTTTGGAGAATTATTTGAAAGTTCTATGAAGTTGTCTCTTAATTCCAGTCTAGGCTATTTGTCACATAGGTGTTATTACCAATATAACCTTGAAAAAGCACAACTGTAAAGGTTGTTCAGGTTCTAAAGTTCCTGACACTCCTGGATAATCTGGTCTGCGGTTTCTTCATGTCCTTGTGTATTTCACAATTATTTAGGTTCAGTAAATGTCAAGTGAGACAGGCAGAGGTTCTAATTATATGTGACTTATATGCCTGCTTCGTACCCATTTCCATCTATCAAGCAGACTCTAAAGCAATGCGACAGTCACATCAGATCCCATTTTACCAACATTATACGTCTATTTGTTACCAATACCTATTTAGTCTCTAGGCTTCTGGACAAGTTATACTTTGCAGCTAACCTTTAATATTTTACTCAGAATCTTTATTCTTTTGAGTACCAGTCTACTGCAGCTCACCTTATTCGTTATGATAACCCTAGAAGTAAAATTGCTGTCAGAGCAAATTAGGATGACTGTGTTACGATGTCCAATTTAAAATCATCAGATGAAAATTAGCAGGAAAGCTTTAAATCTTTGGAGACGCATGGAAGATCATCAAGTCTTCCAGAACCATGGCAAGCCGAGTGTATAAGGAGCCGCGTCGCCGTTCAGCATATTGGCAAGATATTTTAAGTTGGACATAAATAGTAGTAAATAAATATTTCTGCTAGTCGTAAGTGATTTTGTCATGTTTCATAGTGCAAGTGCGTAAATAAATCAGTTGACTGTTTTTGTGTATCGAGTATTTTTATTCACACCTTATATATACCACTTACAAAAAAAACAGTTCTAATACACCTACGAGCTAAAAAAAGAACAAAACTAACACTAGCAACAGCGACAACTAAAATTTAAAATAAATTTTTACTTGCACGCCAGGATAGTTTCCTGCACCTGCACACACGATTTTCTCTATCTCTCGGAAACTTCTAACGGTCTTACTTAGGAAAAGTATTTTGTTCAATAATTTAGCCTTATGTTTCTTTGGGGAGAAATTTCAAAGACATTTTGTTTGCTATTTTATGGCCGCCAGTCCAGGTGAATATTTGTACTCCCACGAGACAACATGAGTCTTTCTGTACAATTCTTTTGTTATATTAAGCCGGAATCTATAAGAAGATGTCTTTATATATTGATTTTTTACTGTAGACGCTTTTTTAAGTTAGTTAATATGAAACGGCTTTTAAAATTGAAATTAAAATCTTTCAAATTAAAAATTTTAGACTTAATTCATATTCTAGAAGATCTAGAAGTAAACAGGTTTATTTTGCTGTTACTGAGCAATTAAAAATGAGTTAATTTTTCAACTCATGTTTAGTTTTAATATATTTTTTTAAGGGACTAAATTTCACTACGTATTCTTTATGTGAATTTGAGTCGAAAATATCCTATTGATTGCAATGGTTCAACCTTAAATGCAAAAAGGCAGTAAAGACTAAAAACGCAGCATATCGCAAATGCCATCAACATCCTTCCACCAAAAATTGGAGGAACTTTTTAACCTCCAGAAATAGCTGCAAGCGAATTATTGATTAATGCAAAGAGAGTCACAACAACAGGATCAAAAACAAACTGCTAAACTGCCCAAATGGAACAAGATCTTTCTGGTCGGTATCGAAAGCCATTAGTCAAGGATTTGCTAAGTCGGCCTTGCCACCCCTAACAGCAGATGATGGTTCTATCGCGGTAACAGCAAGGGAGAAAGCCAACTTACTGGGTAAACTCTTCGCGTCCAATTTTACTCTGCACTCGCAAGGCAAAACACCGCCATATCTGCCAAGGGTGAATTAGATAGTAGACACCAACAAAGCTTCTGGACCCGATGGAATTTCAGCCCTAGTACTAAAACGTTGTGCAGACGAATTGACTCCTCCCTTATGTAGATTGTTCACGGCATAGTATAAGCAGGAAGGGAAAGAAGACGATGCCGTCCAATTACCGCCCGATTGCACTAGTTCCAGTAATATCGAAGATTATGGAGAAAGCAGTCAACCAACAACTGTTAAGATATCTGGAATCATCTGGACTAATCAGCGATCATCAATACGGCTTCCGAAAGCTTAGATCCACCGACGATCTTCTGGCTTACGGAATTGGATCAAAAGTTTTCTTGAACAACGAACAATCCAAGTAGCCGTCGATGGACACCTCTCCGACAAATTTAACATTAACGCTAGAGTCCCTCAAGGATGCATTCTATCCCCCACCCTTTTCTTGATATATATCAACGATTTGCTAGGAACCACTGTCAATCCAATCTACAGCTTTGCGGACGATAGCACACTTATTTCCACATTTAAGTCCGCCAAACCAACGACAGTCGCAACTTCTCAGAATCTTAGGCAGCAACAAGTAGCTTCAACCAACAACGATATTAGAGCAATCTTGGAGTGGGGCGATAACAATCTGGTCAATTTTAACGCTAAAAAAACGCAGGCTGTAGTATTTACGATAAAGACTAACCTTGGTGGTCCGGAGCTGGTTATGGCAGGGAAAGCATTGCCAATGAAATCATCTTTACATCTTCTAGGAGTCGAAGTCACCAACAGTGTGTCCTGGCATGACCACGTTGCCGAGATCGCCAGGGCAGCTTCCAAAAAACTCGGAGTGCTTTTCAAAATCAAAAAACTGTATACACCAGAACAGCTGCTGACTCTTTATAAGGCTCAAATACGCCCTTCCCTCGAGTATTGCTCGCATGTCTGGAGCTCTGCACCCAAGCATAGTTTAAAGCTCCTAGATTCTATACAGAAGAGAGCTATTCCTCTTATCGACAAACCAGAACTGACAAATAGTCTGGATAGTCTGGAGCACAGGAGAAAGGTGGCTGATCTCTGTCTATTCTACCGTTATTATCACGGTAAGTGCTCCTCTGAGCTGCTTTTTCTACCGCATCCGCTGAATTCGGATACTGTATACCTACATTAACAACTCAAAGTAAATTGTTATTGTTAAACACACACAAGTGCCAACTAGTTCATCTCCTAACAAACCACACCAAACACTATCCGAAAAATGATGTTGGGAATTCCGTTCGATTATTGCATGGGGATTTTGAAGCTGCCAAGAATGGGAATTCCTGAAATTAATGATGCCGTTCTCATTAGTGAATAAAATGTTATTAATCAAATTACGACATGCAATAAGCCAATTGCAGAACTGCATTGTGCATATGAGGGCCATTTCAGTGAGAGCTTGGAATGGTTACGGATGGAAATGGGTACATACCAAAAATAAATTAAATTAAAAATATGTTATTTTTAAATGTTCAATATTGAGTATTTTTTTAAGACATTTAAACTTATACAGCAAAAATTTAAGTTTTTTTTAAATGCATATATGTTTATTCTATTTCATATAACCGTCCATTTCAAATTCCTAGATATCTTAAGTGACTTTCGAATTCAGTACAGTAATTTTCATTTGTTGTTGTAATATTTAAGATATTATATGAGGGAACGTTTACCTTAATGCAGCTAAAAGGTAAAAACTAAGATTTTTCAAAACTTATAATCAATAACATCTTATTCGAATCTAAATTATTTTTTTTTAAACCATGCTCAGCAAAGTCTTTGACTTTTGACCAAGTATTAACACTGTGGTTCTCAGTGTCATCTGCAAAAAAGATAATATATTGTTATTTAGACTTAGCTTTAAGACGCCGCTTATGTATATAGTAAATAGCACACGTCCTAAGACGGTTTCCTGTCATTCACGTAAGTTTTTATCAATAACAACTCCTTGCAGCCTATTTGACAGGTACGTTTTAAGCAAGTTTAGTCCTACCCCTCTAAAACCCAGATCCTCAAGCAAGTTTAACAATTTAGTATGATCTTAGAACATTGAAGGGCTTGAATTAGTATTATCGAGGAACTATGGACACTTTGGTTGCTTGCAACATCTCTGATGCAATGATTCCAAATGCTTATGTAGAAATTGCAAAAAAAACACACATAATTTTTATAATATCATAAAAATTTGTCACTTATTTTAACAGGCGCAAAATGATACATTTCATTCATACATTCCACTTTAATAAAATTTGAAGCATTTTTTTTTCATAAAATATCATAAGATACTCTATAAAAAAGTCAACATTCAAAGTTTAATGAATGTAGATTACGTTCCTATATTAGAAAAGAAGGCAACAACATTGCAACGCCGCTTCATCGCATTATTGATTGCATCGACAAAAGTAATCTTTACCAGTGACGTCGTTAAAAAAATGTTTATGATAATTAATTATTAATAATACATTATGCTTTAAATTATAAACCATCTTACCCTTTATAAACTATTTATGCATTTTTTTAAGTACTTCGTTAGAGTAAAAATACTAATCTTATAAAAAGCATTTTTATAAAAATTAAATATTTTATAATTATTATAGATTTCTTAATAAGCTTTGAAGTTGTTATTTTTGCTATTAGAATAACATATATCTATTTCTACTTTTAATTTTTAATCCAAAATCTAAGATCAATATTTAGCGGGAAATTTTAAATAAATAGGAAAATGCACGTAAACTTGACAACAGAGAATCAATAAATATGTTTGTAAACAAAACACCCCCCTTGCCCCTATGCACATGTTGAACACAAACAAAATTGTTGTTTACTAATCTAGCGTCAATGTTCTAAGAGTATGATTAACAGTATCAAAAGCTTCTGCTAGGTCCAAAAATATTCCTAATATTGCTTTATTATCATTCAAAGCCTCTATTGTACTGCAACAGAATAACAAACTAAAGAAGTATCTATGGCCGATCTTACTTGATATTGATAGAATGTCATATTACAGATAATTATTATTATAGCATTGTAGTTTTCGGGACAATAACACTATATTATAATACTATATATATAACACAAAATTTAAAAAAAAATCATATCTTGGCAGGGAAGCATTTGCAGGCTCATGTTCATAGGACAATTTCGACTAGAATTTGCCTAAAGAAGATGTAGTAAAATTTTTTTCCTTACCTCTTACCCTATTGAACGAATGTCAACGAATGTCAACAACCTTCTCGACAAAACTTCTAATCCAATTTACAGTTGCTGATGACAGTACAATTCAAGTTGTCCAACCACGTGACTTTAGCTGACACCCAGTGCCATAGGCGTCGCCTGGTAACAACTATTTATGCCTACTTTAACATCATTTTGAAGTGGAGTGAATTTATCGATACTATCACGGTAAATTCTCTTCCCAACTAGTCCATATCATTCCACCTAGAGCTTTACACGCAAGATCTACTATTACTCGGCAGACAAATGTGACTCATAAATATCGAAAACTGCAAGTCTGGGCAATCAACTTCCAAGCACGTCTTTCTCGAACAATACAGCTCGCAGAACTTTAGAAAAAATTTCGAAAAAATTGGCTTTGTTATTGGCTACTCTTGTAAAACTTGTACCACTTCTGACCATCTGTCAACAACAAACTAAATATAGTCCCTATATACTTAAGATTATGAACATTTATATTCGGAATATGTGTAGCAACACAACTAAATAAAAAAAAGGAAATGTATATTGCCTGCGAAATTTGACAAGTCACCTTACTTTCTGAACACATTTATATAGTAATATAGAGACAAAAATCAACATATTTAAGTAAAACATATAATTAACGAAATTAAGTATCCCTTGCCTCTTTCAGGCGAAATCCGAAAGGATTTTTACCCTATATAGAGCAATGTCCTTTTCAGTGCGTTCGTTAGAGCTTGGGACCCCTTGAGTATATGTCACAGGAATTATCCTGTTCCCTCATTGTCTCGGTTGGTTCTTTCGTTCTCTTGTCAAAGACCAAGTCTTTGCCTCGTTAGCTTTATTTTTACTGTTCGTTTAATATTTTAACTAGTATAGTAGGGAAGTTCTATTTATTTTTCATTTATTGCCCCTAATGAAACGGGGGATTAAATTAAGGAACTGCACTAACGGTTGAATAAAGATTAAATATATGGGGTATATTTAAAGAGTGTTAGTGTTAAAAAGAAAATGGCAATTTTAATTTAGTCATTCATTTGTTAAAAAGTAATGTATTAATATATAAAATAAAATAATATAATGTATTGTGTGGCCTACGATGAAGGAAACACTATAACTTCGTTGCTCTTTAAGAAAAATTAATTTAGTTTCGTGTTTAGTTATGTTACATAAACGCGCATCATTTAAATGACCTAATACCCCATATCTGACAATTTTAAGATTTTTAGATTTACTGGGCAATGTGAGGGTTAGGATATTTCACACATTATTATAATATACGGTAGCGGAGAGAACGCGAGGAAATATTTTTAAATCAACTGTTTACAATAATCATTCAATCAATCTCGTAGATGTTTACATCGTGCGAGTAAAAATCTGATTGTTTTTTGTGCAAAAATCCATAAAAGATAAGTGTAAGTTATGATTTATACTGTAGTTACATGATTATGCAATATGTCTAAACTGATATTTTATTAAAAATACTTTAATGTATAGTCATAATTCCAGCTGAAACTTTTCTTTACAATACGAGATATTAGCATAGTTCTTTTAAATCATTTTGTTGGATACGGGGTATTCTCAGTACTGCATTTTAATAATAATAATAATAATGAGGCTTTTATTTCCAACAGTTACCCACTTACAGGAAATATAGAAAGAATTATGTACAACAAGTTTAAGGTTAAAAATTAAATAATACAATATAATATTAAGCTAAAGGAAAAATTATAGAATAGGTTTATAGGCTAATAAAAATTTTAGAAAACATACATTTACTCAAAGCATTACCTACCTACAAAATCTCTAAGAGAAATTCAAGATTTAAGATTATTGATTAAAAAAATCCTACTAAGAAAGACATTAAAGCAACAAAGAGGTCCAAGTTGTAGTTACAAAGAGTATTAAATAAGTTACACATATAATAAGTCGGCGACCTTCTAAAAATGTTATTTATTGCTCAATAGAGCAATACGACATGACACGACTCGAACATTTCAGTGTAATAACACTGAATATTACACTGTGTTATTACACTGAAATGTTCGAGAGTTTCTAGAGTTTAATCTGGGAACAAAAAAGTAAATTTGATTTAACAATGAACTACAGTCGATTTTATAATTAACTAACTTATATAAAAAGACCACGGCCGCTACCACACGGCGGTCGGCTAAGACTTTTATGTTAAAACGTGCAAGCAATATATCTTGACATGTTCCTCTTACTGGATAAACACCATCGGTCTTGTACAATAAATATTTTAAAAATCTACTCAATTTAATCAATCTCCACCTGATATACTGGATGCCATATAATTGAAGTGTACTCGAGCTTGGAGCGAACAAATGAGCAATATAAGAACTGCACCACCCTAACTTCATCAAAATTGCGACAATTTCTAATATAAAACCCAGAGATCTGGATGCTGCTATAACTGTATTATGAATATGATTTGTAAAATTAAAATTTTGGTCAAAAGTAACATCCAAATCTTTAATTTCAAGACACTTAGTCAAAGGAAAATTTTGTATTTCATAATAATTATGCTGAATAAAATTTTTGTTTCTACAAAGAGTTACCTGAAAACACTTTGATACATTAAGAAAAAGTCTGTTATTCCGACATCAGTCATATATATTATTTAGTTCAGATTGAAGCAATTGGCAATCAGATATGGTTTCTATTTTTCTATAAATTTTTAAATCGTCTGCAAAAAGCAGTTTAAGACATAAAATAGTCAGTGCAAGGTCATTGATAAAAACAAAAAAAGGAAGCGGTCCCAAGTTTGCACCCTATGGAACACCAGATCTTACGATGTATTGATTGGAGCGAAAACCGTCGATTTCGACAAACTGCATTCGGTCTAGAAGGTACGAAGAAAATAATTTTAATACATTTTCAGAGCAATCCAGATAATAAAGTTTTATCAATAAAATAGTGACATATACTTGATCGAAAGCCTCCTGAAAATCCATGTTCAGAACATCCACTTGACTTCTGTTGTTTAGGGCTTGACATATGTATTCGGAAAGACAACATAAATTAGTAATACATGATCTTCGTTCCATAAAACCATGTTGATCGGGCGATATTAGTGTACTTACTTGTGCGTGTAATTGTTTGTGTATACAAATTTCAAAAAGCTTAGAAAAATTATAGAAGAATAGAATTGATATCGGTCTATAGTTTCTAAGTTCTGACTTGTTGCTCTTTTTAAAAAACTGAAATAACTCGCGCGATCTTCTAACAAGACGGAAACGAACCTATTTGAATGGATAAGTTAAAAATGTGAGCTAATGGTTTCGCTAAAGGTGTAACGCAGTCTTTAACTAAAAAGCTCGGAATACAATCGGTACCACATGTTAATCTGTTTTTGAGTATTTTGGATGCTTCGATTTTATCGGACTCTTGAACAGGATTAATTAAGACTGTGTTTTGATTATGCAGAGTATGAGACACGAAGTTGCTTGCATTTTCTTCCAGAGCATTTTCGTTGATTCAGAAATCAATGAAAACGCTCTGGAAGAAATTAGCAAAAGCCTCGACTATTGACTTGGGATCCGAGAACTCATTAGTGCCATCTTTTACCACACCTGGTATTCTGGAGTCGCCCTTCTTCCAAATCCGTATGTATGTCCAAAACTGAGAACTGTCAGCGTGGATATTATTTTTGACGGTAAACCAGTCAGACGTTTTTAGGGTCTTATGATAAAGACATTTTGTAGCAATGGTGGATGCTGGAGGGCAAATGAAGTGGTTCTTTATTAAAAAACTAAATATTTCACTCATGTACTAAAAACCCCATAAGAGTAAAGATATTTTCGAAAAATTACAACTGATATACGAAATCGATAGCACCAAAACGAAAATACCACGTCGTCAGGAAAACCAGTAAATATTTGTCAGTGCCTGTTTGTTGAAAAGTCCTAACATTTTAAATTTTTATTGAAATGTAACGTTGTCTTATTAGTAAAATCACATAAAATATTATAACAAATTTTATTAGGTAATACCACGCGTACCGTACCTGAAAATGCACCATAATTTTTTACACATGTGTGTTTTCTTTAAGAAAACACACATTCGTGAAAAATTATCGGTAATTTTAAAGCACTCGTAACAAAGTAACTCGTAAGTAAAACGAAAAAAGAAGAATTATAATAAGAAGTTTACTATTATTTTCTTTGACTGAAGTGAGTATATACTTTTTATTTTATATACTTTATAAGTCCAAATATTTCTTTATTTTTTTTGGCTGCGGCTCTCTCTTAAGTTGTTGTCGCTTGGTATTATTATATTAATTATATTTGCTGTTTTTTGTTTTCTGTTAAAGACTACGATATCTAGTCTATAATGAATTATTTCTTGATCAGTTATCACAATTTGGCCCAATAGATCCTTGCATTTTTGTTTTCAACGGATTCTTTGGGATTTTTTATTTATATTTATTTGTTTATTTATTTTGAAAATGTACAGTACAAACATGTGTATAGTCCTATCACTAGATCTGAGTTTCACAAATTTGTTTCATGCACCTAGGTGTTTACCTGTATGTGCAGAAGTTTATTATACATAATTCCTAATATTAAATTATGACAAGTGAAATAATGTATTCCTGTAGCCTTAACTTACTAGCAATATTGATTATTAATAACAAAATTTATGTTAAATGATCATTGAGATTGTTTTACATTAACGATCCCCAAGAAATACCCATTTGATCTTAAACAATCTGACATGTCACAATAGATTACAAAAATTAAAAAAAAATAAATTAATGTATTTTAAAATAAACATTTTGACCTGTTTAATATATTGATAATAATTTTTTAGTTCTCTTATACTATTAAGTAGCAAATTATATATTTTTTGTGCAACTACAGATGCAAATCTCTGGTTACCATCAAACCTTCTAAATGGGGACAATCAACATATTATTATAATTCCTGGTAGGATAAGCATGATCTATGCTATTTATTTTTATTTCTAAAACATTGTTTAAAAAGTATAGACCTCTAACATTTAAAATGCTTTCATTGTATAGCTGATTTTTTGAATATAGATGATCTTTTCTGTAAATAATCTTTAATGAATTACATTTAACTGACTGAGAGCATTATTGGAAAGTCCTCCCCAGGTTATGATACCGTATCTTAATAATAACTCCACTAATAATTTGTATATCATAGTTAGAATTTTATGAGGTAATAAGTTTCTTATCTGGTAAAATTTGTGAATTAGACCTCTTAATTTGTTTGTTACATCATGAATATGTTCTGACCATTTAAGATGTTGATCTATAGTTATGCCTAAGTATTTAGTATGTGACACCTCATATATTGTTGTATTGGCTTGTTGAAGAGTAGTTGAGTTATATAAAGATCTATTTAATGCAGTAAGAAAAAAAGTAACATAAATTATTTTAGCAAGATGAAGTGATAATTTACGAGAATTTAGCAATGTTTTTACCTTACTTAGACGAATAACAATTTTGTCTTTTAATGAATCCCATGATGAACCAGTAAAATATAGTACTGTATCATCTGCAACGGAAATTGACATGCCTTTAATATCTAGATGCAGTAATGAATATATATAGCAAATAAATAATAATAGGCCAAGCCCTGTGGTATGTCCATAACAACCAAGACATTCAAAGGATTACTATAAATATTATCTATTTTAACAATTTGAGATCTACACCAAAGATCTTTAATAATTTTCAAAAGACACCAAAATTCTCAAGAGTCTCAAGAAGTTGGGTGTGAGTTTTTTGATTTAGCCAAGGCATTTGACACTGTAAATGCCTTGGCTAAATCAAAAAAGACAGCTATACATTTTTGATCCGAGTCTGAGTTTATTTTTATTTGGTCAATCAATTTAAATAATCAGCATCATTAGTGCTTCTGTCCTCTATAAAACCATATTGATTTTTATTCAGTAGTTTATTTGATAATAAATAGTCATAGAGTCTGACTTTAAGGCATTTTGTTCCTTTTTTTACATATGGGAGTTATAATAGCACATTTAAAAGCTGTAGGTGCTATTCTTGTGGTAAAGATAAGATTTTTTATATGAATTAGTGGTTTTATTATAGTACAATATACTTTTTTTATAAGTCGAAGTTTACCAAGGGGCACAATTATTTTTTAGGCTTTTAATATGATTGATAAGCTCATTTGATGTGACTGGAGTGAGTGACATAGAATTTGTTATATTGTAGGAGTTACCCACATCAGATGAGCTGTTAGGAATTTCAGCAGCCATTTTTCCCTCCACATTTGCAAAGTACTTGTTACAGTAATTGGTTAGTTCCAGTTTGTTTGCAATTATTACATCATGTTCATTTGCTCTAGCCATTTCAGCGTTAGTCTTAGTCTTTATTTCATTTGCGGCATCTTTTATTAGTTTATAGATTTGTCCACTATTGTTCAGGTTGTCCAATATAAATGTTCCGATATGTGGAGTATTTTTGTCTGAGATTTTGGTTATTTTTATTTTCAGGAGTTTGTTTTTTCATATGTATTTGTATTATGAGAACATATCTGTAATCAGTTTTTTTTCTTTACATACTAATAGGTGTATGACTTTTGCCACGTCAGCGTGTCGAATTTTTGTGATCTCTATCATAGTAGTACATACCTTACAGCTAAATAAGAATCAACCTCATTATCATCTAGGGCTACATCGAACCTCTAATATATTATTATTGTTGTTATTATTATAAATAATTAATATTTAATTGCAATATTATAAGGGCTCTTGTCTAATTACGGTGAGGAATTAGACAAGTGTGACGGTGAGTCGTATTTTAATACCCTTAATCATATAGACATAGAGTATAAACTCATAAAGGTATAACGCTTGGGTACATTGTAACACTTTAAGTAATATCGTAAACACGGCTTAACGTGTATAAATCATAGCGAGGGCTTTTACACATATTATTCACGTGAGATTTTACATATATTTGAAGTGTAATAGAGAAAGTACAATATTAGGCAATGGTAAATATGGTTATATTTGGAACTAAAAAGTTGGAACTAGTGTTAATTTAGGTTGTTATGTATGAAACAAAATATATTAACGAGGACTGTCAATTTAAAAAATTCAGCCCTAACGAATAATTGGAAAAATCGCACAAACACGTAAACTTTATTTGTTAGAGGGGCATTTTATGCGCTGCCCTTCAACTGAATTATAATAACTATGTTAGGGGTAATGAAAACAATTTCTAAAATCTAAAGTGGAAAATGAGATTGCGTGATAAAACACACATTGCAGAAAAACCAAAGTAATATAGTGTACCTATGTAGTATGTGGTTTAGAGGAACTTTTAATACCACGCATATTATATACAATTTTTTTCATAGGACTATTATTTTTGTTTCAATTCATATGAGTTTAAATAATTTACATTTTCGGATCCAGAGACCTTAATTAATATTTTAAAGCATAACAATTAGAGGGCGCCACAGGTGCTCATAGAAAAATAACGTAATCAGTGCGGGAATATCTACTTAGCATCAATAAATAGTTTGCTCAAATGGTGTGTTCATCCAGAAGTTTAAAAGGCGGCTTAATAATTCCTTTAATTAAAACTAGCAATTTATTAATCGGAATAAATTTTATAGTTTTAGTTCTACTGACTAAAAGTTTGTTACCAGAATGTCATAAGTAAGAAGAATGACATCCCTTAGGATGTGACTAAGGCTCAAAACGTGTCAGATTCTCTTACAGTTAATCTATACCAGCAAGTGGCATAATAAGAAAATTAAAGGCGCTTTCAGTTTCAGGCCCACAATAGTTGGCTTACTTGCTAAAGTTTCATTACCACCTTAGAACATTGGAAGACTAAAATTAGTAAATAACTTTTTTTTTAATTTGAACATGTGTTCAGGGGCAAGGGGAGTGTTTTGTTTATACACATATTCACCGATTCTCTGTTGTCAAACTTACACACATTTTACAAGAGGAAATTGTCAAATATATCTCAACACATATCATAATGTTAATTAAATTTATTGATGTTTGATTTTGAATCAAAAATAAAAAAAGAAAGAAATATGTACTCGCCGGCACAAAATTCCGGCACCCTGAAATATTGGCTAAGTTTGATGTTTTATAAATTTTTAATTTTTTTTCCAGATTCTCACGATTTTGCCATCAGTTTTTAGATACGTTTGTTGTGATTTTTTAAAATCATTTTGTAAAGTAGCATTTTTCGATTAGGCTATATTATACAGGAGTAAAACAAACTGTTGTTTTTTCTCGTAATTTCAAAAGATCATGTAGGAAAATTAAGGTGGATAATTCTGTTTACATACTGTTCCTTGTAATCTTTGATGTATTCTAAACATTTCGATTTTTGATTCATTCCATTATCTCATTTCTGCTGCGAGCTGCAAATTTTTTATTAAAACGCTGATTTGAAGCGTATTTTTAGATAATTAATGTCAAGTTTTCGGTTAAAAATTATCGACGTTGGCTAAGGACGCAATTAATGTGACATAAAGTTTGACAGGGTCACTATTATAATTTGTTGTGTGTCAATATGGTATTAACTCCAGCAGACGTGGGTAGAATTGTTGCGTTAATAGAGGATGGCCGTAGCAAAAGTTATGTCGCCTGTACTCTGAGATTTCCGCGGTCTACAGTTCGAGATGCCTGGAATAGGTATTTACAGACGAGAATTTTTACTAGATGACAAGGCTCTGGCAGAAGGAGAATGACCACTGCAGCTGATGATCACTTTATCACCATTAGTTCTTTAAGAAATCGAAGATCTACTGCTGTGTGTCTAAAAAATGACTTGCGAATACTTCATGGAGTAAGTGTAAGTGAAAGAACGATACGTAGAAAATTAGCAGAAGCTGGACTTTATTCACGAAGGCCAGCAAGATGTCCACAATTACTTCCTCGGCATCGACAACACCGACTGAAGTTTGCAAGATCGCATTTTGAGTGGACTTTTGAGTGGACGGATCCAGGGTTTGTTTAAGGACGCCGGATGGTTGTGACCAGGTATACAGACGTAGAAATGAAAGATATGCTGACTGCACCATTTCAGAACAAATCTCATATCGTGGCGGTTCAATGATTTGGGCGGGCATATGTATTTATTGAAAATGGAGCTCTAACCGCCCACCGTTACATTGAGGAAATCCTTTAAGAAGTTGTTGTCCCATTTGCTCCATTCATTGGGAACCAATTTACATTAATGCATTATAATGCTAGACCTCACGTTGCACATGTAGTGAGCGAATATCTGGATGAAGTTGGACTCCCAAGATTGGAATGGCCCCCATATAGCCCGGATCTCAACCCAATAGAACATCTTTGGGATCAACTTAAAAGGGCCGTTCGTCGTCCTCCTGTACAATCACAAACCTTGCAAGACTTACGACTAGCGCTGATCGAAGAATATGAGGCTATTCCTCAAGAAAGAATAAGGAACCTTATTCATTCGATGCCGCAAAGACTGCAAGCTGTTATTGCTGCGAGAGGAGGAAATACACGCTATTAAAATTGTTTTTTTTTTAAATTAACTTTATGATATTGTAGGTTTTTTATTCGTGTTTAGGTCCATTCTTAACAGTACAGATGAAATAAAACGACCCGATTAATATGTAAGCACTGATTTAATTAACAATTAAACTCGGCGGTAAATATTGTACAAAACCTTGAACTGGACAGTTCTGTTTACAACTTAATTTAGGTGCAAAACGACGCGAACAAACTAATTTTAAGAGCAACTTCGTCTGGATTCACTTAAAATACTCTTTAAGAAAACAAACCCCGTCTGGATTTGCGTTTTCACGTCTTTTCCGGCTTTTCGTCGTTTTTTTACGTCGTGTCGTCGTACTCGTTCCTTAAACGATTATTTATCGACCGGCCACAGATTTGAGACTAATTCAACTTCCTCTTTTTTTCTTTTCTTTCGGCCGCGCCCGTCTAATCGCGCGTATGAACCTTTTCGTCAGAACTGTGCAGCTGTTGATTTAACAGTGTTGTCGCGTTGTAAAAGATTAAGTCAAATATACCAAACCAAATTATAATTGCACTTAAAACTAAAAGAAACATTTAAACTAAAAATAAATGATACCCACAATATACCTAGTGTTTGTTTGTCCTAATAAAAATACGCTTCAAATCAGTGTTTTAATAAAAAATTTGCAGCTCGCAGCAGAAATGAGATAATGGAATGAATCAAAAATCAAAATGTATAGAATACATCAAAGATTTCAAGGAATAGTATGTAAATAGAATTATCCACCTTAATTTTCCTACAGGGTCTTATGAAATTACGAGAAAAAACAACAGTTTGTTTTACTTCTGTATAATATAGCCTAATCGAAAAATGCTACTTTACAAAATGATTTTAAAAATCACAACAAATGTATCTAAAAACTGATGGCAAAATCGTGAGAGTCTGAAAAAAAAATAAAAAAATTATAAAACATCAAACTTGGCCAATATTTCAGGGTGGCGGAGTTTTGTGTCGGCGAGTGTATGTTATTCTAAGCGCAAAAATAACACCTTCAAAGCAAAAAAAATTATTAACATTCTTATTACTAAAACCGCTTCTAAAAAAATTGAAGTGGCAATACCGCAAGCCAAAGCTGATATCATATTGCGAAATGTCATCTTGACAAACGGCTTTGTCATGATTTGTTTGGTTACATTCGGCATTTATCAGGTTCTGTGTTTTTCCTTTAGTTTTTGGTTAAGAAAAGGAAAAGTAGGTTAAAAAAAAAGAAAAGTTGAGTCATTTGAGTGTTTTTGGCAACTGTTACGATAGTAAAAACGTGCCGAATCGACGCAGTCGAAAGCCTTCGGCAAATCACAAAACACTGCCGCTACAGCCTCACCTCCATTAAGCTCAGAGCACCCTATCTAAAAAAGAAAAAAATTGCGTCATGTGTACTTTTAGAGGAATGGAATCCATATTGCTTTAGATGTTATGAGCTTATATTTCGTTAAATGTTTCCACATGCGCTTTATTACCACTTTCACAATAACCTTCGAAGGTGTAGGTAGTAGGGAAATTAGCCTGTAATTTGCAGGCTCACTTGTAGCCCCACCCTTGTAAAGCGGGATAACAATCGACGATTTAAGACACTCAGGAAAATTGCCTGTCTCAAAAGAACTGTTAATCGACGAGCACAATGAAACAAGAATATCATGTAGTAGTTTCGTTAAAATTTCAGCCGTAATCTCGTCATTGCCACACGATTTTTTATTTTTTATATCACTGAGAGCCTCTAATACCTCGCACGACTCAACATTTATAAAATGAAAAGAGTTTGGAACAGATATACCAGACAGAAACTCTAAGGGATCTATATCTGACAAAATGTTATTAGCCATGTCGCTAGCCACGTTATAATAGAAAGCATTTAAAGTATTCCCATTAACTTCGATTTTTTTTGCTTGTAATGACTTACCATTATGTCGAAACTCATTTATGATACTCCAACTCTCGTTTTTTAAAGTTCAAATAATTTTTTAACTTTAAAAAACTTTTTGCATAGAATTTATGCAAAACTTTGCATATATTAGAATTTTGCATAGTAAATTTAATGCCGATTTTTTTAGACCTAATGAAAGCCAGAGTTTCAAGTTTTTCTTTTTACTTTTTATCAATCTTAATGGAAACGCACGCCTAAAGGTATCTGTAAATCCTTTATTCAGAAATCAAAACAATTAACAAGTTATAGTACAACAATATACAGTAAACTATAATATAAAATCCGAATTAAGGTAATCTCCTAAGCAATACTTATAGTATTGGTACCGGAGATGACGCTTATAATTTCAATCAAAAATAAAAATAACAAAAAAAACCCTATCCAACACAATTTAAATGTTTAAATATAGTTATACATAGTCCCAATTAACAAGGAATAATTTTAATCTTTTTACAAACAAATTGTACGATTTTAAATTCTTTAGTTCTGATGGTAATCTGTTATAAACCTGTGTAGCTGCAGCCAGTGGGCTTTTCAGTGCCTTATCTGTTCTAGCATTGTCCAAACGTATATTTGAACAATTCCTCAAATTATGGTTATGAATTTCATTAACATACTTTATTTCTGTATTGGATTTATATTTAAGATTTATTATCTTATATATTAATTTACATTGTTCCAAATTTAATAAATATACTATTGGTTGAACAGATAAGGATTGATAAAGGATCTTTGTTGGCGTCAAATAATCAATATTAAATAAAATTTTTAAGGTTTTTCTTTGCAGAGTTTCTATTTTAATCAAATTTGTGTTATAACATGTTCCCCATACTGGTATTTGATATCTGACCACTGAAAGAAAGAACGCATAATAAATTTTATACCTAGCATTGTCAGTTAAGAAATATTTACATTTATTAAGTGCTCCGATCAATGATATTATTTTGGTATTAATGTGTTTAATATGTTCATTCCAAATTAGTTGCTCATCTAAAAAGAGTCCTAAATATTTTATGCTATCAACTTTTTCTAAACTTTCATTATTAATTTTTATATCTATATCTGTTATTACTTTATTTTTTTGTTTAAACAATATATATTTTGTTTTGTTTGTATTAATTTTTAGGTTATTTTGTAGCAACCACTCATGATAAATTTTTAAATCATTATTGGCCAAATTTGCGGTTTCTTCTGATGTAAAGAAGCACTGTGTCATCTGCGAAAGTATAATACTGTCCATTTAAACCCACTAGGCGCCAGCTTAGAACAAACAATGTATAGAGCAGCGGCCCCAAAACCGAGCCCTGGGGCACTCCACAATTGTTTATTGCTATGTCACTTTTGCAAGTATCTACACATACATATTGCTTTCTATTTTCTAGATATGTTCTAATTAAATTAAGCACAGTACCCCTAAATCCCATTTGTTCAAAAAATCGCAATTACCATATTTCCTTGATCTAGTTTTTGTGAAATGAAATTGGTTAGGTCAAAAGTAGCACTAAGTGTACTACTGTTAGCTAGAAATCCATACTGAAACAAATCATACTTTACAAATCTTTCAATAAAAGAGAGCATTCTTTTTTTTATTAGTTTTTCTATTATTTTTGAAAATATGCTAAGTAATGAAATAGGTCTATAGTTATTTTTTGAAGATTTTTGCCCCGACTTATAAATTGGATAAATTTTGGAAATTTTTAACTCTTCAGGCTACAATTTTTTATTTCATTTTTTTGTTTTATTATTTTTTATATTTCTACCAGAATATAAAGAATAATGAAATGCTGCAATAGGATCAGGAGATCGATATACATTATTCCAATTTACATTTTGGCACAAATTCTGAAATTCATCAAACATTAATTTTTTATTGAAGATTCTTCCTGATCGACACAGAGATTTTTTATGAGGAGACTTCAGAGTAAAACTAAAGTTTTTTTTCTGGTAGTTATTCTCATTAGAGTTTGCTTAGCGATCACATTGATCTAAATGATCTTGTTAATGGCTGATCTAACAAATGTGGTGAGTGACACTCTGCTTCAGTGTTTGAGATTTTTCGACCAAAGTATTCTTCGTAAATCCTTACTAATATGATACATATAACTGAATACCCTCAATTTTAACCTTTTATATCAACTGTAACAGGTAATATTTGTCGTTTTACATTACGTGTTCAAATTTACTAGACTTAAGATTTCTGTTTGTTGTCTAATTCATTGTAAAACTATTATAGAACTTTATTATAAAACTGAATATCTGTAACAAAGTCTCAATTTAAGTCTTTTATATGTACCACTAGACATGGATTACATCATCTCATGCACACGTAAATCTTTAGCAATGCACCACTTTAGGTTTCCACAAAAAGTAGCCATAATTCTTTCTACACCTATTAAGTCCAGAATTTACGCCCGCCTAAGCAAAATTATAACCATAGCGAGCACAATCTCTCTCGTGTAGTTTTTGCGGAAATACCAGATAAGGACTTGTAATATACGAATTTGAGTATGTGTGTTGCACTAGCCGTTAACAAATTAGAGCGAGCGCCTAGTTAAGATAATGTCTTGAGCAGCCAGGCGGAGATAATGAAACTGGCAACTCGCGGGCGCTAACAATAACTTTTACGCGCTGAATGGGCTGCTTTTCGACGGGATTTCAAATCGGGAAAACCTGGAAATGGGCTGAAATTTATTTGCGGGATTAAACGATGCGGTTTATTATTTATTAATACTTTTACAAAGGCAACTTAAGGATTAGTGCTCTACAGGCAATTTCGTTAATTTTCAAGCGAATTATTACTTGATTTTTCACTATCTCGGATTAGAAAAAGTATATATAGGAGTCATAATTTTGCATTGATTTTGTGTTTGCTGGTGTAAAAAAATGTGTGTAAATTGATATGTTTGCAGGATTACAACGGTACTGAACCTACCCAAAACAAAGCAAACTAAACAGACTTGTTAACGGAATTTAGGTGTTTGGAATTTGCATTCCAAAGTAGGAAAACGGACGTGTATCAGTGCACAAAATATATCAATCTTGGATCCAAAGATCCAAGATCTAAAGAGGCTCTTAAAAGTAGTTTTATTCATGTTATTATTAACATTTATAGTTGGCGTAGATGAAGTTCGCAGGTTTGGGACCAAGAAATGAAAAACTTCCTTTTTTGCAAAGGTGCCGACATTTCGACGTTTATTTACATCTTTTTTAAGTCTGTAATTAAGAAACAAATTAAATTTCCTTTTTTTTTAAGCGCGTAATTGAATATTAATTTTAAAACATCAAAATTATAGAAATAAATTGTTTTTTTTATATTATAAAAAATTTAAATTTCTTTTTTACTTTATTTATAGGCAATAAAAATGGACAGAAATAATAAATAAATAAAATAGAATACAACATTAAAATCACAGTATCTATCAAACTGACCAACTAAAGATTTAATAAAAATTACCTGTTTAGCGAAGACGCTTTTTTGTCGATTGCATATATACTAATGACAACAGAACAATATACATATGTAGATGGGCACATATGTGATTACTTTGAACAAACATAACATAAATCCTACATAATAGACAATAAAAAAAATGCTTTGATTGTTCATTACTACAAGAAGTAATGAGAAGAGTACAATTTTACCACTCTTGGTAGCAATGGTTTTTTTAAACGAGTATGCGCACATAATTTGCTCTACTAGGCTTCTATCTTTATTGGTACAAAGAGCAACTATATATACTATTGATGCAGTTACTTAAAAACATATGAAGTCTACATTTATCCGGATTTGCGTTTTCTTTAATTTTATTTTTAAATTGACACATTAGACAATGCAAAGACAGACATTTGAAAGGTTCTAATTCAAGTTTCTTACAAAGCATATATACATCGGTTTTAAAAAAACCTGATTTTACTACTACTTTCTCTATAAAATTTGTAATGTTTCATGAAAATGTTTATTTTCTACGTATACAGGAATAAAGTTTAATAAAAACAGGGCAACTGGGCTAATCTATCCAACGTTGACTCACCATTAAATTTTTTCTTAATTTGTTTCTTAAATGTCCTAATAAGAGCGCATTAAGAATGCAAAAAAAATCTACAAGAGAAATATAAAGAAGTAATACATCTATTTTATGATAATTATTTACAGCTGCTCTTTCTAGAAAGAGATTTAAAGCAATTTCGATACTTCTGCGATTCGACAACTTTCGTTCAACGTCCACAAGAGATAAAACATAAAAGCATGATAAGCAAGTTTAACTCTTTCAAGGGCCCTGGTGTACAAAATGTACCACCTTAATGCATGCTCTAGTTAGGCGGTGGTACATATGTAGCACCACTGGTATAAAATTTATTTACGAATGGAGCAGTGGTTTAGTTTATGAACCACCATTAGAAATAAGTTGTTTACATCCTTATAAAGAAGTGCGCCTTGCGGTAACGGCGCCGGACATAGAGCCACTGCCTGAAAAATAAATTAAGGTTATAATTAAGTTGTCAAGAGTGTAAACTAACTGTGAGTGAGAGGAAGACTAAAAAAGTAAGTATATTTGTATATTTGCGTTGTAATTATATTATAAAGCTATTTTCTTATGATAGAGACTGAATATTTATTTGAAAAAATCCTGTAATATTTGATATCTGTCTGGTACTCTATGCGTACCACCGCACACATTAGGTTTTTTATTTTTTGCGACAGCTTTTTTTTATTTTCAGGTTCCAACATGTCCGACTTGCCATTTAAGTTGGTTAACATGACGCAAGATGATCTATTCGCTGAAATAGAGAATATTTATTTAAAAATAGAACAAAATCATGCAGTCGCTGAAGAAATTCCTTCTGATAGCGAATCATTAGCCAGTAACAAGGGCGAAGAAAAAAGCGACACGGAAGCAACCATCGGAAATAATGTGCTAATATATTCAAGTAGTGACTCTGAAGATGATTTGCCTTTGATAACAATTGCTAGAAAAATTCAAACAGCTGCATTTGCCACACCTGCTGGCAGAAAACCTCCAATTTGGTCTAATGTGGAAACTCCTGCTTCACCTCCAGATTTTGCTGCTCAGTCTGGTTTAGCTGATTGCGTGACGAATATGATAGATCCAACTCCGTGCAAACTGTTTCAGCTGTTTTTTTCTGAGAATTTCATAAAAGATATGGTTTTTGAAACAAATTTGTATGCTCAACAAAAGTTTAGCAAGCATAAACCAACCGATGTTCGCGAAATAAAAACATTTTTGGGGTTGAATTTACTTATGGGCATAAAGCGCCTTCCGAGTTATAGGGACCATTGGTTCAGTGCGCCAGATCTTCATGACTCTTATGTAAGTAATCTAATGTCAGTGAAGCGTTTTAGTTGGCTGCTTGGTAACTTTCACTTGAACGACAATTCACTGATGGCAAAAAAAGGGGAAGCAAATTACGACAAACTATATAAAGTAAGGCCATTGTTGATTTCTATGGCAGAGGCTTTTGGCAAATGCATGCTGCCAAGTCGTGAAGTTGCCATAGATGAATCTATGATAAAATTTAAAGGGAGAAGCTCCCTCAAACAATATATGCCAAAGAAGCCCACTAAAAGAGGGTATAAAGTGTGGGTACTGGCAGATAAAAACGGATATTGTCTAAAATTTGATATTTATACAGGAAAGCCAAGTGGTAATGCCGAGAAGAACTTAGGGTCAAGAGTTGTCAAACAGCTATGTGAAGGGCTAGAAAATAAAAACCACCTTGTCTACTTTGACAATTTTTTTAACGGGGTAGAACTTATGGAAGATCTAAAGAATATGAATATACATGCCTGCGGCACTGTTAATTCTTCTAGGCGACATACACCGAATTTTAAAGCTGATAAGAACATGAAAAGAGGTGAAATGGAGTGGTTTACAAGTAATAGTGATTTATCGGTCATTAAATGGAAGGATAAGCGTTCCGTTTTTCTTTTGTCCAACTTCCACGATCCACGTGATATGCTTGAAGTGAACCGGAAAGAAAAGGATGGATCAATTACCAAAGTACCCTGTCCAAAGGCACTTGCTGACTACAATGCAAATATGAATTTTGTTGACAAGTTCGACCAAAATTTGTCTTACTACAAAATAGATCGAAAAAGTCATAAATGGTGGCATCGAATTTTCTTTTTTTTTCTGGACGCTGCAGTTGTTAATGCTTTTGTATTATATAAGGGACTGCAGCTTCCACCTCTTTCTATGAAAGATTTCCGACGAAGTATAATAGAAGGACTTGTAGCAGAAGCTCTGGTGGCTAGAAAAAGATCTGCTTCAAGTTTTGAAACTATTGCTATAAAGAAAAATAAACCATATGTTTCCGAAGAAGTCCGATTTGAAGGTTCGACACATCAACCTGAACGTGGTACTCGACGTCGATGTGCTAACTGTAGCACCAAAAAGAACCAAGTCAGAACGGAATGGGTTTGCAGCGTTTGCAACATGCCTCTCTGCTTAACTAAAAACAAAACATGTTTTCAAGACTTTCATAGAAATAAATAAGAACGGGGCAGTGGTACATATATAGCACCAGTTGTTTTTTCACATTTATGTACAAAATAATAAGTAAAAATAAAAAATAAACAAAGTTACTAGTATTATTTATGTTCTTAAGTTATAGTTTACAGAAAAATAAACATAATAAGAAAAAAAAAATCTGTGCCCAAATAAAGAATAAAAATTTTAAATTTGTTGCCCCTGAAAGAGTTAAGACAGATTTGGGATTTGTTTGATATACTTGTACGAAAATATTCATGTAGTCAAAAACCTACACGATGGCGTTATAAATTATTTATGAATATGATTGACATTTCCTGTTTGAATGCTTGTATTATATAGACCGAGAAATGTCCAGAATGGAAAAAGCAAAATCGGTCCCGGCGACGAGCCTTTTAGCTTAAATTTGGAGACCACCTTACTAAAAATAATATGGTAAATCGGCCTATATTGAAATTGTGAAAAATCCTTTAAGAAAACGCAGAAGGTGTTAACCCAGTTAAACCAGTATCCGAGAAAATATGATAAAAAAGTATACACAAAATGTGATGAACGTAAAAACATTGTGTATATTAAACACAGAAATAAGCAACAAACTTAAGTATTTACAAATTGTTTTGCAAAAGAGTAAACCATTTTTCTGAACTTGAACTTGAGCTTTGTATAAAATTTGGGATACACATATACAGGTTGGGAAATCGACCACTCTGCATGGAAGAGGAAGGCGAAATTAGCATTTCGTGCGCCTTGCCACTCGTCTGCTATGTCAATATTTTTCAGTACTACGTGCTTACTAACGATGACTACTACGTCTGACTTTGATGGAGGTAACTGAATTACATGCAATAAAATTTTGAAAAATATTACGCGTATTTCAGGGATTTCCAAAATATTTTTCTGATGGTTTAATCTACATAGTCAAGGTACCTCGCATGAGCATTTATGTTGGTTTCAATGAAATGTGCATTTAAGGGTTCGCGTAGTTTAAGGTTTAATTAATTGCAAGCATTTTTGTCATCATGTAAATGATGGTTGTTGTGTGATCCGAGCTAAGAATGAGCTGAATTATTTCGTACAATGCCTGGTGCTTTATGGATATATGATAAGTGATACAGGCGCATTTAAAATGATGATGATAACAATGATTATGCTGTTGGTTCTGCAAAGTTGTTTACATGATTTTATTATTGGTATCGCCAAATGCGTAGCGGTCGCATCAATGAAGAGTCCCCTGGTATGAGCCAGGCCAAAGCTCACATAGGTGAGTCCTCTGCTTCTCTCGCCAAAAATCTACTATGCCCAAAAAGACGCAAAATTCAGCTAGTGACATATATTTTAACCAGACACTGGCACTTAAGAAGCCATCTCCATACCATTGATATTGCGGACAACCCGGAATTCCGGTGGTGCTGTGAGCAGGATGAAACCGTTGACCATGTGGTTGAGGAGTTCCCAACACTCATGCGAGTTATGTGACCCAGTTCCAGTACAACCCGGACATCGACCTCAAGGTTCTGATGAAAGTGCTTTTATTTTATATATAGTTATTTTATATTATTGTTATGCTTAGTTTATATTATTTTGTTATTAGCTTATGATTAATCGATATTAGATATAGAAAAACACTCCATAATTAATTCTCATCTTGAACGTAGTTATTTTTTGGTTGTCATATTTAATAAAATTGGTTTTTTAAAAAGTGTATTTTCAATATAAAATACATAACTGGCGCTATCGGTCGTAACTTCGACACCTGTGTGTTTCGAAACCGTGTGCGAGACTCCTGAAACCACAAAATCTAAAAATCGTTAGTTTTTACTATTTACTGAGTAAAGAACCTAGAAGAAGTCACCGTTGCGACTTGAAGCAGCATAATCGTAAGTGATCCTTCATTCCTTCCTTATTTTAATAATTATTGTGGAAATTTTTATTTTTCTTAATTGTGCGAAATAACAAAGTATTTTCGTTTACTTTAAGAATCTCATTCTTTATTACCTACTTATATTTTCGTAAAATTGTGTAGGACCCCTTTTTAATTTTAGTTTTACTATTTAAGCATTTTATTTTAATATTTCCGAATTATTTCACAATTAATATTAATTGTTATTTTGATCTCATACTATTGCAAATATCTCATTATCTCGAACGCCTGAATTAGATAATATGGCAACTATCACAGCAGCTAAAGAAATTGCACATACAATTAAATGTTTTTCAGGAAAAAGTAAACATTTAGAGTTCTTTATTGCTAGCGTAGATAAGTTCTATAATAGATATTTCAACAATACGGTTGACGAATCCCTAAAAGAATTTGTCTTTGCGTCCATATGTCCAAAAATTATTGACGAAGCGGGCGACTTTTTGCTTTGTAGACCGGATATAACAGCCTGGCCTCAAATTAAAATTGCCCTAAGACAAAAATTTGGAGATCGACTAAACAGACAAGTACTTTCACAACAACTCAATTTTCTAGTATGCAACAGAAACGAAAATATTCTAGATTTTATAGAAAAACTTAAAATTTTAAGAACCCATGTTTTCCGAACTTGAGGAGGGAGGAGTTATATGACCCAGATAACTCATGCGTCAGGTTCAAATACTTGGGTAACACCTTCAGTGCACCGAGTGACTTTAAGTCCTTTAGACCAGAGAGCTTTATCGGTTTTTCTAAGGCCATTGGGCTATGGCAACCCCCGGTGGGGCATGACGGGTCCATCAGGAGAAATACAGGGTGTCCAAGATAAGAATCCTAAGCATGGGGATCTCGATACCTGTTGGAGATACAGCTTCGGTTAAATTAGAAAAAAGTTGTGCACTTTGAAGCATATATATGCTTGGTGGTAATAAGCAAATATGCCTGGTGGTTATTATAGTCATGAAGAGAAGTTTGACATGCTGTCGTGCTACAAAAATACTGTAAATACAGCAGCAATGTATCTTAATAAATTTCCAGATAGAAAGCAACCATGTAAATCCATTTTCTTAGAGTTGGCTCGAAATCTAAAAGAATATGGTTCGTTTAAAAAGGCTGTTTTATCTCGAAAAAAGGAATCACTTGAAGAAACTCAAAATAATGTTTTACAAGCAGTTATTGAAAACCCCGAGATATCAACTAGGCACATTGAAAAAAATGTAGGAGTGGCCAAATCTACAGCTCAGTTTATTTTACGTAAAAACAGAAATCACCCCTACAAATTTAGAATTTGCCAAGGACTTAAACCTGGGGATTTCGAACGACGTTGATTCGATTTTTGTGAGTGGTATACACGTGCCTGTGAAGAGGATTTTAATTTTCCATCAAAAATAATATGGTCCGACGAAAGTATGGTCACTAATAATGGTATCTTTAACCGCCGCAATAGTCATTAATGGGTCCAACAAAATCCGCGTGTTAAGAAAATATCAAGACATCAACAACGTTTTGGGTTTAATATGTGGTGTGGAATTTTAGGAACCAAAATACTAGGTCCATTTATTTACCATTATTCATTAACAGCAGAACGATATCTTAATTTATTGCAAAATGATTTAGAAGACTGCTTAGATGATTTACCTCTGGCACAAGTCAATAGCTGATGCACATAATTCTGGGCAAGTTCGACAGTGCCTTTCGCAGCGTTTTCCTGAAAAGTGGATTGGAACCTCCAGTGAAGTGTCTTGGCCAGCGCGATCCCCGGACTTAACCCCTTTGGACTTCTTCCTTTGGGGATTTATTAAAAACCGAGTCTATCAACATTCTTTTTTAACTGAGCAGGACTTACAAGAATGTGTGACGGCCGCTTTTCAAAGTATTACGCCAGAGATATTGCGTGATGTTTTAACTGCTACTGTAAGAAGATCATACTTATGTCTAGAAAATAACGGAAACATACATACGGATATTAAGAAAAATGTGACAGACTCGGTAACAGGTATTCACATACGTCAAAGCATTTGTTTCTAAAGCTTACTTAAAAAATATGCTAAAAAAATAGAAAATTTGCATTTTTCCTTTCAACTAACAAAAAAAATGTGACATATGATACATCATTGAATTTGTATTCAAAAATTCAATCAGATACAGGGTGTACTTTCTTTTCGCGCCATATAAAAAAATAAAGTTGATGATGGTTTCTCGAAAACGAAACGTCGGATATAAAATTTAAAAGCGCCATCACGTACTACATCAAAAGTGTCAATAAGAAAGTGTCAATAGTCTTTTGATATCTTTTAAAATAAAGCCAGGAAAAAATAAAATCGATATTGGCAAATTTCCGTTTTTTCCAAATATCTCAGCAGGCCATGGAAATTTTTGAAGTTTCTCAACGGCATGTAAATACACTTCAAAGTGCACAACTTTTTCCTCATTTAGCCGAAGGTGTATACAGGTACCGAGATCCCCATGCTTAGGATCCTTATCTTGGATACCCTGCATATGCACAACTGCCTTGGCAGTCTACTGTTTTGACAATTTCATTTCATTTCAATTATGAACACATGACAACTTGATACAAGATATTAATGAAATGACTATTTCACTATTACAAACTTAAGCAATAAATTAAAGGCGAATTATGTCCTAAAGTCAAACTCTCAGAATAAGCTTTTGCTTCAACTATTAAAATTATACAGTTTATACTGAAAATGTGAATAAATAGATAGAATATATAAATAGAAAATAACTAGAAGTACGTGGAACTTACTAAGTGTTATTGCAGATTAAATAAATAAGGATTAATTGTAAAGTAATTAGCCGCATGTATTTATTTACTATTTGGTTAAAAATGTTGACTCTTTTGACAGATAACAATAATTTAAAAATAGTATTTTATTTTCAGTTAAAAAAAGTTCATCATAAAAAAACCATAAATCAAAGTGTACCTATGAAGTGCAATACAGTCCAAGATGTTAAAACTTACTTTAAAGTACTTCGATGCATGCAATATTTGTATGACAAATTAACAAACTAGGGGTGTCTAAAAAAATTACTAGTGGGTCATCATAATTCAATGTGTATAATGAAAGAAACTAGCGGTTGAAGTTCGCGATAGCATAATGGTTAAAATAGAATGGTTTATCATAAAACAAACTAGGGGTTTGTGAAAATAAAACTAGAGGTTTCTATAAAAATTACTAGAATATGCATAATTTAACAAGCTAGGGATTTCCACAGGTATAACTAAAGGTTTTTCGTATTTTTGATATACAAATAATTAACTAATAGCAAATTGCAAACAACTCAGCATCGATCAACCAATTTTGATATGACGGCTAAATTATATTAGAACCAAACAAAAAGTACATAAAAACAATAATCCTTCGGTTGATACCTTTGGTGTCTTACCTCAAATCATAGATAGTTTTGTCAATGAAAATAGAGATATTAAATCTGAGAGAGATTATTACTAAGTTTTAATCATCCTCCAAAGATGCCTATATCGTTAGCAAAACACGTGTCTAGAATGAAATGAAGATTTTTAATTAATAAATAAGTTAATTAATGAGCACTTCCTATACTCACTTAGCACAACAACTAAAATTTACATAATCAAATGAATATCATTAATTTATAAAATAAGTTGTAATGTGTAATTCATAATTGTAAAAAAAGTTAAAGTTAGTTAAAATTATAATATCCAGGTAAAATGAAGTATTCTTTTAGACATTGTAAGAATTATAACTTTAAGAAAAATTATCGTTGACATCATATAATCTGAAGAATCGATATATAACAGAAAACGATATTATTCATAAACCCACTATTATTATTCAGCTGGGTAGTTATATGCATAAGCTACCTTAAAACAGAAATAATGCGAAGTCATAGATTGATCTTACAACTATGTTGCTTGGACGACTTTGTGTGTTGCCTTCATAATATATACAGCGTTGCCAGATATCCCGTTTTAGCGGTAGATCTACCGTTTTCATGCTATGGCTACCGCTCTACCGTAAAGCCATTAATATCTACCATTTAAACTTTTACTCCTACTTTCAATTTTTAAATTAATTTACAAAAAAAAAAGGAAACATCACAGAATAATAATTAATAGGAATAATTACAATTCACTGCGAACTTAAAACGTGGAGCGACATCTAAACAGTAAATTGTTGGTTTTTCTCGGCAAGATTTGCAGCATGTTTTAATTTGGTTCTTATAACTATCAAATTTAATATACGTTTAATTTGTATATAGTTTAAGTTTTAAGTGAACTTATATTATAACAGAGCTAACAACGAGGCACGTAAAATATTGTAAATTTTTTTTTAATTATTATAATAATAATAGGTGCATGTATATGTTAGTTCTAATGAAGATCCGAATTACGGGACGGGTTTAATTACTAAAAAACATTTAGTGCTTGTTGCCCGATATTTTTACGAAAATAAGTAAGTTTTTTCGTTATACTATATACATAAAAATATATTTATCTATCAAGTGTTTTGTTATAATATTATTTTTTTTTGAATCCATGACGCATTTCGAACATAAATTGAAATAAAAAGTTCTGTATTTTGTATTTTTTTGTATTTTTTTGTATTTTTTTGTATTTATAATTATACAAAACAAATCGTTTATTTTTTTTGACAGAAAGCAGATTCCATTTTTAAAAAACCTTATTGGCTTTGCATCTGATGGAGCAAACGTTATGGTTGGAGCAAATGATTCCGTTATGTCTAGGCTTAAGATAGATATTCCTCACATTTTCCTCATATGGTGTATCTACCACAGTTTTGCTTTATGTGCATCTAACGCATGTTTAAAATTACCAAAAGCTGTTGAGGATTGTGTGAGGGATTCTATATTGATAATAGTCCCAAAAGGGTAAAAATTACACACAAAATACTGCGGCCGGCACAAACGCGCTGGTTGTCTCTGGAAGCTATTATTTGCAGAATAATAGAGCAATACAATCCTCTAAAACTTTATTTTGTCGACGCAGTTACAACTGACAAATTACAATCAGCAAGACAACAACTACAATTTAAAATTTATATTTGGGAGCAAAGGCAACACAATACATTTTAAATGACAATTTGTCTGCAGAAAAATGCCACATTCTTTGCGTACCTTATCTGGATTTTTACATTGAGGCAGCATTACAAGTTGCTAAAAGATATGATTTTGATAACATAATATTTAAAAACATGTAATTAATAAACCCTAAATGTATTTTTGAATTTGATTTTCAGAAAATTGACAACGAATGGAGAATGCTGAAAAATTCGGATTTTTCTAAAACGTCATTAACATCGGTAACATCATTTTGATGTACACAAAATCGGTACAAAAACCGCCTAAGATTTTATGATTTAGCATTTAACTATGTATTAAATTATGTCAATTTATTTTTAACATATCTTGTTGGACATATAATACATAGTGTAAATGTTAAATTAGTAATATCACTCATAAAGTTTTAGGCGGTGGCAACTTTAATGAACTTTAGTTGGATATTTATTTTCGGTAATAAAACTTTTTTGATCTTAACCATATTTTTGTGTATATTGGATTTTACAATAAAAAACTGTGTTTAATATCGTATAACTTATTTCGAATTTTAAATACAAAAAAAAATTACCGTTTTATTTTCAAATCTACCGCTTGCGATGATTTTGAACTGGCAACACTGATAATATACTTAAAGTGACGTCTTGGAGACTATATTCTCTCTCCCAATGACGTATTACAATTTAATTGTTACAAAAAATCCTTTAAATTCTCATTTTACAGGTGCATAAATTAACATCTAAAGATCCCTAAAGATTTTTTTAATTTCAATAAATAGTAACTAAACAAACAATGATTTAAAACTCGTATCCTTTCGAACGTTTTTATTTTTCTTCGGAAAGTTCAAATAAAAGAAACAATTCAAGAGTAGCTGGATCATGCCCGCATGTTTCAAAATTACCTTGTTCGCGCTTAAGACCACCGAAATCGATTCCGAATTAAAAGTTTTTGCCTCCGGGAGAGTAAATACCTAAATCTCGAGAAAATCGAAGTTAAAATGAAATAAATGAGGTTTGGCTAAAGACTTTACCGCTTTTGCTTTTATTTCTAAAGGGGCTGCTTTATGGCAAAAGTAAGGAAGTTTTTAGGAGTATTTGTGTATATTTTGGACCCTTTTAATGACAACTCTAAGATGTACCAATTATTTATAATACAGTTCTTACTTCATAATGGATCAATAAAAAAAAGTAAGCAGAAAAATTATTATAAATAATAAATTTTCAATTTATTATAATCTTAATAATACATTTTCAGATGATATTGTATTATAAGTTTTCAACTCTTTTTGGAGACACAAATATCAAAGTTCTTGCAAAAAATGATTGCTAGTATCTTAACTAGTAAATCATAGTTTTGTTTGTAAAGTTTCAGTTCCTAGATCCACAGTTCCGTTTAAAATTTACATATGTCTATGTCAATCTATCAATTTGGCTTTGTGTCGGGCAGGTCTACTGAATTGAATTATTTCACTTTTATTTATTTGGTTATCGGGTTATTTGAAGATTGTAATTACGTAAAAGTGTTTGACCGTATAAATCATAAAATAATCATTTATGCTTATATCGTGTGTGGCTCATTGTATAATTGGCTGTGTCTGTATTTTTTGAACGGATCAATTCAAAATATTGAAACCTGAGGTAATGCAATTGATGAATGAATACTATGTTTTAAAGCAAAACTGACAGATGAAAATTTCAAGATGGCTGCTAGGCGCCATGGAAAAAATGAATGGAAATTATTAAATGTACCATGATTTTGTAGTAGGTAAAGATATTGAATTTACATTCTAGGGTTATAAAGTACTCGTCAGAAGCTTCAAAATGATGTGCCACAAGACCACCCTTTCCATTTAATTTTTTTTTCCAAGATGGCGCCCAGAAGCTATCTTGAAATTTTCATCTCTCAATTCTGCTTTAAAACATAGTATCCATTCATCTCAAGTTTCAATATTTTGAATTGATCCGTTCAAAAAATAAAGAGGGAGGGGACATTCAAGAAAAGCACTGTATTTAACATATCATAGAGGGATTGTCAGACTTTGTAATTTTGAATGGAATGAATTTAAGGAAACCTCTGTAGTTCCTTAAGAACCACACCTGGGATCGCATTTCTTTAAAATCTATATCAACGATATTGGTACTACCTTTTTATAAGGTTCTTTAACCATCTTTTATTTGCTGATGATCTTAAGTTTTGTTGTAGGGTTACAAATGAAGCTCTTTATTATCTATGCCAATCTCTATTGACCGCCTTCTGGTAATACACAAAGCATACACTATATTACAGCTGACCTTTTTTGCACCTCTGGAACAAGACCTGTACAGCAAAAAGTGCCTTTCGTGTACCCAAAGCATTACGAAACCCAAATCCGGTTCGTGTTATTTGCTCTTGTTAAGTATAGTTATACAAATACATAAAAAAGAAGAGGAAATAGCCCCAATCATTTGAAAAACATACCGCTACCGCATTCGATTCTTAGGCTTTTTACTAAAATAATCGCTAATCTGCTCAGGGAAAAGGTACCAATATCCGAAGTATAGCAAGGTTTTAGTTCCTTTATATTAACGGTGGTCACAATATTTATATAACGCCAAATAATAGAATTTAACAAGGCCGTTTGTCTAGACCAGAACAACATCGATTACCGATACCAAAGAATTATGCAAGAACTGAATAGAAGAAGTAGAACAAGATTAAAAACGAACGATGAACGGTCGGAAAAAGTGAAAATTAATATGAACCTACAAGGTGACAGCCGTAGTACAGCCTATCCTGTTCCACATCATTATGAACCAAATTATTAAAAATATTAAAAATTGGATGCTGAATATAGAATGGGAAAACACACCTTTAAAGCACTATGCTATACAGACGATGCAATCCTCATAGCAGAGATTGAAGACGACATGCAACGCCTATTATATAAGACGAAAGTAACAGCATAAAAATTTAACATGAACATTGCAACAGAAACAGAATCAATGGTTATCTCTAAAGAACTTAGTCAATAATAAGGTAATCCAGCAGGTGAGAAGGTTGAACTAGCAACTATGAAGCAAAAAAAAATTATTGAAGAAGCTCAAATACAAGCCATAAACGCAACAGGAGTCAACAGATTTCTGAGAAATATCATATGGCGGAATAAAATGGTGAGTACAACAAGCATGCTGAGGTTTTATAAAATATGCGTTGGGTATGCCACAGAAATAAGAGCTAAAACATCAACAAGAAATAGAATAAAGATAACGACCTAAATGAAATTACTAATAACCACCAATGGCGTAACTCTCAGGGATAGAATAAGGAGGCAGGATGTCAGGGAAGAACTATAGAAATCCAGAATGTGCTAAGATGTGCTAGAACACGAAAGAGTGTTCTAGCTGACAGTGTTACTCAAACTTTTTTCGTGACGGAACCCTTTTAAAAAACTAAATTTTTAACGGAACCTTAAACTCTAAACTAAAAGCAAAAGCAGTTATATGTGAATTGTTTATTAATATTCATACAAAAAAAGATAGATACAGTAAGTAGTGAGTTAGTAAGCAAATGATAACACTAAGTTCATTTAATGCGAGGCATGTAATTGTTTTTTGTTCCTCATCAACTGGGTTATGTCAGGCTTAATAGAAGAAAGTTGAGTTCTCATGTCTGGTTCGGCATCCAGTCTGTTGCGGTATTTTGTTTTTGTAGCTGTATATGCTGAAAATCCCGTTTTACACAAATACGTTGTTGAGAACGGCAGAAGAACATTCAAAGCTTCTGTGGCAAGTTGTGGATATTCATCACGAACCCTGGAGCAAAAATCATTTAGTGAAATTGTTTTGAACAATGATTCCATGCTTGTATCCGATGTCATTTCTAGAAATGAATCATAGATCTGATTTGACATCAGGCTGCTGCAATTTAGATGAAAAAGGGTTTTGAATCCATGAGTTTTTGTATTCTGTTCTTCAGGAAAGTAAGATTTAAAAGTCCCTTGGAGATCATTGAGATCACCAATTCAACAAATATTTTATTTGTAAATATTTCTGTATCAGTAAGACTATGGTGACTAAGGAACTCACTTAGCAATGAAAAGCTTTCGATTTCTCTCTTACCAAAACAAATAATCCAAAAATCTAATTTTCTTTTAAAGGCAGTTATGTTGTTGTTAGCATTGAAAACTGTTGTCTGTTTTCCTTGTAATGACAGGCTTAATTCGTTAAGTGTTCCAAACATGTCTGCTAAAAATGCTAGTCTAAATAACCAGCTTTTATCGGATAAACGGTCTTTTAAATTAAAAGGAACATCTGTAAGAAAAGCTTCTAATTCTGTTCTTAGTTCAAAAAGCCTTGTCAAAGTTTTACCTCGAGACAACTATCTCACTTCAGTATGGAGCAATAGTGTTTTATTTATATGATCGCTACCATAATCTTCACATAATACTGAGAACAATCGGGATTGTAGTGAACGTGACTTGACAAAATTAACTACAATTTGGCGCTTTCATTTTTATTCGTGATATTGCTCGGTATACCATCATTTCAAACCAGTTGGTTTTCTTCAAAAATATGTTAATCGTGTTAAAAATTTCTTCTCCGGTTGTGTTAGTAGGCAGCGATGAGCACATAACCAAGTCTTCTTCAAGTAAATGTTTTTATGGATATCGCACAATTACTAGCAAGATGGCCAGTCCAGCAACATCAGTCGACTCATCCATTTGCAAGACGAATTGGTTATTTTGATCCCCAATTCGGCGCGTAACTGTATCGTTCGAAAGCGGCACTGTATAAAGATGCTTTACAGATTTTTCGTCTAGCATACATTTTGTCATGTCTACCACACATGGTTTTATTAGCTTTTTAGTGAAAGTATGGGCTTCTCCTGCTTGGGCAATGCGGTAACTAACCAAATACGATGCCTCCGTAGCCTTTTCATTCACAGTCTGAGTCGCATACGTCATAGTTTTTTGGCTTCTTAATAATTGTTCTTTTTTACGTAGAAAAAATTCTTTACTTTTGTTTTTGAAGTGGGGATGTACAGTTTCTAAATATCTTAGGAAGGAGTTTGCTGCACAACATACAAAGAGGTGAGCCGTTAGAATCAACAAATCCCAGATTAATATATGATTCGTCATACTTTAGTTTTTTCACCTTCAGTGTATCATTAGATGTTTTACTATTTGAACTTGAAACCATAAAACTAGAACTTGACGCCGTCATATCACCTTGATTTGAATTTGACGCATCATCCAAGCGAACCACATTTTTTGCAACACCTTTAAGCCAGCGCTTCATTCTTCTTTAATACTAATTTGATTTGGTCAATTTTATGACAAATAGTATCTCGAGACAAATAGTAGCACACAATACAAGATTTTACAACCACTACGAACAACAACAAGACAAGCGAACATAAAATACTGAGCGCGGTGTGAGTAAATTTTGCGGTACGTTGCTTGATTAATAAATTCTCCGCGCCAAACAATCCTTCTTTATATTATGTCAGTAACCATCAAATCATCTCGAATTCCTCAGAAAATTCGGAGAGCCAGACGATTTTCTCCGAAGCATGCGTCGCCGCACGAGTACGAGAAACAGTGCGACGAACCGAAGTCATTCGATTGCTTATAGTCCGGGGGCGAATGGTGGCGTACGAGTAACGCTGTAACATTTCGATGTAATAGGTCGGGCATTTACTTAATAATACATATAATAAATTTTCGTATATGTACCAGTAACACCTATAAGTAGGCGTTTCGTTTTGGTTGTTTATCTTTATCTTAGGCGCAATTCCCAATTAAAATTAGGTGTAGGACTAGCGTGGTAGGCGCATGTGCCACTTGCATGTTCGCTTATGGGGCAGTACAGATAGAAATGGCGTGGCACAGGCGTGATAAGTCACGCCACCGCCACGTCACTTTGATGCCACGAGTGGCCTACACTAGAGAGAATATGCCGTTACCATAAAATGAGAGAATATGCCGGTGACGTCAGACTTCGCGCATCTAAGCTGGCTATCGTTAAGCGTAGAAGCGTAGAATTCTAGCAGATGTGAAAGAGAGAGATGCATGTATTCACGGTCAAGTAAACCTAATCAGGGAAATATGGGGCCTCCCCTTTATTGATTTTTTGGTTTAAAGTGGGTTTGTGCGCATTTTACGTCACCGGCATATTCTCTCATTTTATGAACTCTAGTGGTAAATGCCATATACTAAACAGCGATTTATATTGCTTCTTTTCGTCTATTTGGTAAAATGTGGGACGATTTTTTAATATCGAGTTCTGTGAAAAAGTGCAACAGTATGCCGTTCTATACGACTATAGAAGGTCGGATTACTGCAATAGAACTGCACAAGATGAAGCATGGGAAAAATATATAATGACATATTATAATGATAAGTATATCTTAATTAACAAAAGATGTTTAAGCTCGTGTTTACGTTACACATTATACAGAGTGTGCCAATTAAAATTTTAGAAAGACTTACCATAGTTCCCGACCTTTAAAAAAAGACCAAGACCTGTTAATTTTAGGCTTTTCCATTAAAAGGCAAAGCATTTTCTGAATATTTTCAATTCTGTCATTTTTACCCCATAGGAGGAGTGACCTTCACACTTGAAATCTTTAATGGACTGAGGGGTGAACCTATACCTCATTTTAAAGGTCCTTTAATTCTTGTTTCAAAAAAAAATTTGAAAGTCCTTTAAGCTGAGGTATCACTTGGCCCCTCAACTTATTTAAAATTTAGGGGTAAAAGTCACCCCTCCTCCTAGGAGGTAAGAATAGCAAAATTATAAATATTCATAAATTAGAACTATGACAAATCAGCGTTGTTTCGTTTTTAATGGCCCAGCCTGCCACCCTGTATTAAATTTATACACAGTATCTATCCTGGTGAGGACTTGAGGGGCGCGATATTTTAAATATTTGCTTAGGTAAATTCTCATATTTTTAGCGTTTTGTACTAATTGTACTGGAGTAAAATTGCCGAGTATAAGGTTTTCATATTAAGGCCTTGAGAATGTACTATCTCATTTCTTAATGGCATTGTGCAACATATTGCTTGAATTAGAACATCAACTTTAGCAGGATCACATCGAATAAGTGTTTGTAGAAGCCCAAACTTCGTTGTTAGCGCATTCCACTGATTTTCGTATTCTTGAACATCTCACATTAAAAATCAAGAGTCTGCCGACGTATCATTGAGCCACCACGCAGCTGAAACAGGGTCACAATATAACGAGTGAAGACAACTCCAATGCTGATCTACTCTTACCTGATAACATTGTATCCAGTCGTTCCTTTCGGTCACCTGTACCATCTTTCAGTACGTCTATCGATAATCAACTGTTAGCGATGAGAGCACCTAAAGCACTATTACAGAAAGGAGATGATTTTAGAGAAAAAAGAAGTTAGCAGCCTCAACCTCTAATAATGAGCTCAACCAGCAAGCTTACCAGTAAAAAAGCAACAATTGCTGGAGATCCAAAACAGCACGAAAACGAATGCCACAATCGATCTCCCTGACTTGGACCTGGCATTTATTTAAAGTGTTCTTACTGATATGAAGTCCATGAATTCTGTTCAGTTTCAAAATTGGAATTTTGAATTTAGCAACCGAGCAAATACTATCCTCAACCATTCCTGAAGTCTCTACTACCCCAATGGATAGTTATCAATCTTGGATTGAAGATTCGGTAAATAAAAATCTAGATTCAGTACAGCACAGGAACACAGACGAGTTTCATTTGAGTGAATTTATATATTACAATGATTAATATTAGAGGAACATCATCATTATTTTTTTTCGTTTTAGATTAAATAGAAATAAATGCACTTAAATATATTTTCTTCAACTTACCTCAGCGTTATTAACAACCTCTCCTCTGTACTGACAGGCTCTTTCCAATTTGTAGATTTCTTTTCAATATTAACCCTTACTAAAGCTAGTATTTTATAAAAACATTAAACAGACATTCGATAGAAACTTTGAAAACGTTCAGGGTCATATTGAGCTACCGCATAACATTAAACAAACCACTGGGATGTATCCAGTATCTCCTTTGCCTTTGAATGTTTTTTGAAGCATTTTAACTACACAGTCATGTACGTAACAAATAAATGACAATAATCACATTGAAACCCTTTGTACGTGAATTGTGCGCGCCACGTCCGTTCCATTCCAGCTCCATGCCAGTCCCACTCCACCGCCATATACCCGTTTTGTGTGGATTGTGCCTTAGGTAACTTTATTCTTATAGAGTCCATTTTAATACATGCATTCATTTATTATGACTGCTGGCGGAGCCCTACCGGAGCACACTTTGAGTAACCATGTGCTTACCATGTGGAAAGAATGCTAGATGAAAGTTGGGCAAAGTAGACCAAGCTGCCAAAATCAAGAGATAGTAGGAAAACTGGTGCTCAACGTCACAGGAAGAGCTCCGAAGAAGGCGAAATACTACAGACCAAATAGTACGAGGCCCTGTTATAAAAACAAAGAAAAAGGCATGTAGCTTAGATATGAATTTTTCAAATTTGACCCTGATTTCACCTTCTGAATCCAATGTTCCAAGTTCCTTTAAAATTAGCCTGAAGCTCAAACCCAGTGACACTAAAAGGTTAATCCTACTATCATGAACAAATTTGAATTAGTTTTTTGTAGGTAAAGTAAATTTGGAGAAATCGAGATGTAAATGGGTCATCGATTTTTAAATGTTTTAATATAAATTTCTTAAAGGTAATAATTTTTATCGCGCCGCATATAAGAATCGCATTTTCCATATTAAATGTTCTTCTATATTCACAGCCACTACCACAATCATAATTTTGGATCTTTTGACAGTCGAATGCTATAAAATTTCATTTCATCCTTTATGGATTCGGGGCTCTAGAACGCCCGGGTATTAAAATTATTAAATTTACTGCACGTCTGCTAGTTTGACCATAATTCAAAATTCCCTTAATATGCGTTGACCAGTAGGATTTCACATTTTAACGACATTTCCATGGTTTTTTTTGTTTTATTTTACTCGGTCGGCTTTGGTTTTGTGTTGCAATTACGCTATAAATTTAAATTTACTAAAGCAGAATTTGTTTGGTTTTCCAGTGGTGCATGTTACCTTGCAATTGAGCGGATGAAATATTATCTTTATGAGGCAAGATGGTTTTCTAATAATATAGCATTTAAGGTTTAATATTTAATATTTTTAAATAATTGAAGTATATCCAGGCTTTATGAAGGCCTTTTAATCAAGGAATGAACAATTAAAAATATTTCATTAAAGGCCACGGTGCGGCACAAAGCCCTCAATAAAGAGGAGAGACATAAAAATTCATGAGCCCGGATCATACTAACGTTTTCTAATGATTTATGCAAACCCATTTGAAGGGGCTTTAATTAAAAGAAACCGCAGCTTCGCGCAATCTAGCGAGATGCTTACCTCTATTGGTAAGATCTTTAGAAATGAAATCATTTTTTCTCTCTTGAGATAAATGTGTTTTATATTTATCATTTCAGAAAAATGTCATATAACGTTAATTAAAAAAAAAAAAAATTTTCTTTATTATTATTTTTATTTATTTATTAGGATAAATGTGTTAATGTAATATAATTATTAATTATCTCTTAGCATTTTTTAAATGTTGTTTGTTTAGGAATTCTCCAAATTAAATGGTTGACTTTTTGTTAATAATTTATTAAGACAGGTGATTATTAGCAGGTACAGAAGCATTCAATTTTTTTCTTTTTTGATTTTAATGGTTCTTTACGTAAAGTGTGACCTTTAAACTCTATTTCTGACTGAAAAAATATTTTTTTCTCACAATTTAACTTAATATTGTGTTAGGAAACTTATTAACTTCTTTAATTACTTAAGAATAGAATCTTCACTACTAATTTATACAACGATCGACATATAGAGATGAGATCCAATTATGCTTATATTACGCTAAGGAACCAAGTGGAACTTAAGCTTTAACTGAGTGCTTAAAGGTAATTAGTACTTTGCTGCTGATTTTCACCTAAAGATTTTAAATTGCAGGGGTTGTGGCATAGTCATCCTAATTTGCTCTAATAGCACTAAAGTCACTTTTAAGGTTATTACAACCGATGAGGTGAGGTACAAGCAAAACCATATAATAATAAAGATTCTAAGTGAAGTAGTAAAGAATAACCGCAAATATAGCGTGTTCCGAGCGACTAAAGAAATGCTGGCAACAAAAGATATATATCGCACATTTAATCATAAACAGGCAAAACTCAAAAATGTTTCACTTCTAATTCTATAATGATCAAAAACGCGCACTCTACATGTGGCTATTTGAATAACGTCTGTATTCCCACTCTAAGACATGCTACATAATTTTCTGTCTCTTTCCAACTAAGGACCGTGTGCGAGCATTTTAGAATTAAACCAACGCACACATGTATGAAGCTTGTATGGTGAAAATCGGAATCGTATGTCGACCATCTTGCTTGGCAAAATTGACAGAGAGCTGACAGACAGTTGCTGACTGATAAAACTTCATTTGTCATTGCCATACCATTTAACTTTGTTTTTCATTTCAATGAATGCAAGTGTGCGTTGAGTTTTCTAATTTTGTTTTAAGGATGTTATTTTAAATTCATGACTTTTTTTTTAAAAAGTTCTCTTTCAATATTGAGAGTAACGTTTTAATTGATTTGCATCAAGCAATTTCAGGTTTATGGTAAGAAAATCTAATTTTATTTATTAATACAACTATCCTGAATTTCTAACTTAATAAAACTAAAACCAAAATCCCGAATAATAAAGTTTTAAATACAAATAAATTTTAAGGCCGGACCTGTGCAACTTTTCACGCTTGAGTGCCTATGACTGAGGTCTAACAAAATAATACGTGGGCGCATGTAGTCAAATTTTACGAATCAAATGTATAAATTCTTAAAACATTTATTTATTTAATGATATGATTAAATGAGGAGTAGAGTTGCAAAACGCAGTTTGTCCAAATTTTCACATTTTGAACTAAAGGTGGCGCAACATTATTTAACCGAATTTCTATCATTTCACATCACCTTGGACGTTCAAATCGAATTTTGTACTATTTAAAATATATTGCGAAAATCCCCTAGACGTGCAAAATGCATTTAGTCCATCACCTTTAGACAAACAAAAAGTATTTTGTCCACAAGACAAACAAATCGCGTTTGGTCCAGATGTAAACAATTTCTGTCGGTGTGGTTTTAATTTATGTACAAGTTTTTTGTGTTTGTTTCATAACTTTTTCGTGAAGTTTAAATCACAATGGAGTCTGTAGATGGTGAGCACATTGGTGGTGATAGTGACCAGGGTCGCCGAAAGTGACAAATTAATTTAACAACTAGGGAAAGAAAAAAACAAGTGAGGTATGAATTTATTTTTTAATACTTATTTCTTTTTGTTACGACTTTATACTATTTTAAGGTTTTCAAACCATGATCCCGATTTAGAGCAATTTGATATAGCTTGCAACCATAAAAATAATTCAAATTTAAAATGTCAGCAAATGAGTCGAGAAGATGTAATTAAACTTAGGGAAGTTTTTTATAGAAAATCCAATAGAACCGTTCAAGATGGCATTTTAGCCAGTTACATTACTTTAGATATACCTAAACGAAAAAGGTGTCGCAAGGCTGATGGAAAACCTCACTCTTTCGCAGTAAAATATTGCGTAAGTTAAACTAAAATTGCTCAAATCCCCATGTTGTTATATACATTTATTTTTATTTAAAAAAAATATGGATTTGAATTTTTTTTTACCTATTAAAATTAAATATTTTTTTAGTTTGAATGTTTCACCAAATTTTTTTTAGGTTTTCGTTAAGCAACAAAAATCGCAGCTTTGTCAGAAGTTTATAATGGCTGTTTACAATGTTGGTCAGAGGAGGGTGAATACCATTTGCAGGAAAGTGCAAAGTGGGGAAACAGTTTTAACAGAAAAAAAAGAAAAGGATAGACGCACTTTTAAGTTTGTGGATAAACTGAATGCTGTAAGATCTTTTATTAGTCAGTTACAAGGAAAGGAAAGCCACTATGGAAGAAAAAAGTCTCGACGATTTATGCATCATCAGAATACAACATTTCTATACTTTGGCAATTATATAACAAAAAAGCACCAAACAATCTTAAAGTAAATTACAAATATTTCAGCCGGGTGTTTAGTAAATACTTTAATATTGGATTCGGTAGACCCGCTACTGATGTCTGTAGCTACTGCGTTAGAACACAAACCAAAATGGGTATGTCTCAAATTGCTACACAAAAACAAAAGTTATCTACTGAACTAAAAGTGCATAAATTCCGTGCATCACAATTTCATAAATTAATGAAAGTTGAAGATCCCAATACCATTTCATATTGCTTTGATCTGCAACAAGTTCAGGTATTACCCAAGGTCCCTATTCAGGAGGCATTTTACGCCCACAAGCTGTCAATATACTTTTTTTGCATTACCAAACTTAATTGTAAAGACCCAGTATTCTATACGTGGATGGAGTGTCAAGCAGGTAGAGGGGCGACTGACATATCTTCCGCTCTTATCGATTTTTTGAAAAAACTTACATTTCCAGACAATACGACGAAAATCCGTTTATTTGCAGATGGGTGTGGAGGACAAAATAAAAATAATCATGTGCATGCTTTAATGTTTTGGCTTTAAACGTTTTCATGTGAGGAGATTAGGGACATAGAAATTATATTTCCAATTAGAGGTCACTCTTATCTCCCGCCGATCGTATCTTTGGACGCATTGAAAAAAGCTTAACGTCTCATAGTATTATAAAAACTCCAGATCAATATTGGGATATCTACACCAAAGTGGGTGGTGTTCAAAAACTTGGAACTGACTGGCATTCACTTAACATAAAAACACTTTTGCTGCATCTGAAAAAAGTGACTGGCATTAAATCTTGTCGAAGACTTTTGCTACAGAAAAAAAGTTACACCCATAATATTTTGCTGAAAACTGAGTTACTATATCGCAATTCAGATGAGACAAAAAAGTTTCAATCACTCCTAAAACCACGAGCAAGATTCGATCAAATTGAATTACAGGAATTAGGTTTGGGCCATAAAATAAAGGGAAAAAAAGTAGATAGTTTAAAAAAATTATTGGCATCATTATCTGGAGAAAACTGGAACCAGCATCCAGAATTGGAATAATTAGTTCCAATTGTAGAAGGCCAGTGTGAGGTTGAAACCAATGTTGAAGAAAGTGAGGACTGTGACTGTAACGATACGGAAAATGTTAATTCCATTTGAGTTTGTTAAAAAATAAAAATACTGCTTAAAGAAAATGGTTCTTCATTCTTTGGTGGTAATTTTACCCAAAAAGTTTTTCCAAATGACAATCAAAAGGCATGACAAGGCAAAAGCCTGCTCCTCAAATATCGCTTAGAATATTACTTTATGACTCTTTCCACATACAATTTTGCGATTTAGACATGCATTTAGTCATGTGACTATACAAGCAACACCGGTACACGGACTATTCGCGGCACATCAAAGATTCTAATAGATCTCTGAACTGAACTATATATTACTCGTTTGGTCACTTTAATTTTAAATATTGGTTGATTCATAACACTTATTTTTGATTTGTGCCTTTTTATTATAAATAATTTAAATTTATGCCTTTTTAATAACATAAAAAATTAAAAAAAGTAAACAGTTTCATGTTTAAATATGACACCTTATTGTGAAAAGTTTGATTTGTGTTCTAAATTACTTTATCCTTTTCAAAATTTTTAAAACGTACTATAGCAAGTGGCGACGCTACTGGCAGTGGCAGACGCTAATGAAATTTTAAACAAATATAACTTTCAATATTTATATACCGGGTAGTACATCGCCAAGCTAACCATAGGAAATCCGATATAAATTATGGTAAATTTTTTTAAATATTGGCTCCCTCGCATATTTTACCGAAAAACTCAATTAGACTTTAAAGGTCTTATAAGCTACCATACCAAATTTCATTACTTTTTGTTAAGTGATTTTAGAAATAAATGCAACTACTTCCAAACAGCAAAAAAACAAGAAAGCAAAACAAAATCAACAAAAAAAATTAAATATTAAAAATAAATACCAAAAAAAATTTTAAACTGATATGTTAATTTTTCCTACTTAAGTGCTCAAACAATCCTTCATGCTGGACCATGCTGGTCCAATTTAATTTTGAAAAGTTTAAAAAATGCGTTTCCTCCCAATTATTTTTTTATTTTTATTTATATTTTCTAATTACATCCTCCTTTCCTAATTACATCAAAAATTAAAATGAAATTTTATTAATACCATATAATTCTGATCTATCATGTTTTTATGAGGAAGACAGAAATAAAATATAGTGTCTCAGTGCGGTTTTTGTAATGCATCGCAACCAGCGCTCGGAGCAGGGCCTTGAGAGCTGTGGCGGTTTACGGAACACTGAAAAAGCTTCTACTCCTTGACATATAGATGGCAGTAAGAGAGCGAAATTATGTCCTCGAGACAACACGGACTATCAAGCATCTAATATGTAATACAAATTGAGGCCATTTTTCACAGTTCTTTAGCGTACAGAGGCTTTCTTTTTACTTTTGCCAAAAAATCAAGTTTCATTAATCATAATTTTGTGAAGTCTTAACAAAATTGATCTAATTTCAAATTTCGTTTTAAAAAATTTTCCGGGTGTTTATTTTAGATTGTTGTGTGTCAATTTTAATTAGTTTTCATTTAGCTGTGTTGACAACTAAGATAGAGGAAAATTTCTAAAGAATCAGTGAGTTATATTGTTGTAATTGTCGATTGGCTTATTCCTGTTGCCGTACTTAACCGACGAGTACTCAGATCTGGATTTTCCGAAATACGAGCTAATAATTAAAATGCAAATACCTTTTTTATTTAAAATTGAACTGTATTTTCGATTTTCTAGTCGCTTTAGCTATAACTGATTAGGAAAAAAAGATATGTTGTAATTTACCTAAGTAACAGTGTATAACTAATGCCCTACATAAATAATGCTAAATTCACCACAAAATTCGTAATTTTCATGTCAAAACACGTAAAGTCGCCTATTTTCAAGACGATACTGCTTAAAATCACAAAATTATTAAGAAAATTCAAATTAAAATTCCAACTTTAAATAGTATAAGACATGTTAAGCGCAATCGCCATATTTTGGTGTGTAGTATCTCTAGTTCAGAGATTGCTCATTCTTAATGAATCACTTTTAAGGTTAGTTAAGAAATATGGAAAAGTTTTAGCTGTTTAGATATTAGACATTTTTATGTAATCTTATAAAAAAAATATGTTTAAGGTATACAGTTATTCTTATTATAAAATATTATTATTATTATTATTATTATTATTATTATTATTATTATTATTATTATTATTATTAGCTCGCTGATAGCGGTATTGTCAATTTCACCAGCCTGAAGGCAAAATGAATTTTGCTATGGTAGATTTAGTAACTTTCGAATAATGTTGCATGACATGTATTCAGTATAACAGATTTCTGTATAATAGTGACAATCATCCAGGAGGAAAGACCCAATGCGTTAAGGTTTTTGGACAGTGTTAAAGGGACAATTCCAGTGTATATATACATTATCTTGCCTCCATTGTTTTATCTCGTGAGCCAGATCTGCGTATTTAGCAAGTTTAGTGTGTGTCGTTTCTAGGACATTATTGGTATTTGGCGCTACTATGTCAATTAGAAAGGTTTTCTTTTGGGCTTTGTTTATTAAGATTATATCTGGTCTGTTTGAAGTCAGCGTCCTATCGGTCAAAACAGTTCTGTCCCAGTAGTCGTTATTTTCAAGTACAGTTTCTGGTTTGTACTGGTAATAGGGGCAAGTTTCACCAATTAGATGATAGTTTTGCCAGTTCTTGATGAATAATTTTTGCCACACAGTTATGTTGGTGCAGATATTCGGCAGCTGATAGAGATGTGCATTCTGATGTTATATGCTGAATTGTCTCCGGTACGCGTAGGCATTTTCTATATTGATTGTCGATTACTTTCTCATCTTTAATAATGTGCTTAAGGTAATTTCTTGTAGCAATCACTTGGTCTTGTATAGCCATCATAAAGCCTTCAGTTTCAGGAAATCGATCTCCACGAGTCAACTACTGGCTGACTCGTTCGACGTTTCGATGCATGTTCGGCATTAAGTTCGTGAGGATGCTTTCCGTATATTGCCCTTTGCTTCCATGTGTTAACTTTAATGGCTGTGTGCTCTGATCTTGTTACAGTAATGTGTTCTGCTATACATGCACGGAGATTCAAGAGTGTGTATCCGTTATCCGCTAGCACCACTGCTCTATGAAGAGAAGAGGTTTCCCTCATAGTGAGCAAGTATTTCTGAAGATCTGCTACTTGTTTCTTGAAAAGAAAAGAAATATCAGTTAGTCCTCTGCCACCCTTGGATCTGGGAAGAGTAAGTTTTTCGATGGCTGACTGAGGATGGCGTGCTCAAAACGTCGTAAGGGTTGTTCTGGTCTTCCTCTCAATCTCCTCTATATTAGTCTTTGTCCACCTAATGACTCCAAAAGAATACGTTAAGATAGGGATAGCGTATGTATTAACCGCTTTAATCATGCTTACCATTCAGTCTAGTTTTTAAAATTTGCGATTGATTGAAATATTTCTTTTGGCGGTTTTGCTCATTTTCTTATGCTCTGTATGGCCCAAGTACTTATAAGTTTCCCTTAGTTAGTTATTATTATTATTAGCCTGGTAAAGTTTTTAATTTTTTTTTATTTTAAATTGTTCATTTTTCGAAAACAGTACAAGATTAATACTAAGTGCTATACATGAAATGTGTTTACAATTTGCATAAAATCCAAAAACGCATTAATAAATAGGGTGTTCTATTTAAAATAATAAAGTTAACAGCTTTGTAGTCTTCTTAACACACCTATATTTTTTTCAAAAATCTGAAAATATGCGAAAAAATAAAAGAGAATTGACGTGTCCGAGCTTTTTTCAACCATTCGTTTACCTGTTACACCTCTATATTATTATTTAAAATTTTCAATAAAATGTATACCTTTTAATCCTGTAAAAACAAAATTATATCTAAAAATTAAATGTTTCTATTTAAAAGTAAAATTTAGAAAAATATATGTATATATTGCAAACTAGAGATTTCCTTCTGATTTCACTTTTCCTATGGTTTCGCTTCACTGCCCTTGCTTGAAACACAAAGCGTATCCCATATCCTTTTGTCTACACGTCGGCGCGTCTTTGAAGTCCCAACAGAACCCTATAATTTCTGATATATCCCAGACTGTGTGGTCAGCTTTTCAATAGCTCGTTTCGGGCCAACACGCGGCTCCTCTTTCCCCGGGTAGTTCGTTTTTCGAATCAGCGCTGCATTCTGGAAGCATAATTTGAGTGGGTTTTTTGTTAGAGGATCCCCAGGGATATCTTGCAGTGTAATTATGATAATTGGGCCGTCTACGAACGAGAAAAGGATGCACAGAAAGCGGTTTCGCTCTCTGGAAGGATTAATGATAGGGCTTGTGTACGAACTTGAGGCTTTTTTTTTTGGTGTAAGATGGAGAGAATTAAGGCTTTTTTAAGGTTTTAGGTAAAAAAAGAAAATAGCTATACTTTCAATCTTAAAAATATTCATTTTGCTTCAGTCAGTTTATGTTCTATTTTGGTGATGGTTTTCACGTATACAGAGTTGTTTCGTTAAAGATGGCAACTTTCAGTAAATCTTTTCTAATTAATGTTATGTTCGTAAGAGATTGGCTTAAGGAGATCTCTGTATTCATATTTTAAAATTATGATACCGCTCAGATATGTCTAGAGACCAGTAAATTCCTCTTCCCTCCCCTTCCTCCTTTAATAACATAATTAGCAAAATTGTTTAAATGTGTAAAGAAGACCTCGTTTTATCAAGCAATCCCATCTCGGTCACTTCCCTGACCACCCAGAATGTAACTTCATATAGGATCACAGTGTAATATAACCTATATGTGGCAGCTCTTTTTCTCTTAGCCTTCTCTCGTAAACTGGACATAGGACTTATCTAGGGCATGCTAAGTCTTTTTATCTTTTACAAGCTGTAGCCAATTTCTACCGACTGTGTTCCTTATGTTATATGACCATGTCTTCTGTGATACTCATACCAGCGTATGAGTCTGTTTGCGCACTGTTCTGGAGAGTTTCTTGCGATGGATCCGGCTCATCTCCATTTTAGTTTTGCAATTCTGTCCATGGTGCGACGTCTTATTTCTGCGTTTTTTCACTGAAGACTCTTGACACTCTTCAATATTAGTTACATTAAATAACATTAAATAACGCTTTAACATTAAATGATGGCTTTAACAAGCTTGAGATAGAAGCATCCATGCAGTCAAGCATTGCAGACTTTTTTATAATAAAGTTCCCAACTGAAAAACGAGATCGATTATTTGTTGACAAAATTAAACAGTATACAAAGGAAATTACAATAAATGCCATGTGAAATACCCAAGTAAGTCTGGATTGCCTTTCTCGGTTATTCTTCTTGGTACACACACCAAAGTTCTCTGGAAACTCATTCGAAAATTAACCTCATATCACAAAATTAACAGCAGTCTCTTCATCACATTTTTCCCGCCAAATTCCGGATGACAGACCGAACTGACACATTTGACTGCTAGGACAGATGTCTGGGAGTAGCTAGACTTCTGTTCTTCTTCTTCTTCTCCTTTGGCCTGGCTTACATCATAACAGACTAACCAACATAATCTGTTTGCACGCCATAGAGCTTCTAGAAATATGACGAAGTGTTGCAAATGTGAAAAAGCATTTACAGATAAATGCAAGTTTGTCGACTGTGATGGCTGTAGCCAACAATTTCATTATGAATATTCAGATCTGACTAGTTCGGAGATCAGAGTTATAGAATTGAAGAATAAACGTAGTTTAAAATATTTTTGTACTCTCTGCCTTGAGGGTTTAAAGCTCATTCCAGTTTTTCAGAGGCGTATTGAATCTTTGGAGGGAAAACTTAGCTCATTAGAAGCCAACATGACCACCCAATTTAGTGAGGTTATTAATAAAGTGAGTGACCTGCACAATAACCAACAGCAAGTCAATAATATACCACTTAGTACTTCTTAATCCCAGGTCAACGACAGCAATGATTTAATACAAGAGGTCGCGGATCGATAGAGGAGAATGAATAATATCATGCTGTTTAATATGGAAATCTTACCACACACTTCAGAAATTACCTAAATATCTAATTCTCTAAACTCAGTTACTGGCAAGCAAGTGCATGTCTCAGAAGTGATTAAGTTGGGCAGACCAAATAGTAAAGGTCGTAAATGTCTCAAGATAGTTCTATCAAACAATTCTGATGTAACCAATGTACTGAAGAACCGGAGGAGGTTTAGCTCTGCTAAGGCGGTTTACGTTGAGGCTGACCTCACTCCTAGTCAGAGGAGTGATCTGCAACAGATCAAGGACGTACTTGAGCATCGGCGATCCAATGCAGAAACAAATCTGTACATCAAGTTTGACAATGGCAGGCTTGTCATCGCCACAAAAAACTAAATCCTTCCAGCACTTCACACCACCTACGTCTTTGTTATCAAAATGTACGTGGCCTCCGCACCAAGACTAAAAAGCTTTATACAGGGATCTCCGTATGCGACTTTGACATCATTGCCTTCACCGAAACGTGGCTTCAACCTGATATTCTCGACTCTGAATTGTGTCCAGAAACATTTAAAGTGCTCAGATCTGATAGACAGCTGGATAGAGTGGCCGCTACTCGTGGTCGTGGCTGCTTGGTCGCAGCTTCTTACAACATCCACCTAGAGAGGGTTAACTTGGAAGACATCCTTAACTCCACACCACTTATAGATATCTTAGGTTGTAAGCTCACTTATGGTTATTTTGTATTTTATTTATTTGTAATCTATGTCACTCCTTGCACAACCGAGAGAGACTTTGAGACCTTGTGTGAAACAATTATGTCACTGGATCTGGTCCACACAAAACGCGTTATGATTGTTGGAGATTTTAATGTTCCGTCTCATCAGACAACCGAAGCTAGCAGTGTCAAGTGCAAGCTTTTGACCAACCTATGCGAGATCCTTGGTCTTAAGCAGTTTAACAATATTTTAAATGTTAATAATAGGCTTCTTGACTTGGTTTGTTCAAATTTCGACGTCAGTGTCATCAAAAGTATATCACCGCTTATTGACGAAGATTTGCATCATCCTGCTTTGACAATTTCTTTTAAATCGGCTTCCCCTCATAAATATAAGCCTTCTATAAATTCAAATAATCTACAGCAGTTTAACTTTAGAAAAGCAGACTTTCCACTCATGTATAATTTGTTGCTTGATGCAGACTGGTTGTCCGTCTTGTAGTCTTCTGACGTTAACAGCGCTTGCAAGGAACTTTACAAAAGACTTGATTCAGCCTTTGCTGCTTCAGCACCTTTAAAACAACGAAGACGACGGCGATTTCCAGTATGGTTTTCAAAACAAATTATTTCTAATATCTTTAAGAAGGATAAAGCATATCGTGATTATAGATCCTCTTCAACTGAATTTAATCTTTCCAGATACAACAGGTTTCGTCAGACAGTAAAATCTCAAGCCCGTGAGGCCTATAACTCATTTGTGACCCAAGCCGAGGAGAACATTGTCACTGATCCCTCATCGTTTTGGTCTTTTGTTAGGGCTAAGAAAGGTCATTCTTCACTT